>NC_080670.1:212521435-212843113 GCF_030247195.1 Topomyia yanbarensis | reverse complement strand
ACGGTAGATCCGTGCGTTTTACTGTCTTGCCATCTTGAAGGACATAAAAAGTTTATTATAGCTCATCTAGGACGTGTTTGATGAAAAAAAAAACAAAACGGTATAAAATATTAAAGCGTAACCAACGATATTTTTAATTGCCCACTTTAATTTCGGTAATCAGATCCATTTGTCTGTGACGAGTCGGTCACTGCACCTTTGGTCATCAAATCATTCTTCATCCGGACATCGTATTACTGGTCTGTTTTCAAATTGTTTCGCAGCATTATACAATCGCAAATGCGGAATCATTAAAACATTGAGTTCGGTGAATGGAATCCATCAGATATGCACGTTGAAGTTTTGTCTGTACTGTTGATGTCTGCGGTATCCGCTAAAGAACCCCAATGCATTTACACGTCAGCGACTATTAGTTCTCATGGCTAGCTTGATTCGATTACCACAAATGTGACAGCACGTAATGTGCATTTGTTAGCATTATGGTACGAAACGGTGGATTCCATATATCTGCTATCGGGTTCTAGACAAACCAGAGTTTGAATTGGGAATCTTTTCCGAAGTCCACGACTTTGTTTTTCAGCCATGCGCCATCATTCGATTATCATCAGTGCGAAATAAACAATTTTTACTGCATTTTTTTTGGTGTTGTTTTCATGTGTTTCTAATAGAAGATCAAATCGGTAAAACGCTTGAATATTTCTGTACTGTTAACATACAATTTTCAAAGAAAAATATATTTTGGTTATGCTTATTAATAGGGTTCAAAATTAAGCAATGATTTTAATAGTAATTTATTAGAACAGGCCTTTCTACACCCTTAAAAATGCTAGTTATATTTATACCAGTTTTTCTCGTAGTAGTTTCTGTTATCCTAAATTATTGGGTCTTCAGTTGCATGAGACCTGGTAAACATTATAGGCAGTAACAGCAATTTTGAAAAACAATCGGGAAACATCCTATGAATTAGGCTATTTTTACTGTAATAATCGTTTTGCTCTGTTAAAGGATTATCACATTAAATGTTGAATTCCTCAATTTTTCTATTGTTATTTGTCTATAATAATCCATTTTTTGGAGACGGGCATAGTGTAGTTGGTAAATCGATTGCCTTGTACGCAGCTCACCTAAGTTCGATTCCCAATCCCGCACGTATGGTTGGAGATTTTTCTAAAGGAGATCTCTGACTCGAAAAGTGACGAATGACCCTATTAAAAACTTCTATAATAGATATTAAAAAAAATTATCTAATTTTTCAGGGTGGTCCATAAAACTAAAATAAAAATTGGCTGAAACAAGATAAAATGCTAGTGGAGTTTTTAACCTTTACAGTACCAGGTTAAATTTTTTCTGAAAATTTTGTTTAAATTTTGCTCTCATTTCGTCAATTTTTGACCGAATCGGATGGAACCGGAGTTAATCCGAATTCCCGTGGGGTACATCCGGCATCCCAGTGGGGTGACGGACGAGTTTTGAAGAAACATCCCATAAATTTAAGAAATTGTGTTTTGAAATGTGCTACATATGCCTATTTCCCATTGATCCTTCACAATAGACATGAATTGGACCAATCTTGGCCACCGGAGAACTGTTCCGGGAGAACCTAAGAAAATGTATATATTTTTCTATCATTCCAGCGATTTGGGTTCATAGCTTTATACGAAATGCGAAGTTCTTCCAATCATACGGTTCTACAGCTCCCTCAAGCTATGGCCATTCCGGCGCCGGTTCCGGACGGATGGACATTTGACGCTATTTTGAAAACCAAGATGGCGGCTTCCGGTTACCACAAAACAGTGAAAACCACCATCAATATGGGTGTTATTTGAAAGAAGATGGTCAGTAAAAACCGGAAATTGATAAGTGACGCCATTTTGAAAAAAATGGCGGTTTCCGGTTAGCACAATACAGTGAAAAGTATCCTCAATATGGGTGTCATTAGAAAGGGAGTGGTCAATAGAAGACAGAAATTGATTTTTAACGCCATTTTCAAAACCAATATGGCGGCTTCCGGTTACCACAAAGCAATGCAAACCACCATCAATAATGGTATCATTGTAAATCGGGTGGTCAGCAAAAGCCGAAAGTTGCTTGTTTACGCCATTTTGAAAACCAAGATGGTGGCTTCCTGTTCCAAGGAAACAATAAAAACCACTGTCAGTATGGGTGGCATTTGAAATGGGATGATCAGTAGAAGACGGAAATTGCTTGTTTACGCCATTTTGAAAACCAAGATGGTGGCTTCCGGTTTCCACAAAACAGTGAAGACTATCATCAATATGGAAGTCATTTGCGAGTGGATGGTCGGCAGATACGGATATTGATTGACGCCATTTTGGAAAGCAAGATGGCGGTACCACAAAATAGTCAAAATCATCATCGGTATGGGTTTTTATTTAGAAATGAACGGTCACCCAAGTAGCAATTTTTATTTCAACAACTATTTCACACCAACAATAAATATGTGCTGTTGTGACAGACAACTAATTTTCTTCGTGACTCAAAAGGTGCAGATTTAGACTGATTTTCAATATAGTTATGATTCAGCGAAACTTTTAAAACTTGCTCCAGTTCCGCAGTCATTACGATGCGAGAATAACCGAATTAAATCATATTGTTGTCAACATGTTGAACGGAGAGAGATAGAAATTAGGTGTCTTCACCAAAGTTGTAGAACAGGAATTTCGCAGTAATTCTTCAAACATCTCAATATTCTATCTCTCTCCGTTGAAAAGTTAGTGTTGGCGCCATCTATGCGGTCACAGGTGGAACTATTTTTTTTTAATCAGAACATAACTCGTATTATGCACTGCAATTCTTCCCAACATACTATTGAGCTAAATCCAACCATTATTCAACAAAAACATTTAGTTTTAGGATTTTCGATTGATTGACACCGGTGTAGTGGAGTGCACTGAAACTGCACCGTTTTTGCACTTTCTGGCAGAAGTGCAGAAAACTGGGTATGTTCCATTGACACTTCTGCTAGAAAGTGCAAAACCAGTGCGTTCCACTACACCGGTGTCAATCAATCGAAAACCCCATTTGTTAGAACCTAGTACTGATACACTACCACGCACTGCTGGGCCCCATGCAAAACTGACTCAGACATCACTTCGCTAAAAGTTTAATAATTTCTTTTAACAAAGCCGGATTGACTAGCAGTCTTCGACAAATTTGTAGAGAATCAAATTATCTTTTTTATTTTCACTTACAGTGATAATTCGATGCATACAGTGCCACCTAGCGGTTAAAATGCGAGCTAGTGAGTTTTCTCCATATAAATTGTCGAAAAACCCCATACAAACTTCAGGCACGTTGGTCCGGTAGCTAGACTTGTTCGATTGACTTCAAATTTGGAGCAAGTACTCCTGGTGGAACTAGGAATTGACTCAGGGGTGGGCCGATTGTGTTTTCAAAAACTCATTATTTTTCTCGGCAGTCTAGTGTACACGTGTTAATCCCAAATGTTTTTTTCTTACGACATGGTATAGTGGATATCTTGTTAAATATTAGCTGATCATTGTACAGCCACCTACGATTTGTGCAATCGTATATGGTATGCTATTATCATAATAATAATTTTTCATTTGTTCATAATATTGATTTCATTCATTTTTTCCATTATGTTCATCGTTATACCTGACACTTTTCATTGATTGATATCAACACGGCATGATATTTTGATTATATTAGTAACGAGCAGCATGAGCATTATAATAATTATTTCTTCCTTGTTCATGTTACTGCTCTATTCTCAAGACATATATTAATTATGTCCACTAAATGTGTTGTTTATTATACACATAACAATACATTTTATGTATATCTATCATCATACATATGGGTCATTCCACGCGAAGTGATCAAAAAAGATGCAAACTTCACGGCTTTGAACTAAATTTGGAGTATTTGTCCATCTAGGGCCAATATATAAAAACCCAAGTTTTTGTGTCATTTGAACCACCCCTCAGGCCATGGGAGCACCCCCCGTTTTGACAAATTGCCAAAACCCTTGATTTTCTTTTGATTATATCTCCGGTTCTATTTACTATAGAATCTATCCGAAAATGGTTTTTGAAGAAAATTGTTCAAGGAGTCTAGAAAAAATATTAACTTTTCGCGGCAGTCAACAGGCAGATGTCAACTATGCGATTTTTTCAGCTCAATATTAAAAGTTATTTTTCTCTCATTACATATATTTTAATTTTGAAAATTCTAATGTCATCGTGTTCCTCAGATATTTTTACATAAAAAACACTTATAATCTCAATATAATTTGAGCGCATCCTGAGATGCACTGTTTTGAAAGGATGAACTCGCATTTTCTCATATAAAAATCCATTTTTATTGGCCAAAATTGAGAAAATCTTCAAACTGTCATAAAAATTGACCCTGATCTGCTAAAAGGAAACCAAAAGCGTAGTTTTTCTTCATTTCTCGTCTACTTCACGATAAATTATGTGTGAACTCAGAATACTCCAGTTGGTGTTTTATTGTTGAGCGCTTGCGATTTTATATGGGAAATAGCGTTTTTTGCTTCAAAATAGCGCTGATGGCCCGAGGGGTGATTCAATTGACACGAAAATTTGGGTTTTTTTATATATTGGCCCTAGATGAACAATTCCTCCAAATTTGGTTTAAACCCGTGAAGGTCGATTACACGTGCCTTGATCACTGCGCGTGGAATGACCCATAGAGTAAGGTGGGGAAAAAGTGCGCGCCTAACAGTTTTCGTAAAATAACTAATGGTGGAAAAGCACTAGAAAATCGGCATGATTACAAATTAATGCTCTCATCACACATCTTCAAAACGTAATACTAGATATCTCTTGGTTTTGCTTGTAATCCGAGAAATAATTATTTTCTTATGAATACTCAAATGCGCACTTTTGCGCCATGGTCGGTGCAAGAGTGCACATAGCACGGGGCAAAAGTGCGCACTAATTAAATAGCCGATTTATTGCCGCCCATAAATTAATCTAATCAATTTTAGGATATCCATCCCCTCTTACTCTTCCTTCATAACTATTAAGTACCAGGGTTACCATATTCACAGATTTTTCTGTAATGTCACAGATTTTTTGCACAATTTTTGATCACAGATTCTTTTTCACAATGACAGATTTTTGGCATTTTGATGAAAATTTCACAGATTTTTGGAAATATTGATTTTTCACAGATTTTTGGGAAATTTCTCACAGATTTTCACAGATTTTTTTCCTATTTCAGTCATCACAGATCGTCGCTGTTGTGCTATCTTATGACAAACGCCATTTTGGGGTAAACTGAGTTAGATATGCCACATTACTTGTCCAAAAAATCTCTACAAAGTGGCGTTTACAGAGTTTTGACATTCTGCTTGGTTACTGAGATATAGCGAGAAACGTGCTGAGAAATTTTTAATTTTTTGCTTCAAATGACTGTGTTTGGGGATTGGCTCAAATTATCTTTATGTATGAGATGTTTTTATATGTAAAACTATCTGATAAACACAATGGCATAATCATTTTCGAAAGAAAAGTGCACGAACAGTGAGAAAAATGCAATTTAAGTTTTAAACTGGAAATATAGCATATTTGGCAACACTGCAACCAAAAATAACTATTTTTTCTAGATTCCCTGACTCATTTCCTTCAAAATGCATCTCACCGATTGTTTATAGACCAAATGAAGCCAAAGATATGAGTAAAAGTTAATAATTGATGATTTTTTTATATGGAAAATTTTCCATGCACGATTATGACATGCCATACAAATTTTGTCATCAATACACACCTATGACACGTGTGAGACTGACTTTTGTTTATATTTTTAAAGAAAACTCGCGATGTAGTTAACCGATTTTCGTAATATTTGAGAGATTAATGCAGAATGGATAGAAGCATCATTTGCCTTCTTTGAATTGTTTATACCATTTATAAGTTTCAAGATATTCAATCTCAAACTTTAAAAATCGTTTTTCTCGAAATGTGCAAAATGGCGCTTGTCATAAGATAGCACAACAGCGACGAGATGGCTTCGGTCAAAGATTTTTTTGACCGAAACACAGATTTCATTGTGGCATCCCTGTTAAGTACCCCTCCCTCTACCTCGGTTGATGTTGTTCAGTTTTCCATTATGTTGAAAAAAAACTTGGATGTTTCATCTTTTAGACAATGTCGTTCATGATCAAACTGTCACCCCTCGTAACATCAATATTTGTCATAGTTGGGTGAATCACTACAAGAATTCTTGCGAATATGCTATTTATATTGGAAATACATCTTTATTTACATATTCATAGTCTTTTGTTTCTTTTTTAATTACTCTGAGCTTTCGGCACTCTATATTTTCCCTTGGAACCAGTTAATGCTTGATGCTTTTGTTCCTAAACCGATCATATCAGTCGTAATTTGACCGGTGAGCTCGCAGTTATTGAAGATGCTGGTCCCTTCTTTAAATCATGGAAGAATTAGTTCAATTTTTCTATAAAAAGCTTCATTGCCGTCTTTTTATTGGGGCGGATATGCTATGCACACTTTTACCCCACTGTCGGTTTTTTAAATTATTAAATTGTTACGAAAATTACTGAACTTTTTTCATCAAATCAAATACATCTCGCAACGAACCTTATGTTGAAAATTTTTAGGGTACTGTAGATTTATAGATCCTGATTTATTCAAACAGACAATTTATGATTCCCAAAATTCAAAAACTTACATCAAAGCAGCGAAATATGGTCCTTTCCCCTTAATTTCAAGCCACTATATTCAAACTTTTCATGCTTATCTGTGCGATTAGTTGACTTAATGATATACTAAATTCATACAGAGTTGCCAGGTTCTAGCGCTTATGTGCTTCTAAAAGTCCTATGCGAACTTTTACCCCACCTTACTCTACATAGAATACATGGGAATTGAGAGGGACCATCAAGCCATCTGATTGAAACGATTTGGACAGGAAGAGTGGAGTGGCCAGATTCTTGTTGCTAACATTTCGTGAACGTTGCGCGGGATTTTCTCCCCACCTATTGAGGCTACTTTTTATAACAATGGCTTGCATTGTGATTGGCTTATATGGTCTTGTTATTGGAAGCAAAATCTTCCGTAATACGTGTAAGCGAAGTCCCTTTCCGACCACGCAATTCCTTTTTGGCACTTCATACAGTAGCATGCTGAGTATGGTTAGAGACTAATGCTTGAACACGTCATGCTTGTCGTGTAAAGATTGCTTAGTGCTATGGAGAGTGCTCCTGTTACAAAGGTGGTAGTACCACAGAGAACAGACATATAAGCTAGAACAAATTTTCCCGAAAAACCTGTGTAAACATTTACATGAAAATACGTTGAAAATCACTATCGCATACAGGTTCGCATCGGTGAGTCACCATTGTATCCAAGTTTGCATACAAGTCCCGTATAGAGATTGCTGGCCGATCGAAGCGCCGACCAGCGGCAAGTTGCTACTTGCTGTTGTCGTTTCAAAGCGACAGTTTAATTTCTTACACAAGTTGAAAACTTTACTTGTGTGTCAGTTCTCAGTGGTAGTACCACCGCTACCACTACATCTACTGACCACCCCCTTTCAAATGACACCCATACTTAGTATGGTTTTCACTGTTTTGTAGTAACCGGAAGCCACCATATTGGTTTTCGAAAATGGCGTCAAAACTCACTTTATTACTACCCCATTTCATGATACCCATATTGATGATAGTTTTCGCTGTTTTGCAGTAACAGGAAACCGCAAACTTGCTTTTCAAAACTCCATAAATAATCAATTTCGGACTTCTTCTCACCATTCCCTTTCAAATGACACCTATATTGATGACGGTTTTCACTGTTTCTTTGGAATAGGAAACCGCCATTTTGGTTTTCGAATTGGCGTCAAAAAACCAATTCTCGACAAACATATGATTACGGCCTAAAAGCCAACTGTCAAAATCCACTTTGAATGGAAATTCCGGACAAACCGTTACACGCCAATCACAGATGTTGGCAGTAAACGAAAGAGAAAAGTTTTCTCTTTCATAAACTGTTGTGAACTGTGTTCGACTAGTAACGGTTTGTCTGGAATTTCCATTCAAAAGGGATTTTGACAGTTGGCTTTAAGGCCGTAATCATATGTTTGTCGAGAATTTCCGGCTGATTTTCCAGTAGGGCATCGCAATTTTTTTTTTTTTTTTTGACGTAGGACTACGTCTTTGTTTTCGATATAGGGGTGCACGTTGGAAATTCTACAAAAATGGTATGTAACGAAAAGTCCAATTTCAAACGCATATAATTCAGCCATCTCACGATAAATTTTCAATTTTTTTGCGTATGTCGCCCCGAAATACTTCTAAGAATAGATTCCAATAGATAAACCCAAAGGTTTTTGATATCATGGCATTAAAAATTTAAATAATGAACAACCTAGTCAAAATATCGCGCATTTACACACAGAAGATAGCGCTTCCCTAGTCCAGCACGACAGATTTGTGCACCTAGCGCGCTACGCTTCTATGAATGACGTCATCATCGACTATTTAAACGGACGGATTTCGCCGAAGCAGCTCAGTCGCCTGTTGAGCGGCAGGCGAAACAAATCACTGTGCTGTGTGCTTTTACAGCCAGTGTAGCTGAGTTAGAAGTTCGTCACACTGCCTGTGGAGGTACGCTACCCAGTGAATGCGAATGAGCTTGTCCGTATGCTATTTGTGTTGTGCTCGTTTCCAGCACACTTTTATGAATTATTCGTACACAAAATAGTTTGTACATGCCAGCTCCATTTGCAAACACGGTTAACATAGTGTCGTGGTATTAGTTGTCTCTTTCGCTCTACCCATCATCATCAGCGTTGATTCATTTTGCTTAGTGCGCGTGGGTTTAATGTTTGAGGCGAATGTGTAGGTAGGTAGATCTAATTTGTTACTAAATTGCACATCGAAAGTTTATTATTTACGTTCGATCAATTCATTGATTCATTTCCCCATCACGAGATTCATTTCCACTCAGCCTATAGTACTTTGATTCTACTAATAGGTACATATTACAAAGCCTATTTATGAATGAATACACTGCCACTTGAAAAACCGTTGCAAAAACGCATCTTGTGCATATATAAAATTGTTTTCGATTCTTATATATTTATAGTTTCGATATATGATTAAGACCACTACATTCGCTATATTTGTATGCGTACTTTAGGAAAGTTATAATAATGGCAAAATATAACTAGAATGCTTGGTCTATACATGAAATGTGATTATATTGTCTAAAATTTGATTTTTATCACTGGTCCGGGTTTTTTTACCACACACAGTCGAAAAGGTTTTACAAGCAAATCTTATTCAATAATGATTTAGTTCCAGATATTAGTTCGGTCACAGTTTTCTGTCTTCTTTCTTCAGATCTTCTTAAATAAGTTTAATCGGATTCGATCACCTACTACAAATGAAATGACCTGATAACCAAGAAGGTTTGGTTCAATATGTAATATTCGATGTTGATTGGTTGTGATTAAACCATACGTAAGAAATATGTTTGATTTATTATTACTATAAATGTACTAAGAAAATAAATATTTTACATTAAGTAGTATAGTCCTACGTCTACAGCTCGTGCAACCCCATAGGGTTGCCCCTTGTAGTTTTTTGAATTCTCAAAGGGGGGGGGGGGCATCTCATATTGTGACAAATGTCAAAGTAAGCTCAGGTGCCAAATTTCGCATCATTTGGACAATTCTAGACCCCCACCCACTTCGCTTGAAATTTTTGAAATTGGTGCTATGGGAAAATGTGGAGGAAAAATATATTAAATGCTATAACTTTTGAAGCAGCAATCAGAAAATTACAATTTATACCTCTTTTTAAAGGAAATAACGTTAGTATTGAAATGAAGACATTCCTGTTCCTAGAAAAATACGGGAAAGTGGGTTACTGTGTCATTTTGGCTTCAAAATCCCCCATTTTTTTAAATTTTTCTGCTCCGTGGTGCAAATTATACATATTTTGCAGTTTTTCTAATGTGAAAAAATCTCAGAAATAAAACGGAACCTTTTAGACCTTTGTTCGAATACGAGAAGTTGGGGTTATAGGGCCTTTTGTCATTTATATTAAATTTTATCATGTTCTCGTGCATATATCTCTATTATTCTTCATTCAATTTTAATAAATTGTACCTTGTTGAACGTGGAAAGTTCTTAGAAATACAACAAAAATAGATTCGTTTGCGTTAAAAATTCAAAAAGATCAAATTTTTTGACATTAACTATAAACCACATTTTTTTTATTAAATGTCCTAATACCTCAACTTCACCTATTTTTCCAGGTATAAAACTTTTCTCATATGATTTCTTTGCGCATTTTTCACTATAAATAGTAAATTAAATAAGAATTTTGTTGTTAAATGGAGTTAATATGTGCTATTTTATGATAAAAATGTGTAATCGAGACTATATGTCAGATAATTTGATGTTTCTGAATTTTACTGGTAACGAATATAGTTCTATTTTGTTCCTAAGGATTTTCCACGTTCAACAAGGTACAATTTATGAAAATTGAATGAAGAATAATAGAGATATATGCACGAGAAAATTAAAAAATTTAATATGAATGACAAAAAGCCTTATAACCCCAACTTCTCGTATTCGAACAAAGGTTAAAAAGGTTTCGTTCGATTTCTGAGATTTTTTTACATTAGAAAAACTGCTAAATATGTATGGTTTGCACAACGGAGCAGAAAAATTAAAAAAATAGGGGATTTTGGGGTCAAGATGACCCAGTACCCCACTTTCCCGTATTTTTAGAGAAACAGGAATATCTCCATTCCAATACTAAGGTTATTTCCTTTAAAAGAGGTATAAATTGTAATTTTCTGATTGCTGCTTCAAAAGTTATAGCACTTAATATATTTCAAAAATTTCAAGCGACGTGGGCGGGGGTCTACAATTGTCCAAATGATGTGAAATTTGGCATCTGACATTTGTCACAATATGAGAGGGGGGCCTTCGAGAAATGCAATGCCCTATTTTCCAGGTTCCAGGATGGCATGTTAGATGTGACTCTCTTCTCTAACAGAATCAATAATGAATTGGCAAACTGGTTCGTGTCTAGCGGGATCAAGCCAGCGTTCTTTCATCATAAATGCTTCTTCTATCCTACAAAATTTTCGCTAGGTATCGTTACATATTGTAATCCTAAATTTGATTGAGGACTAGATAATCAATAAGGTATTTGAAAAAAAAAAAAGAAATTAAATAAAAATGCCTTTAATTTTTTATATGCATTGATGGAGGGGGTCCACTCCGACTAAGGTTGGAGCTGAGAAATATACTTTTACCGATCATAATCGGATATTTGATTGCGCCATACCCGATATTGTTTGCAATTTCATTCCTTTGTATCGATTTTGTTGTCTATTTTCGATAAATTTGAGACTAAGAGAAACGAAAGCAATGAAATTGAAAGACGGATAGGTATTCTAGAGCGAATCAGTTATAAATTTAGAACGGAAAACTAGCACTAGGCAGGTTCATATGGGCATGATCGAAAGGAAATGTGAAGAATTCTTTGCCTTCTGCAGAGTAGGAGTTGCACCCAAGTCTACCGCATGGTCTATGGTAGAACATAACTCATCATCATGTTTTACCGCCGACGCCGGCTCGTTTCTCTTAGTCTCAAATTTGCCGAAAATAGCCAACAAAATCGATACAGTAGAACCTTGCGGCAATTATTTATATTCATATTTGAATTTTTTTAATATCAATCTACTTCAAGGATAATTCAGCTGAGCAAATCTTTTGTGCCAGACATGCCCAGGCCGTAAACTATACATAGAAATAAACGAAAGCGAACGACATTCCCCTACTGGCAGTTCAATTGCTTGTATAATCTCTTTTGATGTTTTATCCGAATGTGTCGATGAAGCAACATGTAAAATTCCACGCATTCTGCCGTTCGTCACGCCACTGCGAAGAGACCCTAATCTTCTGTGGCGATTACAGTGATGATTTCCGACATCCGAGTCTTTCGTTTTGCTTCCATCGTTCCTTCCGGACGTGACTCATATTAGATTAGCAAGGAGAATGTCAAGTTACAGCGGATGGATAGGACGGTCACCAAAGTCTTCTATAAATTCTTACTGAGGAATTATATAAATTTCTTTCGAAACCTTCCCAGCGGCTTTGATAGGATTACCCAAGGCCAGATTTTGAGTGAAATATTTAACGAATTTAAAGATTTTAGTTTTTCCATTCACAAGTAATGTAAAAAAATGACTAACATACCACGCTCAGGAGTTTCTGGGTTTCGCTTAATTTGGTCATTAAGCCATATGCTGTTTATAATTTTTCCGATGCAGCTGAACTTTTTTCTCACTTTTTTGTGGGCAAAATATCAAATAAAAATGATTTTATGAAATTGAATTATCACGACCACACCTTCCATTGAACTACCTCGATCCCAATTATTTTGCTAGGATAACTGACAAAAATGCTAACTCCTGTGGCTTAATTCACTGTCAAGGAAGACCGATAAAGTCAAACGAGGACTTGTTCACATTTTTTTTTTAGAAAATCAAATAATCATTCTGAAATTTTCAAGGTTGAAGATATATCAGTTTATGAAATAAAAAGATAATTTTATTCTTCTTTAATGACCCAATTCGAAGAGATGGTTATTATTTGACAATAGAGCAGTATTCAAAATCACACTAAGTGCCGTAGATTCAAGACTTCTCAGTTTTCTGGGACACTGGTAAGTATGCACTGAAGCGTACGGACATATCGTACTTGGTAAGTCGATTACATTGTACGCAACTCCTTTAGATTTATTTTCCACTTCCTGTACATGAGGTTTGAGTAATTTCAAACCCGAAAAAGAGGTGACTGATCTTAAGGTTTAAACCTCTGGAAATAAATAAAAGGTACTTTACCAAACAATTTCAACTTTCAACTAATACTTTTTAACACGATAAAAATCAATTCAATCACAATCGTACCTCTAAAACATGAATTTTACTTGTACGGAAATCACCACTTAACACTAGCAACGGAGACGCATCTAACTTATCGATGATTAATCATCAAGTTCTACTTATACTAAGTATGTCGATACCGATCAATCAAAATCGTCCACCCAAGTCAACAATTCATTCAACGAAATTGATAAGCTCAACCGTCATCACTCCGGTTCCGATAGGTAAGCAATCAGATAGACCAAACTATACGAACATGTTGAAAATTCTGCAATTCATTCACGATGGTCTGCCGTCAATCCTCGGACACAAACTCACCAATAAAACGCATCCTTTCGCTGCACACCATCTTCTTGTCCGGAACTACTTCCAATAGATAATCAATTTCACTTTTACACTAACCGATCCAAACAGCTCCAGCGCTTAGTTTTCTTCCGTCACTTTCACCAACGAAGAAAGCCCTAACTCACCCAGCGATAGTTCCCGATCGACTAAGCCCGGCCGACCTGCGACAGGTGCCCTTATATATGAATTGGCCGATTTGAATCCGTGCAAGCAGCTGCTGCTCGCAGCTACTGATGATGGCTAGCAGTGCGCCTCCACTGCTGCGGGTGACCGTTTTTGTTTTTTTTTTGTTCGTTTCTTCCTGCTCAGACTATCTGACGATGATGGATTGATGATGACGGTTTTTCTAACGAGGGTTTCCACCCTACTTCGGACCGACGACGGAGACTGTGTCCATCGTCGTCGCTGTCGAGGCGAGTGTCGTACTGCTGATTATGCTGGCTCGCACTCACACACGACACGAGCCGATGGCTGTAACGACGAACGGGATGCTTGTGATGAGCGGCGAGAGTAGTTGTTCTGGACGCTGGGCACGGGTGGTGTGTTATCAGCATCCTTCGTCCATGTTCTGTCGATGGAACACAGCTTCTACGAACGAAAGAGGTGTCACATATTGCAGAAAGAGGATTTTCCTTTCTTTGAAGTGCAGATACTCCGGTTGTACTTTAGCGCTAGGTGAATGCAACAATGGAATGATAAGAGTGTGTACGAGAATGCGGACAGGTGAGCTGCTTCCAGAAGAGGTATTATCTCTGCTCACACACAGCGTCATGTGTTCACATAAACTAGGTGTTACCCGCAATATACCCATGGGGTGCGAAGGAAGGTAGTGACCACTTGAGGTATTGAATTCTGGGCTATGGTTTTCAAGGCATCCATGACTCAAAACACTTGTGTCTTTTTCACGTTTGAAGCGGTGGGACACAAACTTCAAACTAAAATGAAAACTATTTCTTTTCCTTCTGGGTTGTATGGGAAAATACATGGAAAACCATCAAAGGAAACAATATATTCTATGTCAAGTGGTCATCATGTTCATCTCAAAATTAATTAAGTTTAATGGGTAAGAATCAATATTGTAAAATTATTCTGACGTTATTTTAAAAAGAGATTTAATTATTAGATGATAATTTATATATCTTCAGTCCATACGCTTAGAAATGCACGTTTTCGAATCTGTTGTCTTCGTGAAGCTACCTGGAAACATAAAAGCCATTCTTAAAAAGAACATTTGCTCTATGCGCTACTTTTACTACATTTTATTCAATGAAGCTGACGTTATGGATCGGGCTTTTCAATGTTCTACGTAAAATAATAAATATTTATTTTATGAAATTGAAATGACATCACTATTTTAAAAAAATGAAATCCAACCTTATTCTATTCAAGAACCTTGACCCATATTCTTTCGCTGGATTAACTGTCAAAGATACTAGCCCCTGTGGCCAGTACCATTGTCAAGTAGAGTGATAGTTTCAAACAAAGACCTGTTCACATTTTCGCCCAAAAGGCATTAAAAACACTCTGGAGTTGGCACTATATTTTGTTAGATTAAGATATTTGAGCTCTATCTGTGTATGTATTAGAAGAACTTTATCCTGCCTTTAAGAACTTAATTTTTTAAGTACTGATTTTATGTCCTATGCATAAATTTTCTGAAAATTGAAATGCTTCTAAATGAACTGGACCGAATACAATTTTGAGTCGACATGTGAAAAACTATACCTACTTCAGCATTATTCATTTTGCACTAATAATACTACTAATATCAATCTTCAAAATCTTTAAACATATACGATTACAACTTCATTAAATCGAGTCATGATTGTTTTCATACGATGCTTGAATCAAGTCACATATATACTCCAGAATTGACACCTCTTTGTTAAATCATCATTATCTTCTCATACGTTACATATCTTTCAAATATGTCAACAAGGTTCACAACTTCAAACACACCCGGCCGGGTGGAACACACGATGGAGAACGCTCGGTTGTTTTCACGCTTCTAAACTACCGCAGAAAACCACGTGTTCCTGATGGAGGCGGTCTGGTGGTTCACATGTTTCCCTTTGAGCTTATCTGCTTGCGGGATTTTTTGTTGTTGTTTCATTTCTCTACCTACCTCTCAGGTGTGTTGGTGCTTGTTCAACAAGCGAACTAGCTCAAAAAGAAACGAACGCTTCACACAATTTTGTTCCATCGCGCGAAGCGTTCGTTTTGTGATTGCGCGTGGATATACCCGTTACTGAGGCTGTAACGATAAAGAAGAATGCAGACGTTAAGAAGCACAGTGAAAAAAAAATCATTTTTCATATAAATTATTCAATGAACCCTTCTCGCGAACACTAATGCAATTTTTTTGTTGAAAACAACACCAATTGATTTTGTCATCTTTATTCATTATTTTCAACCGCGTTTTAATATAGTGTTTATGCTATGTATAGTGTAGGAACCGTAGAAAGATCTATGATTGAAAAAGAACCGATGATTATTGTACAGAGAATAAACGCCTAGATTAAATTTTCAATGTATGCAAGAAACCTGGAGTAAATTTAAAAATAATTAAGGCATTTCCATCCGTAAAAATTGACAAGTTTCTTCAGATTTGTGTTTTTTTTATTATTTTTCATTTTTCAAGATTCAATTGTACTCGTTGTCAAGTAGTTCAGGAATCACAAATTTCCGAAGAAGCGGACAATAAGTTATGCCAATTGAATAGGAATGAGTTACTCTTCCAAGAGCCATTTTTCAACTGTTACATTACAGGACGGTTCTGGAGGGATACAGGACGCAGAATAATCTCGATGACCGTCGACTTTATTATTATTAGTCTTTATTTGTCTTATACACCAACATGCATACCAAAGCCCCAATGGTGTTGGTCTTAATAATAAACTTATTACTAACATTCAAGTCATATACACAAATAGTGGTCATACAATAATTCACAAAAACGGTAAAATAGTCAAATGTGGTTAAAAGATTGACAGACACGTTGAAATCGAAAGCTGAAGCAACCTGGTTGAAAATCCTTTGTAGACCAGTGATGGCTCCATGCATACTATAATTAGTGCGTCTGAACGGTAATCGAAGCATAATGCTGTTGCGCAATGTTCGTGGTGCGACGTTTATATTAATTTGTTCTTATATAGCTGGGGCATCTGTATGACCTTGCAAAGTGTCGGTGATTAACAAAGCTCTTGCTGTATTTCTTCGAACATAAAGAGGTTCCAGTTGAATCAGCTGACACCGGTTTTCATAGCTAGGTAATCAGACAGGATCTCTCCACGGCAATCTAAGGAGCGCGAAACGTAAAAAGCGACGCTGTACGCTTTCAATTCTCTCAACGTCGTTATTGTAGTTTGGGCTCCACACTTCGGGACAATATTCTAGGATTGATCGGGATAAAGCGCAGTACAGCGATTTGAGACAATAAACATCTGTAAAATTTTGGCTATCCTGACGATGCATCCTAGCGCTCGAGACGCTTTACCGACTGCATAGGAGACGTGTTGTTTGAACGTAAGTTGAGAATCCAGAATCACTCCCAGGTCCTTCACGTGACTGACGCGTTCGATTTCTGTTTCTAGAAGACGGTACTTAAAATAGATCGAATCCTTTTTCCGTGAAAACGATATTACCGAGCACTTCTTCGGGTTTACATACATGCGGTTCATGGTACACCAGTCAGCAAAGGTTTGAAGCTGCTGTTGGAGAAATCTGCAATCTTCAATTGTACGAATTATGCGAAGAATCTTGAGATCATCTGCGAAGTACAATCGGGGAGTCTTCAGAATTAGATGTACATCATTGAAGTATATCAGAAACATCAACCGTCCCAAGTGGATTCCTTGAGGTATTCCTGACGTAGAAGTGAATATAGGGCCCTGGCAATCTCCTATGACAACCGCTATCTCTCGGTCTGTGAGGTAAGATCGAAACCACTGCAAAACACTACCATTTATTCCAAATCTCTCCATTTTTGCTATTGTGATATCGTGGTTTAGCTTATCGAAAGCGGCAAGTCGGTGTAAACGACGTCAGTTTGAGTGCGACGTTCCATACTCTCTGTTATGTAGGATGTTAAGCATAACAGGTTAGATGCATTTGACCGCCCGCACGTGAAGCCATGTTGATCGTCACTTAGGTACTGCTTACAGTGAGCCTGAAGAGGTTCCATAATCACCAGCTCGAACAACTTCGAGACAGCACTCAATGAAGTTATCCCACGGTAATTATTGACGTCTCGCTTATTGCCTTTTTTATGAACTGGGAACATGTTTGCTGATTTCCAGCAAGATGGAGAAATACCTCTAGTAATAGATGCTCTAAAGATCTGAAGAAGCGGAGCAACCAAAACTTCGAAGTGCCTTTTCAGTATCGCGGAGGGGAGCCCGTCGGGTCCCGGATTGAAAGATGACTTAGGTCGAGAGGAAACTCTGGTAATCATCGTTGCATTAAAATCGATAGCACCCAGAGTGTGACCCACAAGTGGAGCTCTGCTAGCAGCGAGTTCGATTTGCTCAATAGTTAGTGCCTCATCTGTGAATACATTCGTTTTTCCGAGAAAATTTCACATATGTCTCGAGATGTAGTAGCTGTATTCCCATTGAAAGTCATAGACGACGGCAGTCCTGATTCCTTGCGCTGCTCGTTCACATATTTCCAGAAACGTTTCGGATGCGACTTGAGATTACGCTGAATATTTTGCTGATATCGATAGAAACAGTGTTGACTGGCTCGTTTGTACGCATGGTTGAGACTGACGTAATAGTCTCTGAGTGATATTGTGCGATACTTGGTAGACCTCCGCAGGGCAGCTCTCTTTATAGACTTCAGCCGTCGCAGTGTACTCGTTTGCGATGGAAGGCCGGTTTGTCGATGGTGAACTTTCTTTGGAACATGCCTGTTAATAGCGTACACCAGAACGTTTGAGAAGGTTTGAACTGCGGTTTCGACATCTTCGGGGTCCAGAATATTTTCCCAATCGATAGTGGAAAGAAGGTCTGCGATACTGCGATGATCAGCATTACGGAAATTGTAGGAGACAGAAAGCGGTAATATATCGAAGTCATGCACCACAGAGCTATCAATCGTGGCGATCAGTGGAGGATGATGTGCCACTGGTTTTAATAGGGGAGAGGAAGCCGTCAGTATTGATGTGGCGGAAACCTGGTCGCTGACAAAACAAAGATCGCGATGGCGGCTATTCTCATTGGCAATAGGATTGATTTGTAGTAACGTGGCTATAGCTATAGCTATCAAGTAGCCTCACTGCACATGGCTGGAGAACGGAATGGTCCGAATCCGGATAAAGAAATCCATTACGGGAAGATTTCCATGAAATGCTTGGAAGATTAAAATCTCCTAGTACCATGATCTCATTAACAGCGTTAGCATCTTCGAGGATAGTAAAAACTGAGCTGCAGTGTGCTTCAACGTATTCGGTATCACGAGCGCGGTCGGGTGGAACATACAACGCACACAAGTACAACTTACGATCGCCAAGCTCGAGAATCGCCCAAACCTGCTCAAGACAATCCCAAGAAATGTTCTCAACGATTTTTGCCTTCAAGCTGGTGCTGGACTTATGATATGTCCCAGGAAATTAATGCAAATTGTTATAGTTTCGTCGTAATAATCGAGAGGGAGGGTAAACAGAGAGAGGCTTTCAATGTTTCTTGCGGCCTAATCTACATTTTCTCCAAATTTGCTCACAAGAGCTTGGCTGTATATTTCAGTACAAGTATTTATACCGCTGTCGGTTGTGGGCCGAGAAATGGGCCATTAAAGGAAGAATAAAATTCTTGCCTAAACCGAAAGAGCTCATTTTTCTAAATATAGCAAGCGATATGTTCATCCCTTAAAACATCAAAATATTTTTTAATCGATTTTCTAAAAAAATGTAAACACGTCCTCGTTTGACACTATCGTTCGTTCTTGATAGTGAATTTATCCACATGGATTAGTATTTTTGACAATTAGGATAGGGATCACGGTAGTTCAATGGAAGCGTGGTCGTGATAATTAAATTCTATAAAATAGCTTTTATTTGTTGTTTTGTGTACAAAAACGTGAAAAAAGCTTGATTACGTATCTCTAGCGTCAGCTGCATCGGAAAATTTCAAAAACAGCATGACTAAAGAAAAATTGGGTAAAATTCTGGCAGAAAATTTTGAAATGGGATATTGAAACGTTAGAAGTATTCTACTTCAAAAATTGTTTATTATTCAATAGACACTAACAAAGCAAAATAAGTGAATATGCGAATTTATTGTAATTCCGTTTTAGTTGACAGTTTCAATTTATAAAGGTTGGGTAAACAAACCCCGGTGGGAACTTTGGTCGTATGCTCGAGCAGTGCGAGGTGAATAAGTTCATCGGCATCATAGAGTGGATTTCTTACTGATTATCCAGACACACTCTGCACTTATGTAGAGGGTATGAAAGGATAATCGTTGCCAGGTTCAGAACACGGGTCCAAAACCAATGTGACGCGGCAACCGATGCTGCTGATCTGAAACACAAAGAGAACTTCGACAGTAGATAGTAGATAAAATGTCGAAGGGTTATGTCAAGATCTTCATGGGCGACTTCAATGCGCAGAATGTTACATTATGGAATCTTGTCCGGATTCAACGAAGTTCTGGTAAGCGTAAAAAATCTAAACAATGGGCTGATTTCACCAACGACTTTTCTGTAACATCTTTTGGTGGTATTTAATTGGGAAAACAGATCGAAATAGTGACAGTACAAACCCTTATGCTATCTGGGACGTCATCATATCATATAAACATATGATTATCGCATTGGCGACAGTGATCGTGCCCTGCCTTGCTAAAGCGAGACCACTCAGCTGCCACCCAACACATTTGATCTATTTAATTTCCCCGCTAGGTACCAAGGCCCAGGTTTTTATTATCGTCTGGCGACTTTTCTTTGTATTTGACAATAGTCTATAATAATTTTAGAATAACATTACCATGAATTTAAATGAAAACAGAAAAAACCTGTTTTAATCCACCTAGAGGTGCAATTGTGCCTTTCTCATTTCTCCAAACTATGATTTAATAGCTGGTTCGTACAATATAACATTATGGAAATGTCTTTCATTCTTATTATGCTTGGTAAGTATATATAAGAGCACCTTTCTGCATTCATCGCGGTATTGGTTTGAATCGGAGTTTTCTATGTTGTTGGTGACCTAGATCTACAAATTCAACAGTTGTGTTTACATTTTGGAAAAAAGTCACCTTTTTACATTCATCGCAGAATTCGTTAGAATCGGGATTTGCTGCGTGATCGTACGTATCACCCTGTAATTCAGGAACCAGAACTCGGATCCACACAAAATTAAACAGCAGCTGAAAAGCTCGGTTCAGAAAATTCCGAGAAACCGATGTGGACAAATCAACAATTTTTGTTTTGTAACCATACTCTTCAACTCGTAATCTGGATGTCGGTTGAAAATGAAATTCAATAGCAACCTATGGGAATATTATACCTTTCATTTGAATCTTAGTTTGTAAAAATCGGTTCAGCCATCTCCGAGAAACCGTTGTGGACATTTTGTTAACAAATCCGCACATACACACACATACATACATACATACATACATACATACATACATACATACATACATACATACACACATACATACATACATACATACATACATACATACACACATACATACATACATACATACATACATACACACATACATACATACATACATACACACATACATACACACATACATACATACATACATACATACACACAGATATTTTGCGATCTCGGCGAACTGAGTCGAATGTTATATGAGACTCGGCACTCCGAGCGTCGGTTAGAAAGTCGGTTTTTGGAGCAATTGCATAACCTTTCTATATAAGAAAGGCAAAAGAATAATATTTAATTAGCTTAATAAGCATGAGTTCAATGTTATCTTCATGTGATTATAATTTGAAAAGGTTGGTGGAATGGGTTTGAAGTGTAGGAAATGGGGGGTTAGTAGAGTGGGAGTGGAGGATGCGTCAGAAATCCTTCATCTTATTTCGGTATACGGGGTGGATGAAGGAAATGCGGGCGTGAGGGTGGTCCAAGAGGAGGGGAGTGATGAAGGAGGGAGGTGTAAGGGCAAGGCGGGGGGGGGGAGGGGCGGCGACGCAATACTCAACTGCATATTTTGCCTTCCATTTGAGACTTGGTTTGAGAAAATCGGTTCAGTCATCACCGATGAACCGATGTGACTTTAATTGTGGAATATGCCCGGAATTCCGGACTTCCGGAATCGTCGATAGTGGACAATATATTTAAAGAATGTTTGATTGGCTATCAGTGATCTAGATCTGCGATTAGAAGTAATTTGGTGACCATTTCAATAGTTTTTAGCCTCTGAGGTATTACGATTGTACCGATTTATATGGGAAATTCCAGTGTATCCTTACTAACACCCCTGTAACTCCGGAAGTAAGAGTCAGAACCGAATGAAATTCAGCAGCAGTTAATGGCATTACTGTATCTTTCATTTGAAATCAAGTTTGTAAAAATCGGTAGAGAATTCGTTTTGGAATAGGTGTGCTATTAGCTTAGGAACTTGGCGGGTTCCCCGGGGGGGTCATGAACCATCATAGGTGGCCAATGTGGTCAAAGCTGCTTTGATTGACCATTAGTGATCCAGACCCGCAAACTAGAGTAATGTTACATCAATTTTAATATGTTTTACATCATTTGAACATCATGGTGGTACCAGTTTATATGGGAATTTGCTGTGTGACCGCACTCTTCAACCCGTAGCTCCGGAACCGGAAGTCGGATCAACTAAAAATTCAATAGCAGCTTATGGTAGCGTTATACCTTTCAGATGAAACTAAGTTTGCGAAAATCGGTTCAGCCATCTCCGATAAAATTGTGTGAGTTTCAATGACACACACACACATACACACACATACACACACACATACATACACACACACAGACATTTGCCGATCTCGACGAACTGAATCGAATGGTGTATGACACTCGACCCTCCGGGCCTCGGTTAAAAAGTCGATTTTTACAGTGATTGCATAGCCTTTCTTTATATGAGAAAGGCAAAAATGATAAAAGTAAGAGCACAGACTAACAGACATAACACTCAAAAACAAAGCTTCGCCCGCTTTAACGGTCATTTTAAATATATTTGTAGTTGGGACTGTGGCCACATTTTAAATTATGG
The DNA here is from genome assembly GCF_030247195.1 of Topomyia yanbarensis. NCBI lineage: Eukaryota > Metazoa > Arthropoda > Insecta > Diptera > Culicidae > Topomyia > Topomyia yanbarensis. The sequence continues at coordinate 212,820,609 of NC_080670.1, read as the reverse complement.
CGCCACTGACATAAGAACAAGCCTATGGGGGATAGACCACTAGTGAAAAATTGTTCCCAAACCTGAGGGGTAACCCAGCAGTAAATGAGTGTTTGGGACTGTGAATAAAAGGTGGAGCTAGTGTTCTGGGAAAATTGTCGGTTCGATGTTTTTTGAGGGAATTCCCTCATTGTGTTATGTCTGTTAGTCTGTGGTAAGAGTTCACCGTTTCATGATTTTTACTGTTTCCTTAAAACACTAACAGGGACTGTTATTTTGGCCTATTTTTGGTAGTAAACATGAACAGAATACATATTATTATTTCTCGAAAAGATGAAACAGAAACGCTTTTCGTTTCCAGAAAATACATACTAAAAGCGAAACTCCATAGCAATTTGACGAAATCTTTTTTCGGCTAAAATTGAGTCACATTTTCTTTTTACTTGGTTTAAATCAATTATGAAAGTTATGCAATGTTTATAACCATAGTATTTAAGTGAGAGCAAGGAGTTGAAATATACAGATTGAAAAAGAAGTGGCTCGAAATCTTGCAAAACTCAACATTTCGTTGTACATTGCTAGGAATCAGGCTTTGGTAATGTCCACCAAAATTTATTCTTCGGTAAAAAACAATTTTTTCATGGCAATCGAAAATAAAATCTCCAAATACGGTTTCAATCAGAACAAACGGTGTGTCAGTGATGCAGGAACTAATGGCAATTCAACTATGCTTTTCACCAGCTTCGACGGATTCAGATGTAATTCAGGTATCAAGGATAATCCAAAAGGAATTTTCAAAATCATTCTGATAATTTTAGAAATCCGCTTAGTGCTGACTTGACTGTAACCCGACTACATGCGCGAACGATCAGACGTTTTGAATCTTTGACAGCCATACTTTTCGTAACGGGGTTCGCGAATATACGCTGTCAGTTTGACAGCCTGCGGTGAGAACTGTCAGACGTTAGTTTTTTTTCGCTCGCAGCAAGCAGCGCCGTGGTGTCTTTCGTCTTCTTGTGTGTTCGTGCGTGTGTGTGTGTAGTTCTTGAACGAAAAAGGCAGACTGCTAGTAGAAAAACGAAATCACCGAGCAGTCAGCCAGCCACTAGAACTGAACAGTGTGCGGAAGGGAAAGAAATATTCACAAATCCAAAATGGACGAACTCTTGGTGGAAGTATGCGGCGAAAACGGAGCCAATTATAAGGTGAATATCGCGGAAAGTACCGATTCATTGTGCCACTTCCGCCCCGGTGGGATCCGCCCCAACCAAAGGCAATCGAATGCACCCGCGGGACGGCCTCTGCGGTCGCCGCTAGTGACAGTTTGCGTGGTGGTGAAAATTTTCTACTATAGAGTTCGCGGAGCGCCCGTCAGACGCCATAGAGGAAAAAAAAAAGAAGAGTAACAAACTGGCCAATGTGTGTGCACCGTGTCCAGGGGGAAAATACTGATCGCGGAAAGATCCTGTGGATGGGATGCGTTTGTGTGTGCGTGTTTCGGCTTACCGGATCGAACCGACTTTTAAATACAGTTGTCATCGGAACTGATCATTGAGTCGTGGGATTTGGAACAGACGGCTCCTCCTTTTTATCACTTGTCTACTTTTCCTCGCAAGAGGTCAATTTTGTAATGCGGTCGCCGATTTACTGTAAACGGTGCCGAATTCGGGTTAGACGTAATTCCGTGGAAGTTTTTAAATGACCTTTCAGTTTGCAGAATTATTTACAAACTTAAATTTGCGCAACAAAGTTTATTCTAAAATTCATTGAAGTTTAGATTATTACATGTTGCGAATGAATATGTAATGTATGCTTATCACCACCTGCGTCGGGAGTGTCAAAATAGTTTGTAAACGTCACTATACGGTCATTTCCCATTTGTCACTAATTTATTTTATTTTCTTACTATTTCTTGCACCGATATGCGGTCTGGGTGTAATCTATTTCTGGACCGAATTGCATGCTTTGGCAGGGAGTTGTCACGGATGTCTTCGAAGATGGAGTTATGGTGGCATTTGAAAACGAGTAAGTTTTATTCGACTGATCCAGCTTGTCCTAGTTTCTTTTATCGATTATCTTCTGTTTTATCTCAGCTGGCAGGAAGAATCCAAGTTCCTGTTTAGTCAAGTACGTCTACCTCCGACCGAAACCGCAACGACCTTCTGCGAGCACATGGAAGTCGAGGTTTTCTCCCGGTCCAACGAAAACGAAGCGTGCGGCTGGTGGCGAGCGGTCATCAAGGTGAGTTGACCTCTAAATTACAAAAGGTAAAACTAAAACGTTTTGTTTTTGTTTTCCACAGATGATGAAGGGTGACTTCTTTGTGGTGGAATACCTCGGCTGGGACAATAGCTATACGGAAATCGTGTCCGCCGACCGACTGCGAGTGAAGAATACCAACACTCCGATCAGTGATAAGACGTTCTTTCGATTTGAGATTGAAGTTCCGGAGGATATTCGTGAATAGTAAGTAGATTTTGCTTCAAACGACAGATTGGCAATCACTATAACGACGGTTAGTTCCTTACTGAACAGTGCCAAAATCGACGGCGTGCACCGGGAGTTTCAAAAAGCGATCGGTGCTGCCGAGTGTCGGTACGTTCCGGAACGGGGCACACTGCTAGTGATATCACGCAGTGAGTCAACGCAACGGCGAGCAACCATGATCCAGGAGATGTGTTTCCGTAACCTCAGCCAAAAGGTAATATCTGAATGCTTTCGATCGGCTGAAACGATTTCACCCGGCTTAATTTCCATCAGGTGATGCTCCTGAAACGAACCGAAGAGGCTGCCAGACAACTAGAATCGACAAAGCTACACAATTCGGGAGGGTAAGTCGATCATACCTTGCTTGGGAATCATCCTTATCATACAATGACACACCCGCGTTTGAAAATATCTTTTTCGCCGTCATTCGCTTGCTAACAGTCCTATAACTATAGTGCTAGTCAGTAAGCTCAGTTGTACAGAAAGGCAACAATTTTTTTCACTTCAACACTAGTCTCTTTTGGGCAACGAAATCACAACTAAACACACACCCTCACGATGAAATCGAAAACCGAAAATCCTCTGCTATCTTTTTCTTCTTTCTCTTCTATTCGTCTTGTTTCATTTCCAGAGGTTTTACTAACAATCAGAGAATTTCCGCTTTTATTGGACAATCAATGAATGAGAGGTAATCCAAAACGTAATCCTAAGCTAACCTAGGCTAAGTGACTAATTGTCAGTAGATTTTTAGTTTTCCTATTTTAATTTGATTATTGCTTGTGTTAGATTCGCGGAGAGGTTGTCTTAGGGCACATATAAACCCCTCTTTAGTTATCTACTCCAATCCAATCTATATCATCCGTTCCTTTCGTGGAATTTAAGCGGTGTGTCGAAGGTTTTAGTGGCAGCGTTGATGGCTTTCGGATAAATAGATTTAACCAGTGTCACTGTTCCGACTTTCAATTTAAAAATAGGTCTCTGTAAAGACCAAGTTGAAACCGGTTCAACAAGTCTTAACCAAATTATTTTGTGTTGAACTGTTGGCAAACAAGGAGCATCTGTTCTGAGCACTAAAGTATAAAAAAGTGATCTAATCGCTGCAACCTTTGCTCGATGAAAGACCCGAATGTTTTACACCTCATAATGCATTCAAAGTTGAAAATCTAATAAAGAGAGCTTTCCCAGATTGCAGCCCTTCAGAAAGTTCGATGATGGTCGATGAACAAATTGAACGAGCAAGCAGGTTGAACTCAGCGGTATGCCCCGTTAAACATTGACTGTCAGATTAGAACAACCAGGTTAATAGATGAACGCTTACAGCGGTTACTCTCCAGAATAGGCGCAATTGTGAGTACGAAGAAAAGGTGCTCACTAAGGCAGGTTTTGTCAGGAACAATACGCGTAAGTTTTACAAAATAATAAACATGATGAAGCAAACCATCCCATTCACCGACCATGATCAATTATGCGCTTTGAGTTATTGCTAAACTCATAAACAAGTAGAGGAACTACAAATCGTATAAGAAATTGAGGATGATGGCATGCTGTGGATCCAACCACGTTAGAAGATCGCCAAGGTCATTGGGATGAATGAGATTCCACCTGAGCTTCTAAAAGTCCACCAACATCAACCCAAGCAACACTTGAAACATTTAATGGCCGCGGTTTGTTGCATAACCACCCAGTTCTCACGGACTCACCATCTGTGTGCAGATTGCAAGGCAGCGTACGATTCTGTTGAACGAAACAAACTGTGGCATATAATGCTTGAACATTGTTTTCCGACTAGATTAATTAAGCTGATTCTGAGAGCAGTGAAAGGGACGAATCTATTCAAATGTGAGGCTGCAAGAATCGGACCGACTGTAAATCGATTGTGGCAAGACGAGGTAGTCCGAACGTGTTGGTTCCAAACTGGAATCGGATGGGGTATGGTACGAGGTTGTTGATCAAATCATATTTTGGTACACTACTGCCCTGTGATAACAATGTGGCAGCGAGGTGAAAAGGCGTGTTGCGGCTGTGACTGACTACGGTTTGCATAGTCAGTTACAGTTACAGGGCACATAGTTTAGTCTTAACAAATCGCCGATACTCCCTGTTGCTCTGTACGGCCGTGAACCGTAAATGTTGGAGGAGACAGACTGTCGAGTGCTCGATGCGTTAGAGAGAAGAATTATGCGCTGAATTATCGACGACACAATGGAGAATGAATAACCGGAAGAGACCACTTAAAGTTCAGTAGAGAACCAAAAAGAGGTAGTTGACTTCGTAGTAGACCCCGCATACGCTAACTGTGTGTAATCGAGGAAGAGACAGGCGACTGGCGGCACAATATCGAGCAACCTGAACGTTTAAAATACATTCCGTCATAAATCGGAATACCACGATTTTGTGTGGTTTTCAAGGTTTTCGGATCAGGATGGCTCTTGGTTTTATTGGTGCAGCTCTTGATTTTTTGAGCCTCGGCGGGTGTGTAATTTTAGGGGTTTAGGTGTCGGTAAAGGTTGGAGGCCGCATTTGCGAACTCGGCCCGAGATTTCCTGGGTTTCGAAGCGGCGATTTTTAAGGAAAGGATTTTCTTCGAGTTGGCACCAGGTGGGGTGCGCATGAGATTTCTAGGGTTCTAGATTATTTTATTACGCAAGTGTGAATTTGCTGACTTTGATCGTGATCACTCCTGAAAGCCCCTACCCTTGGTTTTAGCGGGCTCGTTACGTATCTTCAACAATTGGATCTCTCAACAAAATAATACACATGTATTCAAAGTCTCACGCTAATATGCAATATACACACCAATACACGATCAAGCACACTAACATACAAACGCTCATGCCTCACACGATAACATGAACCTGGATCGTCGGCTTTGTAGATGACGTTGTCCTGACCATAACCAGCGAGACCCTCGAGGAAGTGGAAATGTTGACTGTAGGCATCGTGGAAACCTGGATGGCTGATGTCAAGTTTCAGCTGGCTCACCACAAGACGGTGGTAGTACTGGTCAGCAACCGAAAACAATCCAGCGTGTTATGATCAGCGTCGGCGGACACTCAATTCCATCGATGTGTGCGCTGAAGCACCTGGGTGTGATAGTTGACGATCCATTAAGTAACAGCCGTGTCGACTATGAATGGATAAGGCTGCGAGGACAACTAACATATCGGCAAGGATCACGCCGAACATCGAAGGAGCAAGATGCAACACGAGACGTCTCCTGACGGGTGTCCCATCCCCAATACTGAGGTATGACGAAACCGGACGAAGTCGACAAGCACGTTTCGCCTAAATGCTGCTCGTGTCGCGAGCGCGTATAGAACGATATTGTCATATGTCGGTATGCGTAATTGTCGGGATGATCCTTATCTGCATCACTCTGGCTGAGGATGTGGAATGCTACCAGCGAAAAAATGTACGGAATGCAAGGTGATTGGTCAGAGCGGACTCGTTGACTAAGTGGCAGCAAGAGTGGGACAACGCGGTATCTTGCGGGCTGAAATCTCTCGAAGTATTTCAGCCGAGAATTGACCCACTGGTTTGCCAGTCGCGCACCGAGTGTCGAGGGTACTGCCCTTGCTGTGTTAAGCGAATCTCTTACACAGTGGACGTTTGTTTCTTCCCAAATCGTGAGATTCAAATGATGGTATATCACTAATGTCCGCTTCGGGGTTAGCTACAGGCGATTATAAGCCAACGTGTTTCAATGACGTCCATTAAAAGGTCTGGCAGATAAAGGGATTTGCCTGTGCTAGTAACGCAAAAAAGGTAAACAATCCCGAAGCAACCAGTGAAGACGTCATTGAGTTCCAAAATGGCAGCAGGCGAACATTAATCAAAACACACGGAGTGACGTCAGCACGTTCCACTTTTGGTATCGGTGATGTAAACAAATGGAAAAATCACATACACTATTAAACATTTCTTCTGCGTATTGGTGATAGGTACAATTATCTGCCAGGCATTTTGCTTTTAGACATGGAACGTGTTTGGTAGTAGCTGTACAATAAGTGCCGATGATGAAATGTGCAATGTTCTGATCGACCATGGTTCGAGTAGCCCGAATTAATCTTAAGCATAGACGTACAACAATTATGAGTCCATCCCAGCTTTTGCAGGAAACAAAAGCTTTCATAGGCTCAAGAACCGTATTTCCATTAAGGAAACTTCTATGTTGGAAAGCTGCTTAACCCAGTCTTCGCAGCTTTCAACAAAATTGCATGACAAATCCACGCTGAATGCCTCGTGCATGTAAACTTGTGATTGACCAGAACAAGCAAAATTGCACAGAGAATCAACGAATGGGGACTGAGAGTAGCTATCCATCCTCAATATGCACGTTTCGAGAGTTCTATACGTTCAAATGTCAATAAAGGCGCCGGCGACGTCCTTACAGTCATCGGGGAAGGAAAGGAATGTTAGTGTAGCAAACGTTATTACGGACTTGTGCTATCACAGTCAATGTTGGTAACATAAACAGGAAATACGTCTATTGTTCGGCATATTTCGCACAATGAATCATCACATTCTGATGATTTCAAAAGGGTTGTATCATACTGTGCCAGAAATGGGTTGTGTGTCCATTCATAATCGGCAGTGATGCAAATACCCACCACATAATTTGATGCAGCTCAGATATCAATTTGAGAGGCATCGAATTGATGGACTGTTTAATAGCAAAGCAAAGGGACTGATACAGTGAACTTTTTTTTGCACAATAGTATAGTTCACTGCACACCTGGCCATGTCCTTGCGATCGCCTAAGGGAAGGAAATGTTAGTTGAATACCTACTTAAGAAGATGCGGGAAAATCACGCAATCTCCATAGGCATTACGGATGTTAGAATTAATTAGTAGGGAAGGAAAATGGGATGTGGGTTTGGACTGATTTATATGATATTCAACTAAATGGATACTAAAAATTAATTATAAATTAGATTGATCTCACCAAATTCACTTGGCTGGTCCGTAACAGGTGCAGGCTTCAGGAAGCACCGTTAAGTTATTTTTTCCGAGCATTCCGCTTAGATGGTATACCGGAACAATAAAAAATCCCAGATGAAGTTGACGAAGAAGGCATCGATGATAATCCGGGTGGCTGACATTTTCACTTAGCTGATGAGTACACTATTTGGCAGACAGAAAAACACAACAAATTTGAATGTGCACGAATATAGCAGTTTTCAAATTTCCTCAGCGTGACAAAAACAGCAAGAATTACAGTTGCCAAGATCTTTTCTTTTGCTAAAAACGTCACAGATTTAGAAATCGCGTCCACTTTTGGTCAAAGCCTTCTTCTCAGTACAGGAGGGCACTTATCTGTTTATTCGATATTAGACTGAATACCAGATCGGAAGCCGTGTGGTGTCCGGCGGGCTGAAATCTTTTTGCTCTATTTCAGCCAAGAATAGAACCACTGGGAACTGCTCCCATGTCGTAAGAGGCGACTAACAACATGCTAGGAGTTCCTAGGTCGAGGTATTGCTCCGTACCGAAGACTTAACCTGGACGGACCTTAAGGTTTTCCATATTACCCTCTTTCCATTCTGTATTTAGTGAATCACTAACATATACTCACCTTTTCTGATTCGCCATTATCGATTGTGTACCAATGTTTTAAGTTTCTTCTGGCGGTTGTATATTAGCCTTAAAGGACGAAATATAATTCTACACTAAGTAACAGAATATATTAATATACCGGCACTTCCACGCCAAGGTTTAACTTCCAAAGCTTTGGTTTAAAAACCGTTTTTAAAAAAAGGAAACTTTCATGTAGGAAACTTATTGAATTGGCCTAAGATGGAACTGTCGAATTGCACAAAAAAAAAATTATGTTGCAAGCGATCTGTAGATGTGTTAAATTAGGTTTTTTTTTTATTAAATCTGGAACCGTCTACCGACAAATCTACATTTACGAATACCTCCAAAAGTGACTTCTTGAGGTCTCATGAAGGCCTGACACTAGCTTTATGATACTTTTGCTTTCCTAAACAGTGATAAAAATCTCAACATTCCAGAACTTCACTTTGTCAGAAAATGTAGGGCCATCGGAAGCTTCGTAAAATCGCACTCCTGGTCCTTTCTTCAAAATCATCCAGTGCAGTACTCTACGTCACTCGTATGGTAGTCGATATTTGCTAGTATTGCTGTTCTTTCATCCATTCTTCTTCTGGATCACCGAGGGATCTCCTGTGGTAGTGTTTGTTACGCATAATAAACTTGTCGTTTGCAATTGGTAGTTAACCCAATTATGGGAACGTGTCTGGTAGGGAGAGTGGAGATACCAACTTGTCATTAACATTTCGCAGTGAATTTTTTCACATTCATTTGGGATATCTTTTATACATTTGTACGCTTTCTTTTTACTGCAAACTTTGAAAATGATTATTGAAGTGTTATTAAGGAGCATTACTCCCGATGGCCGGCTGTTCGGAGTTCAAATTGTTCGTTTCGAATTCTCGGAAATTGATCGTGAGCGACTTCGTACATATTGCTAAGATCATATTGTCCATAGAGGAATAGACCTCTATCATATTCCACGCGGCTTTTTTTTTCGGAAGAATAATTTTTAAAATGTCTATTTGAATGGATTCATATTTCTACTAGAGGTCGCACACCTAAAGACTTTGATCTAAAATGAAAAGACAAAGCGCGTGGGTACTTAGCTAAATCACAATATCTACCAAGATATATCCTGATTCATCTTCCTACCTACTAACACCAATCCTATCCTGTGACACTTGTGGATTATGCAGAGAATTCCTCGGTCATAATAGTCACAAGTGTTGAACTAACATTCCTTCCCATCCCAAAATTGACCTGCATGGGCGTGGCCATCTACGTTATTGATAATACTATAATCTTAGTCTCTTTAGGTTGCACGTTGAGTATGATGAACTACTCTCAAGTATCATACAATTGGTTCAATATGCAATTTCAACAGGCTTTGATCAATCACGGGAAACTCACGGGCGGTCAACTAAGCTAAGCTAAGCTTAGACTGCATACCAGATCGGCCCACAGATCACTTTATTTTGCACGCACAAAGGACATGCAAAACGCGTAGCATCCGCCGTCGACGGGACAACCTGTTATGTCTTCCGAATGATCCGCGCTGAAATTAACTTTCTTTAGATATTGTTAATCGGGAAGACTAATTTCGCACAATCTTTTCTCGACACAAATGAAGCAAATACACGTACAGAAAAAAAGTAAAATTTAAAATAAAAATGCGTTTCAATTTTGTTGTTGAAAAAAAAATGACGGAAACGAAAAAATATCCGTGACCGAATTGATGGACTGTTTAAGCAGCACAAATTTGCATATACTTAATGTATAATGCACGATCTGATAGAAAAGAGGTGTTAGATGTAACTCTCTGCTCTGCTATTACGAGTTGCCAAACTGGCTCCGTTTTATTGTTGAGCCATATAGCCTTCACTAGAATACAGTATTCCTTTACATTACATGGAATCCCAAGGAATATTTGAAGAGTACCGATGTTTTAATGTTCGTGGGCAGTTTGCTGAGAAGTTCTTTGAACTAACTCGCTTACAGAGAAAATACAGCAGTATTTTTACAGTATCGATCACCGTTCTCTGGAATTTCTAGCGAAAAGGGTTATAAACTCAACTATGCCTTTCGGTTTAAGCCGAATTTGAATGACAATATCTCTTCGGGAACGTTGTTGTTCTGTTATCGCAATATCGAACCAACAGAACAGCGACGCTGACTAGAAGGTCGCCGTGAAACAAATCGGGTTCGGCCAATATTCCAGTTGAGAAGTACGCGACGCAGCACAAGGTTCGGGTCATCGGGGCGCCAGCGAACCGAACGCCAAGCTCCACCGAAATTGCTGAAATGACCTCAACACCCTACACGGTAACTCGTAAGCAGGCTTGCTCTACCGTAGGGGATTAGATCGAGTAGATCGCGCCGAACAGTCAGCCGTGGGCCGTTGGGATGCCAGTGAAGCGGAAGCTATGCTCCATCCGGAATCGCTCGATCAACCTCGGCACATACTGACTGCTCCGTTAAGTAGGTTAGTTCCACCGCCGGGGATTCGATCGGGATGAAGCGGTGAGCTAAATAGTTTACGGAAACGAACATTAATGTAGGGAGAAATCTACCGCCGTGGACTATCCGATTATATCGTGACAAGAATGGGAACTAATTGAACAACACGAAACAAACATCGCTACCGAGAGAAATTCCGCTGTCGGAGAACTCACCGTCAAGGGGGAAATTTTTTGGATAGGACTAAATTTTTGTGCATAAGGACGCAAGACCTAACATAAAGTATGTTTTTTTAATGTGTCGGATTCTCCTTGTCAGTAACTAACACTAACTTAATGCTTCAAAAGAACCTCTATGCTTACTATCGAGAAGTCACTCGGTACCAGCTAGTTGTTTAGCGTTCACACAAGACGTGACTTTTTGGATTTTATTGTCTAACTAGTGCCAATTTCGTGTTGGTTTGGACTTATCTAACTAGCATTAAGTTGGTGTTAGTTACTGACGAGGAATCCGAAACACTTAAAACCATACTTTATGCTATATTTTCCCGTGCTTTCTCATTTTTTAGACATTGTAAAGTATTAAGGTTCAAGTTACCTTTTTTAAGCATGTGTTAGAATTGAACGCTTGGTAGTGTGCGTAGGAAAATTTGTGTTCAGCTTTGCCACCGGATTATCCATTTAAACCTTTTTAAAACTCTAAAAGAAGAATATCAGTCGATTTATTAGATCATCACGATTCAATTCATGCAAAATACCTGCTGGAAAAACCATCGGCTTAGCAAAATGGTGCTTTTGAAAAAGTGGCTGTGGTTTTTTCATTGCGCAGTTGTGTTGCGTACCCCAGCTCGGTGTGGTAGTGTGATAAAAAATCACAGCCACTTTTTCAAAAGCACCATCCAGCTAAGCCGATGGTTTTTCCAGCAGGTATTTTGCATGAATTGAATCGTGATGATCTAATAAATCGACTGATATTCTTCTTTTAGAGTTTGGAAAAGGTTTAAATGGATAATCTGGTGGCAAAGCTGAACACAATTTTTCTTACGCATACTACCAAGCCTTGAGGTAACTTGAGCCTTAAATCCCCGAAATTACTGACGCGAAAACATTTATCCTCGATTTTCCTCAATCCTGCCACAACGATTAAGTTAGTGTACAATTTCAACATGTATTGATTTTCCAAGCGAAAAGCAGGTATCATTAGTTATCGTAGCAGCAAAGTTGCCCTATTCCAGACGTATTTTGTTTACTAATTTCCGTAGAACTTTGCCTGCCCCTAACTCATTCTCATCAGTTTTGTTCTTCTTTTTTTATTATTTCCGTTTGCATCTATCTATTCGATGTGTGTCACTTGGGCCTACCATAATTGATTGTTTGTATCTTTCCCGTCTAATCTTTCCAACCGCCCACACGCAAACAAACACACACCTACGCAGATTCACGGACGAGTTCAAGGTACGGGAGGATCTGATGGGACTGGCGATCGGAGCGCACGGGGCCAACATCCAAACCGCACGGAAGCTCGACGGAGTTCTGAACATCGAACTGGAGGAGAACACCTGCACCTTTAAAATCTCCGGCGAGGTATAAACCGAAATTGGCTGTAGTAAATTGATTTTGAAATAATTATTTCTAATTTTTAAATAACAGACTGAGGAAGCGGTGAAGAAAGCCCGCGCCATGCTCGAGTACAGCGAGGAATCGCTTCAGGTCCCCCGCAATTTGGTCGGCAAGGTGATCGGCAAGAACGGGCGCATCATCCAGGAGATTGTCGATAAGAGCGGCGTCGTTCGTGTAAAGGTTTGTCAACGTTTTCGACTTTTCAGGAAATTCTTCCCGAGAGAGACAGAGTGTTGTGATGATTCGAAAAGTGTTGATAAAATTCGCCAATGGTTGATCGGCAAAGCTACAGCGTTTGAAATTGTGTTTTTTTGCAGATCGAAGGTGACAACGAACCGGAACCGAGCATCCCACGGGAGGAGGGCCAAGTCCCTTTTGTGTTTGTCGGAACTGTCGAGAGCATCGCCAATGCAAAGGTGCTGCTCGAGTATCATTTAGTGCATTTGAAGGTGTGATTTCGTTTTGGCTGATGGCAGATTTAAATATCGGCAGAATATTTATTGGATCGTGACCTTTTTTTTAGGAAGTGGAACAACTGAGACAGGAGAAGCTGGAAATCGATCAACAACTGCGGGCGATTCAGGGCGCCACGATGAGTTCGATGCAAAGTTTTTCGATGAACCGCCGTACGGACCGAGCCTACAGTAGCGACGTGGATGGTGGCTCCCGAGCTGGGCGAGGTGGCATGCGAGGTCGTGGTGGTCGAGGAGGACGCGGAAGCAATCCACGATATACTGGTAAGTGTGGGAATTTGTAGAACGTGCTTTTTCGGGAATCAAAGGAAGCTAGATGTCCTATTTGAAAAGGAAGACGAGGGGCAACACTGACGTGTGAGACAAGTTTAAGCGCATCTGTTTTCTAAAAAAAAATTGGTCAATCTCATTTTTTCCTGTTTACACGAATGGTTTGCAAATCATCATTAGATGATGTAATCCTTGTAATACTGTCAATATTCCAAAAAAACATTTTAAAAAATATACGTTATATAAAAAATGAAGTTATATGAAAATAAGCTTTCGCATGTCGTATGCATGCGGTAATTATAAAATTCATACATCTCTAATTACCTGTGCAACAGAATTTCCAGCACCCGTTGGAGTCTCGCTCCACATTTTAGACTTATTCCTGTACTGAACTGAATCATTGTTAGGAGGTTTTTCAAGCGCTTTCTATATGACGAGTCTGCAAACGAACTGAATCGCTATAGCAGATCTCAAGAAGCGTGATCTTGGTTGAGACTGTTCAAAAACTGTATTTCCCAATTTACAGGGTGGAAGGAAAATTCCGGACAAACCGTTGCTGACCGTTACACAGTTCACAGACTTTAACGAAAGAGAAAACATTTCTCTTTTGTTTACTTCAAACATCTATGATTGGCGAGTACCGGTTTGTCCAAAATTTCAACGAAATTTTTCCGATAAAGCACTAAGTAGCTCCCGTATTTTCAAAAAAAAATGCGAGGAATGCTCTCCATGTTTCATCGAATGAATAGCTTCAATGGGACTGAAGCTATCCGAAACGGCAAAGTGTCAAGTATGGTACTGTACCTTGACGTGGTCCGAGGACTTTTCCACTTTTCGTCTTTAGTTAAGCCACATTGTGATCAGATTTAGTACTTAACATGGTGGACTTTATTACCCACTTATACTGTCCATGTTCACATATCTGTCCCATTTTCTATGGGATTTCCTATCTATATGGGACTGATTTGCGATTATCATAATGTACAAAGATGTTGATTTGGGCACGAAGCTCACACAGATAATTGAATGGTGGGTTTAGGGTCAAGCTTTCTCAAGAGGTACTCGACTCGCTGGGCCTCGGCGATGATCCCTGGTATTGGGACTTTATAAACTTGGAGTATCCCAATCCAATGATTGCTAAGATCACAATGGACCAGATGACGTTGGGCATATCGAAGCAGGAGAAGATGAGTGCTGATGCTGAGCGTACTGTACGCTACTGTATGCTTCAGTCCGATGATTGGTGTTTTTATTATTGGCAACACATATCATCTTCTGTCTGCTTGGCGTCGAAGCTGGTAGTACAAGAAAGATTTTAGTCGATGCAGTGGGAACAGCCAGGTGTTCAGCATCTATAACAGAAGCAATCGAAGTCATGGGAACCATTCGATTGTCGCTCTTATTCACTGCTTCAATAGGTCTGCTATGGAGGAAACTATTAGTGGTATTTAGGAGCAGTGCACTGGAATCAGGTTTTGGAAAGTTTCCTAATCCACATGGACCAGATCACCAACAGTGATTTCAAATTAAAATTAAAAGGATTGTCTAATAATCACGTAATCACAAAATACAAATATTAGATTAAAACTTTAGGGAGAAACATATTTTTATTTCTGAGCAGCGTACTACTGTTCAATTTACCTTTTCATCATATTCTGCAGCGCATTTATTCGTCAAACATACATCAATTCCTTAACTTACCCCAACCGACACCTTGATCCTCTGAGGGCTCAAGCTATGCAGAAGCATAGTTTTAGGCCTATCAGCTTAAGTTCTTTTCTTGTAAAGGGTTTGGAGCGGATAACACGGTGCTGCAGTGATTTTGTACTTTTCAAGTGACATATAGGTTGTAGATCTCATAAAATGCATAACAAAATAATGTATAAAGATGTTGTACACCCTCAATATCACAATAAACAGAAAAAAATTTTTGGTTGTATCCAACGGGGAAAACAGATCGAAAGGGTGAGTTAAGTGAAAGCGTGTGAAAAAATCCTCCCAGAGACAGGATACGAATCTGCAACCCTTGGGACTCTAGCCCAATGCACAAACCCTTATGCTATCCCTGGAATATGGGGCCCTATCCTCACAGTCGCGTCACTTGTTGACTGGAAGGAAATTTTCTTCTAGTCACTAGGTGACGTGACTGTGAGAATAGCTCCCACGATGAGGTGCCAGAAAGGATGTATCCCAAGGATAGCATAAGGGTTTGTGCATTGGGCCGGAGTCTCTAGGGTTGCAGGTTCAAATCCTGCCCTGGGGGTATTTTTTAACAAGATGAAAACCATAATTTTGCGATGTTTTCAAGAAAAGTATAAACATTTTCAACAAAATTACAAAAATTAGGAAGAAATGCCTTTGTTTGTATTATTGGAAATTTAGAGAGAACATTTATTTCTGCATCTAACGACCTGCTTATCATAAAAATGAAAAATGGAAGTAAAAACTTGCTCGCCTGAACTCTTAAGGAGTTAGTGAGGCTGTCGGGAACCATGGGACTCTATAATTATATCTTCCGTATTTTTTTTAACTTCAAAGTTTACACACATACTTTTGAATGTATATTTAATCGAGCGAAAAATCTACTTTCGAAAATTTTATTTGAAGTCGTCCTCTTAAAAGTTCATGTGAGCAAGTTTGGGAAACACTGCCTTTTTCCATTCGATTTCGATGGTAATTAGATCGGATGCGGAATTAAATTTTCATTAAAACAAAGGCTTTTCTTCATAAAAAATTCATATATTTCATGAAATAATTGCAAAATAATGGATTCTTTCATATTGTTTTCCCAAAACCACATAGCATTTTTAACATAAGAATTTTTAATAGCATAAGGTCAATTATTCATCTTTTCATAACATACAAATTGAAAAAAATTGTGTTGAATTTGACCAGACCTACAACCTTTACTAGATCACTCGAAAAGTATATTCATTTTTTTCTTATTCTATAGCACCGTGTAATTGATCATCACACGAGGAACGTTAACTCAGTTGAAAAGGCCTTCTTGCTTGGGTGCATTCCTAGATATTTAGGATGCTTTTTTGATAACGTGATCTTCCAGTTTCTTCTGGAGGCGACGCGCGGTCATGAAATGTCTGCTCTACACGTATCTCAGATTTTATAAACGCAATGCTTAGTAATCGCAGTTATGCTCTTTACTGAGACAGGCAGAGATAAGGAAGTTAAGTATTTGCGCCTGTCTTCGGTATGACTTTCTGTTGCTTTGGCTGTGGAACCTGGTTGCCGTCGGCTTGTTGGGGAAACTAAGTAAGCTTGAATTCCCCACTTACGGGTTTGCTGACAATTACCAAAGCAACAATAGTCTTTGACTTCATGCAACAAGCATTAAGAGCTGTCGAACAGTGGTATCGACAAGTTAACATATCAATTAATCCAAACAAAACTTCAATGGTTCTTTTCACGAAGAAGCGAATAACATTCGGGGTTCGTCTTGTTCTTCGATTCTGATTTACTATGTGCGGATCAAGTCAAGTAGATCAGACAAATCACGGTCCAAGCTAGTGATCGCATGCCGAACCTAAATCGAAGAACTAAGCATTGTTAACACTATCTACTTTGTCTTCTAGATGCCCGAATATTCAAATATTACTGGAAATGAATGGGCTGACAAGTTCAGCGAATTAACTTCGTTGGTTCTTAGCCCACCATGCCAATTTCGACAGATTGGATAAGAGAAAAAATACGGTCCTGAGTTTCGTCCGAGCATCGCAATGATTTGAGGAATCTACAAACGTGGCACCAAACAAAGGCATTTCTAGAACAACCGTGCCCAGTGATTTCGAAAAATCTCTTGCATTTTTTGAAACTGACCAGGGCTTTAACCGGCCACCACAAGCTCAATTATCACATGGTAACTATTCAGCGCGCTGAGTCGTTTTCGTGTGATCTTTGTAAACACAATTGCGGAACCTCATATCATCTGATATTCAATAGAACAATAACGCAATTGAGATTTCCAGTCTTGGGTTGTTCTTACATAGACGAAACTGTGTTTGAACGACTGATATTTAGTAGCATACTAAAGTAATGAATCCAGTGCAGTAAAGAGCTTTAGGGTTTCTCGAAGGTGATTTGAACTACTTTCCCGCCTTATTAATGCTACTTTCTCCCACCTTCTCCTTCCCATCCGCTCAGGAATATCATCAGAAGACTCGGCAATACACAACTCTCCGACTACATGAGGGGAGCGGTGCAATTTGAGCCAATATATTCTGATTCGTGATTCTTAAAGCACTCCTGAGCACCGTCTAGGGGCACTTTCTGGCGTTTACAAGGAAGTTTAGGAGGGAAAATGTTTTATTTTCCTAAGCGCACTAGTAGGCGCTCCAGTAGATAGTTCTTGAGCGTTATCAATATCGCCTTCGTTGGGGGGCAACAGAGCAAAATAGTTCGATAAGATGATGGCATAACTTTTTTTGAACATTTCGGCGAAATAACTTGCGGAACGTCCCGCAAGACGTTTGTACGCAGGACATGTCGAGATACTATGTAGGCTCTTTGTACAGCAAGGTCACTTTTTAGCTTTCTTACTGAACGAATCAAAATTTTAATCTCGTGATTCTCGTCGTACTTTCTACAGCGAGCCTTACAATGTCTTACAATGGGTGGCTGTGTGGACCATTTATTTGCAATCAATACTGAATGCAAACGATTTCAATCGAGTATTTTGGCATTGTACTTGCAGTGGCCAATCCTTGTTCCGTTGCGTTGCGTAAACACGGTATAGTTCGTAGATTGCAGACTGATGATTCTCATTTCCAGCCAGACTACTTGAGGAGCATTGTTTGGGAATAACAATTGATTCAGTCCAAGCGAGAATTTTGCCTGAGAACCACCATTGCTGGCCACGACCATCTTTACCGTAGATTGGAACTTAACGGAAGGCCCCGACTCAGTGACACTCCCATAAGTACCACGGATTGGGTAGTGGGTGGGTTGTTAGTCAGGATTCGCCTCAAGCAAGCGATGCGACTGAGAATTCATTTTCGTGCATAAGAAGTTTGAATAGTTTATTGACTAGGATACGTAAATGTTCGCGATGCGAAGATGTTTAACCTCTGGATAACCGTTTATCGAGAGTTTGTTTCATCGAAAACAACTTGAACTCCGGACAGCCGGCTGTCGGGAGTGTTGTCGACAATATAAAATGGACCATAAATTATTGATTTAATTTAATTGATTTATTGGCCTAAAAGTGAGCCAACGAATATGACAATAAAACGTATGCTCTTCGTGCTGGTATGACTGCTGCGAATTGGTAGCTGGCTTCTGATTCTTCTCGAGAAACTATCAATTCTCATTTTTTCACTCAGACAATACCATACGTATTCCTCACGCACATTAAATGCCCAGTGGATTAGTTCCCTATTTGGTCAAATAAACACTAAACGAACAAATTAGTTTGCTCAGTCCAAAGAGATGTCAGCTAGATTGGTACCAACCGGCGGATTCGTGTTCCCTTGCAATGCCATCAAATCAAAGAACATTTAAAATTACATACGACACACTATGTGCAATTCTGAATATAATAATATAATTATTTGCAATAAAATAAGATAGAAAAATTAGTTGAATTACCAAGGTAGTTCATTTTCAAAGATAGCACTGTTGATGAATCACCTTACAAAATAGGTGATAAGGGACGCGGACGAAAATAGCAGAGCACCGCCAATAGTTGCAGTGGCCGATCCTTGTACGCCAAAACTATTATCGGGGACCACACCATCAATTTCCAGAAAATAGCCATAATACTCCTTCGTATACTGCTCACCGCAAGCGTTATCTTTTGCTTGCGTAGAACTTGCGGACTCGAACCTGAGTTTGTTTTAAACTGTTCTTGGATATTTCGGTCACAGCCGAGAAGCGTTCCGTCAGGACTTTAAAATTCTTCGATTGATTCAATGATTTAATTTTGGGCCCAAAGAAGACCACAAATACATTGTTCGAGAACACAAACTGAATCAGGGATTACCAGCGCTGACGGAAAAGATAGCAACCAAAATGATCATAAACGTCGGAAAAAGAAGATCTAAATTAACTATTCAATACGGCGCTGAAAGCGTCTTTTGTCACACCACACAGAACCACTGGCCGCTTCTAGAGCTACGAAACGAATGAGGTCTTCCTGATCGAGAACCACGGAGCAGTACATATAATCCGGCATGTAATGAAAAACCACTAAACTTTCAAAATTTGATACCTTCCTCACTAATGGGACTGGTTGTTGATTTGGGGGTGCTAGATGCTGTTTTTGTAGTTGTCATTATTGCCCGAGCAGCGGCCCCAAATATGACAACGGTGTGTGGTTCAGGTAATGGTATGGAAGACTGTTTTGGATTAGTTCTTCATAGAAGAGTATGTAGGAATAGTTCTTACGACCCGCCTACTCGTCAAACCGTGTAGGCGCACCTCTATTTTATCGCCTTTATATGTGGGAATCTTTATTCCAACGCAGTCACTTACAATCATGCAGGTTGTTCTGAAAAACGGAACTTTCCACTTGGACTAACCTGTCGAATGATGTCACTGAATGGCGCTAGTGGTGAAACTGATCATAGGCGAGTTCCGTAGGGGCAAGCCTCATTTTCACATTTAGGAAAAAAAATCACCTCACAAAGACTCGGCCGTACAGCACAGAATTTGAAGTAAACGACCGCGGTGTTAGGTCGAATCAGGGCTTTTTCGTCAAATTCAGTTATGACGGGAAGAATAAGGACAATGTTTCTTTTGTTCTTGAGACAACCTGCGCCAGATCGAGACGCCGCTAGTTGTCGTGCACCGTAGAGACTGTATCGACCGATGTCATCCGCGACGCATCCGTACGGACTGTGTGCTAACTGTGGACTTCATGAACTTGAAAAATAGACATTTCCCTATTATAAAAATGAGGCCTTCGTTGAAGGAAGAGATGTGTACATATAACGTTCACACAATTCAGTTCCACCATATACAAAATGTGGTACTGATAAGATTCAACAATACCATCGTAAAAACTTAATGCACCAATTTGGAGAAGTTCTCTTCATCAAAGAGGATAAAGGGGGGATTTTTCAAGAGTTTTTCTACGGCATACGAATGCGTTTAAAATATTCTATTTCTTCATGAATCCGCCAATGCTCATTATGGACCCCACACTGTTCAGATTCTGAGTGCTTTGAAACTGATACAACATCTTTGTGTAAACTTCGAATTTAATTCTAATAAAATAAATGCAAATCTTCCGCAGGTCGCCGAGACGTCGGTGATGATGAGTACACCCCTCGAGGTAGCGGAGGTGGCGGTGGTGGTGGTGGAAGCGGTCTCGATCGTGGCAGTGACCAACGCAACAATTATTCGGACGGTCGTGGTAACCGTCGGGGATACAGTGAGAAGCGAGGCACTAGCAGTGGGGGTGGCAAGCGACCCGATAGGAACAAACCTCAAAGTCAGCAGGGTCCATCAACGTCATCCGGTCAGGGTGGGGGTGTACAACAACAGCAGCACTACCAACCCCAGCAACCGCAGCAACAGATAGTACGGGATGACCCCTGGGCAGAAGTGATCGTGGAGAGCAATCGGGAAACCAATCGCGAGCTGAACAGTGTTGACCGGGGTAAGCGTTTATTTAGTTTAGGGTTGATCAGATTAACAGAGTGATTTAATTAATCCAATTACAGATAGCCACTCATCAAATGAAGGAACCCACAATAGAAGCCGCCGAAGATCGAAAAATCGAGGTCACTCTAACAAATGTAAGTGCAGTTGTTCTCCTTCCAAAACGAATGAAATGCTTATTTGTTATTTCTAGCCAACGGAAACGTCCAGTCGATGAGTGTGAAATCGGGTAATGCTAACGCCAACAGTTCATCGCAACAGCAGCAGCAGCAACAGCAGCCAGGATCCGCAGATCTTCATGACAACAGTAGCAACAGCAACACGAATGCCAACAGTAGCATCAAACAGCAGTCGAATCATCAGCACAGTACGGCCAATGCGAACAATGCTAGCAATGCCAGCAACAGTAACAACAACAACAACAGCACATCGCAGCTGCAGCAGCATCATCAGCAGGCACCACCGCCCAAGGGTCAAAGGGAACGGGATAATGGTCCAAGAAACCGTGGTGGTCGAGGTGGTGGTGGTGGTGGTGGTAAGCATAAGCAAAATCAGCATCAGAGTATCCAGAACCAGGCAGCTGCTGGCGGCGCCCTGAACAGTAACAGTACTAATGCTGATCACCATCATCACCACCAGCAGCCGCAGCAGCACAATCCGGTTACCGGTGGTCCGGGCAAGGAAACGCTCGTCAATGGCTCCTCATAGAACCTGTTGGCCAAGACCCATCTGCTGCTGGTGGGAGCGTGAACTAAAACATATATAAACACAAACACACACCTACTATTACTACTACTAATAATAATAAACACACACCCACATATGAAACGAGAAGTTTAAACTTACACTGCATAGAGGAAAACTTACTCGACTCGACTACCAATTACGAATATTTTCGCGTGTATTCAAAACAAAAAAAAAACAAATGCAATTCGAAAACAAAAACAAAAAAAAATGGGTGAAACAAACTAGAGACACAGAACGAGTGAAACGAATGGTGGTAGCTATTTTGTGCTCAAAATTAGTGCGGGAACTAACCTTCGTGTTGTTGTAGTCAGTGATGTAAGTCAGTCGAGCAATAGTGAATTAGGCACCCATTGCTGGGTAAGCATTGATAGAAAATGGGAATCAAAGCACCCTCGTATGTGCATCTTTCGAAAGTTAGCGAGAAAGAGAGAGAGAGAAAGAGACAAAGAGAAGTACAGCTGGAAACACGAAAAGCTAAAAGATAACGAACACGTTTGTTGAACTATAGAATGCAGTATTTTGTAATAAGAATCTTTGTCCGCAAATTTTTGTTCGGATTTTTTCCTTTCTCACTTCTCCGGTGGATCTTTCTCTGCTGTCCATTACATTGAATGTGTTCCTTATAATTATCTAGAGACAAACTTGTTTATCAATGGAGAATTCGGTAACTGCTAAGAGCTGGTGTCTCCGTCCGCTAATTATCTTTTAGGGGAGGCTCTTTCGTTGTAAATTAGAATGATATTAAACTGTGGTTTCGATTCCTTTGTGAAGTAAATGTTACTTGTGAAACGATAGTTGTTATGATTTTTGCTTATTTCATATGGGTTGTAAAATTTTAAAATAAGAGAACCGATGCCGTTGCTTTTGTTGGAATGAGTCACAGTACTCTTGGGCTGAACTGTAGCACAACTGTTTTTCAAAAATTATTTGACAGATAAGATTGCATTGATTGTTGTTCAACACTGCCAGGTTAGATCAAAATCGGTACGAAGACAAAGCTGTCTATCTAACGGAGTATGGAAAAAAAAACTAACACAAATAAGCTGTTGGTGAAACACGAGTCGCGAGGGTAACACAGGAACGAGTTGTTAATTGATTAGTTAGCAACCTATCCCGATCTTCCTTCATGGAAAGAAATTTAACACCTTCAACTGCTAAGGATGTCAATTGACTAATCTATGTGGAGTTGTGTTAGTGCGAGATTGAGGTTAAATCGGGTAGTTTTTTTGCCAAATGAGGTTAAATCAGATGGCGAATTGAAAACATAGCTTTATATGTATGTTGTCTATACACATTGCAACTGTGTTGGTGTCCTAGACGTCAAATAAGTCAATAGGCATTAGCATGGTAACGCTAACGGTAACGTCGTTTGACGTGGGGTCGTGATCGCAGCAACATTTGACGATGGAGAGGTTTTTTTCTACGAGTCAAAAACTGCCAGCGATTTCTGTCGCTTTGCGCGAGTTCGATCGCAGCAACCTATGATAACGGAGATATTTTTCACTCCCGTCAATCACCACCAGAAACAAGTGAAGCAAGTGTTAAAAGTGAGCAAAATTGTTGTGTCTTCTGAAGAAATCGGTAAATATACACTAAAAATGATTCCGACGAACAGAAAATGTTTGCAAACTGGTTCGGCGCGTAGTTCGCAGCAGAGAGGCAGTTTGGAGCGAACTGCAATGCGCAACTTTCCTTACAGATCAGTGTAAAGCGGAACATGATTCCATGGGGAAATGTTCTATAAGCGCAACGCGCTTGGCATTCAGCCACCGTGAAAAGCTTGCTCACGCCAGTAAGGTGAGGTTTATTTGAAACCGATTTGGTTTAGAGTCATGCAATCGATTGAGCACTTACATGAGTTCTATTGAATGCAGACCGAACGGGAACTCAGGACGTTACGCCTAGAATGTTGAATCTGTTTTTCGAGGATGGCAAGAATTTCATCTCCGTTGATCTGTCGTATTACAAAGTAAATCATGAAAAAGATCATTATAATTTTAACTATGCGGTTTAAAAAATCTGAAAAAGTGACTTACGAAAAAGATCCAGTAAACTAAAAGAATGATTTTAAGGAACCCAACCACATATTGGCGAAGGATGCGGAAAAGCTGCCCGAGTCGCAGAAACTGCTGTAGTTGTTTATATTGCGCTGTTGTATGTGCTTCCGTGAAGTTTTGTATGTGCGTCCGTTCACAATTGTAACCTATTGACGTGTCTTTTAGGGAAATCATTATTTACGGCTCAAAAGCGCGGCCAATGCTGTGACACTGGTGGGAAATGCTCTAACTCTCTCCTTCAACTGTTCTATGTTAGACTTCCATCACTGGGACAGCAATATTTTGCCCTGCATACATCAAAGCTCCGTCAGGTAACATAAGAAGCACTATACTGCCGTTCTACGCATACTTGTCCCATGTATATAGGGAATCCCATAGAACAAGAGACAATTAAGCGTATAACGGCAGTATATGTCCTACCAAAGCTTCCAATGGTATTGCTCGCCTCTCAAATAATGACAACTTCCAGTCGGACGGATTATCAGACGATCATCTTTGGAATGATGTGGAGGAATTTTCTCTCGATGTAGACTTGAATGGTAAACTGAAGATTTACTACCAGAACTTCCGAGGATAAGCACAAAACTCGATGAAGTTTTCCTAGCAAGCTCTTCTTCCCATTACGACAGTTGTTCTCACCGATACCTATTTAGATAAAATTTATTCATTAATATAACTTCTGAAGTTTCATAGGTTAAAAAGATTTTCATCTCAGGAATCGAATCAATAAAAGTTTCAAGCCAGAGGAGACACCTTAGCGTAGCATGTTAGGAAGCACTTAAAATGCCACTGGCAATTTGGACAGTTTCTTGTGGAATTAAAAAAGAGTACCAGTTACATTGGTTTTATATAGATGCATACGGAATTTTACAAACAAATAAGTAACAACAAAAAATATAAGCACCTTCCAGCTCTATCACATACAAACGTTGACATTGAAACGAACGTCGTTAAGGTCAGGATCAGTCTTCTCGCTGTTGAAGTTAACTATTAATACACTGAGGCATGTTATCAGAAAAAAAAACAAAAACAGGATTAAGAGACAAGATTTAGTCAAGTAAGGAATGGACGTTTGAACATGAACCATGTGAGCCAATTGACGTTCCTTCCCTTGTGTTTCTTAACAAGTTGTACTAGCTAGATGAAGCAGCGACTTAAAAAAAAGTATGGCTTACTAAACTATCCCCTATCGGTTTTCTTCTTTGTTTGTTTTCCACGATCTAACTGTTTTTTTGTTCGTGACTGTTAGGAGGAACGAAAAATACGTTTGAATTTAGAGGCATAAACAATGGCAAAAAAACAACGCCAAACTAATCCTTCCTCACCCCACCCGCTTCGCGAGAGAAAAAAAAAAACAAATCAGGCCCAGTCCCAAGCATTATTATAATTTTGTCCTAGTTGTACGCTATTTAGTTAGTCCTGTCACTGATATTTTTATTTATTATAATATAGTCCAACTATTTCTGTGAGAACAAAGTACTTTAGTTTATCCGGGTGTCTATTTTTTGTCGATTTTTTCTCAGCAGAGAACTGAAAAAGAAAGTTCTCTCGGTCTCTCAACCTTCCGGAAGTCATTTAGGCAACCGTCTGATGCCGTTGGATGATTTCGGAACAATTTCATGACACGATGAACTCTGTACACTACGTGACTCCCGGAAGATTGGGAGATGAATCTTGTGGGATTGTGGAACAAATGAATTAAGTCATCATCGATTATCCATGACTGCAAACCACTGAATTACGCATTCGTCGGAAAAAAGGATGAGAGGGTGTCGATGGTTTATAATTTCGCCAACATTTATTCGGTCTTGGGTTCATTTCACGCTAGTGCGTTGTACCACTCTTTTCTTCAGCTTCCGTTTCACTCGATATTTTTTCACAGTAATAAACTAACGGGGTTCCAAGATATTTATATTGCAGGCGGAGAAAAGAAGAATAATTGTGTACGTCAGACTTCGTCACTCTGTAAGTTGGCAGAACTGCTGGATTATCCTAAAATTACTGTGCTTCGGGTGATTAAAAAGCACAAGTAAACTCTCATAACTGTTAGCAAAGGGCAATGGGACCGTTTATTGTCAACTGAGTTTCATTGTCATTCGGAACACCCAAACTAATCCAAACATACTGTGCGGGCGAGTCAATCTCTGAGAAGGCTACAAATGTTACCCGTCAACCGAAGCCTTGAACAATAACCATTGCTTCGTAACCAATGTCCGTAAACGGTACGACTAGGTACTGATACACTAAAAAGATGTGTCTTGATTCACGATGAAACCATTGCGAAAGCCGAAACTATAAAATGCACCTGATCGAGGCAGATTGAATTTTGTTTCCGCAAATAAGATTGCGAAAAAATTATGATTTGGCAAGAGATCTGTTTCTGTGGAAAGAAAACCAGTGTTTTTCTGAAGGACAAGAATTCGAAAGTATATACAAGAAAGCACCTAGACACAAAAAATTTCCCCCTTAATAAGTCCCATGATGGTCCAGTTACGTTTTAGTCGTTCTAACCAGCTGCCATTACACCATGGACAATGATGAACACAACAATGGAGTCCAGTTCAGCCCAACAGAGCTAAATCCACCAAATTTTCACAAATTCCGTTCCAAAGTGTTGGGCTATAATTAAGCAGAAACAGAAGATGATGGAAGCCGTCATCAGCGAGATTGGTCGGATGAAGAATTGCGAGTAGCGGCATCTAAGGGAAAAGTGAGAATTTCTTCGAAATAACGTTGAGTGATTGGTTTCAGTTATTTTTGTGAAATAAAATGTATTTGCCTTTGTTTCATCCCTTGACAGATTCTTGATAAAAGACACGCATTTGAAAGTGCCTTTTCTTCTAAATTATCTAGCCTTTTTTTGTTTCGATTGGTGAGGAATAATCCTTTATCTTATATTATCTTTTTCGGATTTTTTTTCCAATCCTATGTAGGTGTTCGAGAATAGAATCTATGTGAGCTGCGTACAAGGCAACCGATTTACCAACTACGCCATACCTGTTCCCATGCCGGTGCCGGTGGATGACGAAGAACTACCGCTGGACGACGAAAGTTAATTTCCGCTCTCGAAGACCCACATTCCAAGAAATGACAGCTACTAGTCGGCAACCACCCCCTGAAGTAAAATATAAGTTTAAGCATAAATTTGCAATTAAAAGTTATGCTGTACATCGCCATATCGGACAGAGGGATTTCAAAGCCGTGGTTCGAGCCGAGCGGTTTGGCCATCAATCAACAAGTGTACCAGGAGGAGTGTCTTGAGAAAATTCTTCTACTCTTCTTAAAGGAGCATCTTGCGGATGGAAGGTACGTCTTCTGGTCGGACAAGGCGTCTTCCCATTACGCCAAGAAGACGCTGGACTATCTTGAGCAAAGAAAAATATCGTACGTGCCGAAAAAAAGACACCCGAACAACTTGCCCCAGAGCCGTTCCATTGAGGATTTTTTCGGCTCCCTTAGTGCATTAGTATGCAAAAATAATTGGCGGGCCAAGGATACGAAGCAGTTGACCACCGAGATCCGGAATGGTATCCGATAGATGGACGTGAGTTGCGTCGTACCGCTGACCAGGACCCCTTCTCCAATATTCATTGACGTTTTTTTTGAAAAATAAACATTAGGTTTTTAATAAAAAAAAACCTATTTTAATCCACCTAGCGGTGCAATTGTGCCTTTCTCAATCATGAATCACGAGAATGTGTGCGTTGTTTATATTCATTAAAAACTTTTAAATGCATATATTACATTTTATTATTATACATCACATGACAACTCTATACCGGAAAATAAATCATTATTCGAGTTCTACAATTTTGAAAAAGAAAAAGCATCCACGGTAATATTGAACTGAAAAAAGGTGCGAAATCGGCAAAGTCCCAAAAAGTCGATTTCCATAAAAAAAATTTTTCGAGATAACATAAAATCTCGACGTTTCATGCATTTTAAAGATATTTGGCATCAAAAATACGAATTCGATTTCTGAAATTTCATGGGGTCCCCCCTTTGAAAAAAAAAATTGAGTTCCGGCTTATATGGGAATTTCATATGTGACCGGACGATTTAGTCTATATTTCCGGACCCATATAAGCGATCCGTACGAAATTTTATAGACATCTGTGGGGATATTATAGCTATCATTTGGGACTAAGTTTGTGAAAATCGGCCCAATTATTTCAGGGAAACTGATGTGAGTTCGTAAATTTTGAAAGATGGCCGCTTTTCCCGGGCACTTCCGGAACCGTCTATGGTGGTCAATGTAGTCAACGAATGTTTGGTTGGCCGTCGGTGACCTAGAACAGCAAATTTAAGTTGTTTGAGAGACATTTTAGCGAAATTTTTACCTTTTTTGCTTTCATCGGAGTATCGGTTTGAATCACAATTTGCTATGTGATCGCACGCCACAACCTGTAACTCCGGAACCAGGAAGTCGGATCGGGATGAAATTAAATAGCCATTTACGGGGACGCAATACCTTTCATTTGAGGCCAAGTGTAGTCGAATCGGTCTAGCCATCTCCGAGAAACCGATGTGACTGTTACTCTGAATTTGGATACTTCCGCCGGGGCTTCCGGAACCGATTATGGTGGCCAATGTGGCCAAATAGACTTTGAATGGATGTTAGTGACCTAATACTACAAATCGAAGCAGTTGTGGTCAAATTTTGGAATCGAAGCAGTTGTGGTCAAATATTTTTTTTTTCACCTTTATACATTCATTGCAGAATTTATTAAAATCGACATTTTCTGCGTGTTCGTACTCATCACCCTGTAATTCCGGAACCGGAAGTCGGATCCATTAGAAATTCAATAGCAGCCTATGGGAACGTTGCACCTTTCATTTGAGACTAAGTTTGTCAAAATCGGTTCAGCCATCTCTGAGAAAAATGAGTGACATTTTTGGTCACATACACACACATACGCACATACACACACACATACATACATACACACACAGACATTTGCCGAACTCGACGAACTGAATCGAATGGTATATGTCACTCGGCCCTCCGGGCCTCCGTTAAAAAGTCGGTTTTCAGAGCAATTGCAATACCTTTCTATTGAGAAAGGCAAAAATACTGAATTCGATGATTTTTTTTTGGTTTTTAACGACATTACTGAATAATTCTCATTTTTTATTCAACACCCGTTATAAGAGTCTATTACATTGTGTTAATGGGGGTTTCCGATCCACGCATCAAAAAAGTTTCTACAGGCCATTGTTCGAAGCGGCGTCTTAGCCGCCATGGGACTCACGGCTCGAGGCGAACGTTTCAGGTAGAAACCTTTTCATGACATCCACGTTCCCAGAGGGCTTCGTGTTGCGTTGTACATGTGTACAAGTCACGGGAACGTATTTCACGGCTTGATCTATAGAGAGCGCCACTACTGCTGCGACTCAACTGCGTCTGTTTGTAGCGTATCTGAATAGCTAGTATTCCGGTGCTTTCCATACAAGCCCGTAATTTGTTGAAACGCAGTAGTTGACCCTTATCGAAGGCATTCAAGGGGAATCAGTTCACCACCGAAACCGACACCGAATATGTGAGCAAGTTCGCGATGAAGTTGAAAACTGCGAGTTACGAGGACATTGAACTGTACTAGGGCACCAGATATGTGATTTGCAACTTTGCAAGTCTGCCGCGGAGACGTGACAATCAACCGTGTATTTAGAGCGGAATTAATCTTCAAACTCGTGGTGAAGTACTAGTGCAATACGCGGTATGTGGATTCGATAGTGGGCAGTTCGTATAAAGTACAGCGCCGTTTCATGTTCGCGATGCGCATGCTGGCGGTCAGGCTACAAAGCTTGAAGTCTTTTCGCGGATTGATGGACATACCATGCACTTTTAGTAAAAACATCTACTAGAGTTTTCTCACTATGCTTCAAACTGCCGCAAAATCAGTTTTTGAAGCTATTCAGAAGAAGGCTGTGGATGAGGAAATGAGGTTGAATGCTGAAACTGGTATTGAAGTAACGCACTTGAACGTTTCTGGAGACGGTTCTTGGAAGAATCCAGGGATTTTTGGGAACTCATCACTGATTGGGAAGTAGCCGCAG
Organism: Topomyia yanbarensis; assembly: GCF_030247195.1. Classification (NCBI taxonomy): domain Eukaryota; kingdom Metazoa; phylum Arthropoda; class Insecta; order Diptera; family Culicidae; genus Topomyia; species Topomyia yanbarensis. The sequence continues at coordinate 212,791,290 of NC_080670.1, read as the reverse complement.
GACTTCGTTGTCAAATCTTCATTCTGTCAATCTTGCGCTGACTGGGCGTCGAAGAAAGGGACGACAGAATACAATGAATGGCGGGACTCTCATGGCGAAAGCTGCGCTGCCAATCATCATGACAGTGCAGGGAAAATGGAGGTGGACGCTACGAAAGAAATGTTCGCGCATTCCGAGCAATTTCTGGGCGATGATGGCGACTTGAAAATCTTCAGATTTTTTGGACTTGGACCTATACGAAGACGTCACTCTGCTAAGAAAGGAATGCTTAGGTCATGTGCAAAAGAAGATGGGGCAGTCGGCTGCGAGCGGCGAAGAAAGGAACCAAGGGACTCGGAGGAAAAGGCGCGGGTAAGCTGACGGACAAGCTGATAGCGGATTCAACGACATGCTATAGACTGATGATCAGAAGGCACCCCGGCTCTGTATTGAACATGAAGGATGTGCTACATGAGCAACTTTTCCACAACTTATTTTTTCAACTGATAAGGTTCCGCTGCATATGACGTGTTCAGAAGGTGTTAACAACTGGTGCAAGTGGCGTGCGACGGAGTCAAAAGACGAGCTGGCTTCATTCAAACACGACCATTCTTTTCAAAAGAACGTTCAAGATGCCATCAAACCCGTGTACGAGGCTGATTCCGCAGATGATTTGCTACTGGAAGAAAATACTCAGAATTGCAATGAAAGCTTCAATGACAGCCGTGGCTGAAGAATATGAATGCACTGAGAGTTGCCGTTGGATCCGAAACAGCCTCTGAAAATCGACGTCTGCAAGCTGCCGAACGGAGGGTGTCCGGCTACACGAAGGTGGCTTTGTCCGGAGAAGAAGCCATTTCTGTCCAGAAGCAATTATAGTTGAAGGAAGGACTGTTATACGGACGGACCTGGCATCTCGATCTTAAAATTTGAGACCACAGCATTATAATAAATTTGATTTTTTTATCCATTCGTAAGTCATTACTTCAATAAACATTAGACCTTAGACAGAACGTCACCGTGGGTGCCATTTTGTCTTGAAATTTGCGATTCGACTTCGTCTCATCAGAATCCGACACTAACTTAGTTAACGGACTAAGCTAGCGCCGGATTGACGCTAGCTTTAAAAAAACGGAGACACAATTTGTGTTTCTGAGCAAACCCCTACTCCTACGTGATCTCCTACGTTAACTAAGTTAGTGTCGGATTCTGATGAGGCGAAGTCGAAACGTGAATTCCATAATTAATTTAGTGAAAGGTTTTGTGCTCTTCACGCGCAAAGACGGGTTTAAACAATTTTCTGCTTAATTGAGAAAAAATTGTTTATACCAAATTGTTCTCCACTAAGGAAAAATCTAGCATAGTGGTGTCTTGATTTTTTTTTAATCAAGAGGAAAATATAAGCTCTTTGAATCCTAAAACTATTTCCTTCTACGTTTTTTCATTGGCCCACAAAATATCCAAACTTTCCATACTTTTTGATCATTTGAATGTGAATCTCCCCTTAAAACTTTAATAAACAGAAAAAAACTTTTTCTTAACGATTTTTGTTTACCAGGCTAAGATTGTTAAACACAAATAAAATAGTAAGAAAGTCGAAAAAAAACTCATCCCTTTATGTTCCACTATTTTTAATACTATTCCGTGAATTAATTATTTTTCAAATTAATAGTTTTGTATTAAATGTTCAATTTATAATGTATATTAACGTATTACGGTAGAAAACAAACTACTAAGACAGGAGCTATCAGCAAAATTCTGTGTTTTTTTTTTTCCTACTCCCGTCACCGTTCAGGTCGGTCATTTTGCCCTATTCTCCCCTACATATTTTACATTTTCTCCAATTAACTATATTGCTCTTTATAAACTAAGCTTAAATCAGTTAAATAGTGCAAATGAGTGGAATATGTGATCACTTAACCTCCTGCTGCAATGCTACATGCTTTAAATGATCATAATTGAAAAATGTTTAATCTCATTATTATCCATTTTTTATCCGAAATTTTCAAATATCTGAAAAATAAAATCCGTAAATGTTAAGATCAGAAAATTGATTGTCAAATTGATAAATTAATAAAAAAGAAGGTGTTAGATAAGGAAGCAAACGAATAAGAAAACTATGCAAAAAAACTAGACAACTTAGAGTCAGAGAACTGTGGAGAATAAAGCCGACGCTTTGATCCCGTTTTGACAGTTTGTTGAGATCCAAAATATCCTTCACTGATCTATTACTCTAAGTTTTTTTCCTGACCATTGTATCTCAAAACAATCAGAATCAATGATAAAATCACGTTTACCGCGATAAACAGTACATTAATAGCAACTGTTTTGTAAGCTTGCAAAATTTAAGAAAAAAAACATCAAATCGCTGAAAATCTAAATAACGTGAGTGTCTCTCCTCGATTGGAGAATAAAGTACATTATCATACTTCACTATCGAACAATGTCAAATACCAACCAAGAACGCAAACAGAACGGACACAAAACAAAACCAAACAAGTCAACGCAACATACTAATATTGAGTGTTCGTTTATTTTGAATTTTGAGAATAACTGTAATTGAAAACAACAGTAAAAGTAGCCGAACAAAAAAAACAATGGGAAACACTAGCAGTAACAAATTGAAAAACCCGAACAGAGAAGGTAAAAAAAGTTACAAAAAAAATGAAGCAACACATTTTTAAATGTAAAATTGTAGTTATGTAATAGTAATGAGAAAATAAAAACAAGTTAAACAATATAGCAAGGACAAACTGTAATGCCACGCGCGCTGATGTAATAAACAGAAAAACCTCTCTTTTGATACGAGCATAGCAAAATGGAACCACACACACAAACGTCGACACACATACACTCTCACACACATACACGTGACACCTATATCCCCTCTATAAATAGCGTCGGACGAGATGTGTGGCTCCACCCTCTCGCTATAAAAACAAACAAACACACACACAAACGCATGCGCTCTTCTCGATTAAGGAATTTTGCGACTCAATGTTAAGTAGCACTGCTGAAAGGCGAACTAGTGAAACAGAGAAACAAAAAAAAAGGGAAATAAAAACAAACAAAACCACGGAGGAGGAGAGTCAAATAAATAAAAAAATATTGCCTTCAAATTATTGTAATGGGTGTTGTGGCACATTCCAAGGAAAGAAAGTAGAGTCCGTTTCGGGAGGTGGCGGGGGGTTAGTCATGGATGTCAACTATCAACCTCAACCTTTCTCGTTGAAAAAAAAAAACAATATGCAAAAGAAACAAAAATTAGTACTAGTTCAGTGCACGCAGTTTTTCACTGCACGTCGAGATTATTTTAATCGATAGATTAAAATTATTTCGACGCGCATTTCATGAATTTGTTTCTTCGCTGGTGGTGTTGGCTGTTCGTTTGGAGGTAGAGGTCAATTGCCATCCGAATCCCACCATTGTCCAGGTATCGGGTTATCCAATAGTCGGACGGAACCTCAAAAATGGCTCGGATTTGATGAATTCGTTGGTTTTGTTTGTGTTACTTTTGGATGTTCTATTCGGATTTGTGTCGTTTTCATAGCTATGGTTGTGAATCCATCTTCCTTGTTGGCCGCTTTTTGGTTGATGTAAATGGAGCGTAGGAAAATTTCCCTTTGTCTGGTTGTAACATATCAGGAATGTTGTACCGATATCGTTCAAAGGTAAGGTAGATACTGACAGTTTTATTTTGATTCACCCGAGAGATCGAAAAGTAGTAAAACACACATAATCAGGATCATTAGGATCGCTCGCAGCAAGCGCAGGAATCCAGACGACTAGATGGAACAGGAAGCGACAACAAACACAGACACTCACACACATACCTAGGTAAAATCTCAATGTAATAAAAACGTTTGGCATTTCGAGCGGGGGCTACGTCGATCTATGATTGAATTTTCCATCGAGGAACATGGTCCTGCCGTGTCTAACAATCCTATCAAATCCACCCGAAAAAAGGTGTGTTTATTGAGTTTTTTTGTCCGGGGTCATCAGCGCGTAGAAAATGAGGGTTGATTCTGGTAAAATGGGGACATATTTCATTTCGGAATGTGTTGGCTTGTTTTTAAGGTTAGAACCGACATGGCGTTGGGTTCAAAATAACGGAGGGTAACGGGCGTAGATTTATAAAATAAATCAACGAAATGAAAAAAAAAACGCTTTTGATCCTCTATCGAATACATTCAATTCACTATATTACTTCCTAAGCAAAAAATTGGCTTAAAGCCGTCGTTATCCATATGAAGGGAATAAAACCTAATTATAATTATATCTCATCAGCAAGCAGAAACTCTTCACTTACGGGACATCATAAGTTAGAAGCCGCTTAGTGTGTTCAGAAGTAGTGTTTCCAATTTTGCACTAGCGTCAGACCGGTGCATTGGTCAAGTGCCGTGGTTCTGATAAGACGTAGGATTCTTGAGTTCCACGATCAGAAATGCATGACTCAAGGATCCTTGATCCTTGGAACTCAAGGATCCTTTGGAACTCAAGGACCCTTGATCCTGGGAACTCAAGAATCCTTGATCCTGGGAAATCAAGGATCCTTTATCCTGGGAAATCAAGGATCCTTGATCCTGGGAACTCAAGGATCCTTGATCCTGGGAACTCAAGGATCCTTGATCATGGGAACTCATGGATCCTTGATCCTGGGAACTCAAGGATCCTTGATCCTGGGAACTCAAGGATCCTTGATTCTGAGAACTCAAGGATCCTTGGAACTCAAGGATCCTTGCTTCTGGGAACTCAAGGATCCTTGATCCTTGGAACTCAAGGATCCTTGATTCTTGGATCTCAAGGATCCTTGATCCTGGGAACTCAAGGATCCTTGATCCTTGGAACTCAAGGATCCTTGATCGTTGGAACTCAAGGATCCTTCATCCTTGGAACTCAAGGATCCATGATCCTGAGAACTCAAATATCTTTGATCCTGGGAACTCAAGGATCCTTGATCCTGGGAACTCAAGGATCCTTCATCCTGGGAACTCAAGGATCCTTGATCCTGGGAACTCAAGGATCCTTGATACTGGGAACTCAAGAATCCTTGATCCTTGGAACTCAAGGATCCTGGGAACTCAAGGATCCTTGGAGCTCAAGGATCCTTGGACCTCCAGGATCCTTGGAACGCAAGGATCTTTGATCCTGGGAACTCAAGGATCCTTGATCGTTGGAACTCAAGGATCCTTCATCCTTGGAATTCAAGGATCCTTGATCCTGGGAACTCAAGGATCCTTGATCCTTGGAACTCAAGGATCCTTCATCCCTAGAACTTAAGGATCCTTGATCTTGGGAACTCAAGGAACCTTGATCCTGGGAACTCAAGGATCCTGGGAACTCAAGGATCCTTGGAACACAAGGATCCTTGATCCCGGGAACTCAAGGATCCTTGATCCTGGGAACTCAAGGATCCTTGATCCTGGGAACTCAAGGATCCTTGATCCTGGGAACTCCAGGATCCTTGATCCTGGGAACTCCAGGATCCTTGATCCTGGGAACTCCAGTATCCTTGGAACTCAAGGATCCTTGGAGCTCAAGGATCCTTGGAACTCCAGGATCCTTGATCCTGGGAACTCAAGGATCCTTGATCCTGGGAACTCAAGGATACTTGATCCTGGGAACTCAAGGATCCTTGATCCTGGGAACTCAAGGATTCTTGATCCTGGGAACTCAAGAATCCTTGGAAGTCAAGGATCCTTGATCCTTGGAACTCAAGGATCCTGGGAACTCAAGGATCCTTGGAACTCCAGGATCCTTGGAATGCAAGGATCCTTGATACTTGGAACTCAAGGATCCTTGATCGTTGGAACTCAAGGATCCTTCATCCTTGGAACTCAAGGATCCTTGGTCCTGGGAACTCAAGGATCCTTGATTGTTGGAACTCAAGGATCCTTCATCCTTGGAACTCAAGGATCCTTGATCCTGGGAACTCAAATATCCTTGATCCTGGGAACTCAAGGATCCTTGGAACTCAAGGATCCTTCATCCTTAGAACTTAAGGATCCTTGATCTTGGGAACTCAAGAATCCTTGATCCTGGGAACTCAAGGATCCTTGATTCTGGGAACTTAAGGATCCTTGGAACTCAAGGATCCTTGATTCTGGGAACTCAAGGATCCTTGATCCTGGCAACTCAAGGATCCTTGATCCTTGGAACTCAAGGATCCTTGATCGTTGGAACTCAAGGATCCTTCATCCTTGGAACTCAAGGATCCTTGATCCTGGGAACTCAAGGATCCTTGATCCTTGGAACTCAAGGATCCTGGGAACTCAAGGATCCTTGGAGCTCAAGGATCCTTGGAACTCCAGGATCCTTGGAACGCAAGGATCTTTGATCCTGGGAACTCAAGGATCCTTGATCGTTGGAACTCAAGGATCCTTCATCCTTGGAATTCAAGGATCCTTGATCCTGGGAACTCAAGGATCCTTGGAACTCAAGGATCCTTCATCCCTAGAACTTAAGGATCCTTGATCTTGGGAACTCAAGGAACCTTGATCCTGGGAACTCAAGGATCCTTGATCCTGGGAACTCAAGGATTCTTGGAACACAAGGATCCTTGATCCCGGGAACTCAAGGATCCTTGATCCTGGGAACTCAAGGATCCTTGACCCTGGGAACTCAAGGATCCTTGATCCTGGGAACTCCAGGATCCTTGATCCTGGGAACTCCAGGATCCTTGATCCTGGGAACTCCAGGATCCTTGATCCTGGGAACTCCAGGATCCTTGGAACTCAAGGATCCTCGATCCTGCGAACTCAAGGATCCTTGATCCTGGGAACTCAAGGATCCTTGATCCTGGGAACTCAAGAATCCTTGGAAGTCAAGGATCCTTGATCCTTGGAACTTAAGGATCCTGGGAACTCAAGGATCCTTGGAACTCCAGGATCCTTGGAACTCAAGGATCCTTGATCGTTGGAACTCAAGGATCCTTCATCCTTGGAACTCAAGGATCCTTGATCCTGGGAACTCAAGGATCCTTCATCCTTGGAACTCAAGGATCCTTGATCCTGGGAACTCAAATATCCTTGATCCTGGGAACTCAAGGATCCTTGATTCTGGGAACTTAAGGATCCTTGGAACTCAAGGATCTTTGATTCTGGGAACTCAAGGATCCTTGATCCTGGCAACTCAAGGATCCTTGATCCTGGGAACTCAAGGATCCTTGATCCTTGGAACTCAAGGATCCTTGATTCTGGCAACTCAAGAATCCTTGATCCATGGAATCAAAGTGCAGTGGGATTCGATCGAATCACATTCGTTCGGACAAAAAACGATTCGTCGCAATGCACAATAGGGCTTGACATAGTGCACCATCGAGTCAGGATTACCCCAGTTAAGCTCAGCCGGAAATGAACCGGAATTCTGGCTGGTTCCAGCTCATATACTGGCTCCAGTGACACACCCTATTCTAGTTAGAATCGGTTGTGTCACTGGAGCCAGTATACGAACTGGAACCAGCCAGAATTCCGGTTCATTTCCGGCTGAACTTTACTGGGACGTGCCACAATATCAGCGTTGCCGGCGGAACCAAAATGCTGCACAGACTAAGCACTGAATGAAACAGATCTTATCACTGTATTGATTTAACCTACCTTTCTACCAGGGAACCGGTCCAATTTGCTATACCCGTTTGTGGATTTCAAGCAGCTCGGAAATTCAGGGCGTCATTAGGGTCGTCATCATTTTAGCAAGAACAGAAATACAAAAGCGATAGCAAACCTAAATTCTCGCCAGCAATTGGGTCATTAAGCTATAAGCTATTTTTGATTTTTTCCAAAGCAGCTGATGTTAAAGATACGTAATCGGAATTTTTTCTTTTTCTTTTGTACGCCCAAATAAAAATTATTTTATGAAATTGAATTATCACGACCACACCTTCCATTGAACTACCTTGATCCCTATCCTTTTGCTGGGATAACTGTCAAAAATGCTAACCCATATGGCTAAATTCACTTTCAAAGTAGACCGATAGTGTCAAATGAGGACGTTTTTTTAGAAAATCAATTTAAAAAAATCTGAAGTTTTAGAGGTTGAATGTATATATCAGAAAGTTGCAATTTATTCTTCATTCAATGACCCAATTGAGGTGGATTTTTAACTAAGCAAAATAAATAAATAGAAAAACTAAACGAAGCTAAAGAGGCAAGTTTTTTTGCTTTTATTTTTTTAAAACATAGTTTGTTTCCCCCCTTCCTTCTCCTCAACCGTTAGGCCTCAGCAAAAGCGCACAGATACTAACTATTGCTATTCTACCGTTAGTTTCCCTAGTAGTAGTAGTAGTAGTAACAAATCTCAACGAGTAAGCAGACAAGTAAAAAGAGAGCGAGAGCTTTGTTTTATAGCGGCGCAAAAAGTAAACAATCATTGACTGAGCCGAGAGGTTGTAAGTTTTTGTAAGATTTTTTATTTAATCATGTAACTTTTCCTTTGGTTTTTGTTTTGTTTTGAAATAGTTTCACCTTCCATTGTATCACGTGAGCTAATCAATGTATTTTACTTATTTGTTAAATTGTCCACTTGAAAGTTTAATGTTTGTTTGTTAGCAGGTGAGAGTTTTGAGATTTTTTTTTGCATTCGTTACACACACATATAGGAATCTGAGAATAAGTTTGTTTTCTGTTTCTTGTTAGTTTAAGGCTCAAGTTACCTCAAGGCTTGGTAGTATGCGTAAGAAAAATTGTGTTCAGCTTTGCCACCAGATTATCCATTTAAACCTTTTCACAACTCTAAAAGAAGAATATCAGTCGATTTATTAGATCATCACGATTCAATTCATGCAAAATACCTGCTGGAAAAACCATCGGCTTAGCTAAATGGTGCTTTTGAAAAAGTGGCTGTGATTTTTTATCACACTACCACACCGAGCTGGGGTACGCAACACAACTGCGCAATGAAAAAACCACAGCCACTTTTTCAAAAGCACCATTTAGCTAAGCCGATGGTTTTTCCAGCAGGTATTTTGCATGAATTGAATCGTGATGATCTAATAAATCGACTGATATTCTTCTTTTAGAGTTTTAAAAAGGTTTAAATGGATAATCCGGTGGCAAAGCTGAACACAAATTTTCCTACGCACACTACCAAGCGTTCAATTCTAACACATGCTTAAAAAAGGTAACTTGAACCTTAATGGTTTCGGATCGACCAGCAAGGTTTTGCGGTTTGGGGAGTAGCCTGTTGAATAAATTTTGTTGATTTTGTGATAGTTATTTTTTAGGCTTCTGTTTTCTTCAATCGGGATGGCGCAGGGTGCAAGGGAATATCTTAACCATTTGACTAATCTGAAAACTGTTATGGAACCATGAGACCACTTTTCATAGGGGTGTGATGAGAACGTGAGATAACATAAATTAATTCTTGGGGCCCTATTCTCGTCGCCCAGTGACTAGAGGGAAATTTTCTGACTAAGTGACGTGGCTGTGAGAATAGGGCCCTTAATGTTGTAAAGGGCTTTAAACCGAAAGTGTAGACCATACAAATGCAGAGAATAGATGTTCATCTAGAGTGAGTAGTATTCAAGTTTTGTTCGGTACTACCACCGAAACCGATAAGATATACAATTTTCATTGAATCATCAAATTTTTAAACTTTTAAATAACTTACATTTTAGCATATCATAAAGAAACAGTTAAGACAGTGTTCCTGAATGAAATTCTTTATTGGACTGAAGATCTGAAACAAAAACGCCAACTCTTCCACCGTTTGCGCATTTTATTGCTCACCGAAAGTGCTTCCGTCAAATCTTCCCTTCTTTTTACGAGGTCAGTCCTTCGTCATATTCCACCGGGTGAGCAGCGCAGGAAACGGGTAGCATTAAAAATTCCACTTGCCAGCAGGCAGCCGATAACGAGCTAATGAATCTTTTACTATTAAAACCACCTAGCTACCCCCGCCTGCCTGTAGACACTGTGTAATACATATTCAACAGCCCTGTCGGGCAAAGCCACAAATGGAAAAAAAAAAGTTGGCGCCAAGTGCATCAGCCATTATGGTACATCCAAACGCCGGTCATTTGAGTTCAGTGTCTCCTCCGTTCATTCGAGAGCGGCCAAATGGGATTTGCTGCAAAGACGAAAACCCCGGAAACTGTTTCGAAATTGAACTCTTTCATTTCCGGTGCACCGAGCAAACAAACCCCCGGCACGTGCTCCTCTTTGGCGGATTACGTCTGAGTGGGATGCCATTAGCAGATTCCCACTCCACTACACATACACCGCCCAACTTTGATATTATTTTATTTTCACTCCTCGCTACCATCATCTTGACTGATTATATTACACCGACAACGGTATTCCATTCATTTATCGATTCCGGTTCTTGGAAGAGTTGCAGTTTTTGTTGATCTCGTAAACCAATGGGAAAATACTTTTTTTTCAATCAATTGCTTTATAACTGTCGCGACCGTCGGTTTCAGTGCAAGTGCCATAAACTACCCTTCAAACACCAGAAACAGACACTGTTTTCGCGGCCAACTGCGATGAACCGCAGGAAAGTGGTGCAGCACGACCGAGAGCTAGTAGCGAGATTTTTCTTGTGTCACGTGAGAGGGGCAAGAATGCAGTCGCTGGAATCTTTTTTCTTCGTCGAAATAGAGAAGATCCGGGTAAAACCTAACGGTTGATGGGGGCTAAGAAATTCTTCCATTCTCGCGAACGTGGTCGGAATGTAGTTACGATGGCAGTGAGTAGAAATAATGGCTTTTGTCTGTGCCAGCCGTGAGCATGGGGATTTCCGGTGAGCGAAATTTTTGATTTCACATTCATTGGAGGCGGAATAGGTGTTTGCATTGTTAAATGGTTACTAACAACGATAAATCACTGCCTGGGGAAACTTATCCCGAAAGATTACTTTCCATTTTTACGATAAGAAAGACAGTGTTTTTGCCCATGGAAATTTGATTAAATTTTCCTGGAATAACAGGCACCTTTTTTAGCAAACGAATAGAATATGGGCGTGACTCACGCTAGAAAATAATATTATCTGCTAATCGTAAATCGTTGGTCTTTTTATGAAGTGATCTGCTTCCGTGTCTGCATCATCATACCATTCGTAGCTAGCTATATGAACGAAGCTTCTGTTTCACGGATACAAACCGGTATAGTTGTCCTATACGCGTGAGAACCTCGATATGGAACCAGGTTAGTTGCTTTAAACAAACTTTTTTGGATGAAACTAAAGTTGGATCTCGAAAAGCAGTGATGGTATAGTATATAGTATAAGCAAACCTGAAATTTAATTCCGCTGCCTTCGACGATGGTTTTGAACGCCGTTTCTCAAAGCATTTTCAAAATGTCCACCGCTTTTGACAAAATCAATCACGAACTTGCCATCGCCAAATTGTGCCAACTGGGATTCAATGGGTCACTCCTTTGCTGGTTCCAGTCATAACTCGTCGACCGTGAGCTACACCTGGCCTTCCACAAGGAAGCCATCTTGAACAACTCATCTTCGTAGTTTACTTCAACGATGTAAATTACAGACAGAGGACCATGCTTGTTATCTTCCACACTACCAAATCATTCACAAATTTTTACTGCCTAAAAAGCTTCTACTGTTTCCTAGTCCCATCATCTCTGGAATATTGTTCGTCGCTCTCTATGAACGACTGCGCCAATCAACGATCCTTTCCGGCTACCCAGTTACGAGAGCCTTTGCCAATTAATTTAGCTCGACAGTCTCCAGCACTGCAAGAGCAACCGTTGTCAATGCACACATCGATTCATCAGTTTCAGATGAACGAGCTGGGAACAAGGCCTTTGTGCTGTAACATTCTGCTGAGAGTAGCTCACTGGCGGTTTAATCACACATGGGATTACAACGAATTTTGAGTCGCGTCACATTTTTTACTTTCATTAGAACCGAAATATGATAAGGGACGAGGTTCCTGGCATTTTTTAGAGTGTTTTGATTAAGGGGATCTTCTCCTGCATTCGGCGGAAAATCAAAGCAATATTTGAGAATTTTTTGTGGAAAAATGAAAAGAGATACGAGCTTCTGATTTGATCATTTTTTCGTTATTTATCAGTAATTAGAAAATGTTTTTTTTCGAAAATTCAAGATGGCGGCACAACGTTCAGTTAGAACTACACGCAAAAAATCGATGAAATTGACGATACTCATACTGAAGGCTACCGTATCCGGTTAGGTAAAGCCAATGAGGGTACATGTCCTTCCGAAGCAAGACGTACCCTGGAAGAGAGTTCTTCTTATAGTTAGCCCATGGACAAAGCCCACCTCCATCGGCATCCTTAATTAGCATTTTTTCCTTTCTCCTATAGAAAGGCCTTGCAATCTTGCTATGATTATTTTATATTATTCGACTTAGTTCGAAAATATCCTCCTGTATCTGACCACTCGGAGATAGCCGAACCGATTAGTCTCAATTGAAAGGTACAACTTTCCCATAGGCTGCTATTGTATTTCATTCTCACCCGACTTCTGGTTCCGGCGTTACGGGTTGCAAAGTGCAGTCACGTATGAAATACCCATATAAATCGTTACCAGTATGCTATCTAAAAGATGCTAAACATCACAAATTGTGTTCTAAATTGTTTGAATTTATAGTTTCACTGCTGCCCAATTAAATCCATAGTCTACATCGGACACTTTCGGCTTCAAGAAAATGACAAAGTTTCTGAATTGAATCCACATCTGCTGCTCGGCAATGTCTTACTCGATTTTAACAAATTTAATCTCAAATGAAAGCTACAGCATCTCACCCTCACACATTCACCCCCGCATACCAAAATAAATTAGAATGAAGACAAAATTTAACTAACGCTAAATAAATGTTTCTCTTTTTTGTTTCAGTGACACGTAGCTCATCAGGTTCGTGGCAGCCGAGTGCCATAATAACAATTTTACAGTATAACCAATCATGGAATCATATTCTGGATGAATGAGAAAGGCACAATTGCACCACTAGGTGTTACATGTAAAACTAAAATTTGAAGTTCATTTAATCACCAATCGTTTCGGAAAAGTCCAACTTAAAAATAGTTTGCTACATTTTTTCGGTATTTAAACTACGCACTATTGAAAAATTCCTATTATTGTGAAAATGTATGAAAACAAACTTTACGTTTTGTTAACAGCTGATGAATTTTGACAATTCGGATACCAATCGTTAGTAGTACGATTGCGCCTTTCTCATTTATTCGAACTATGATTCATTAGTTCGTCACTAACTGCTTTGCATACGATGGCCGCCTTCTGCCCGAAGAAAACAAATCAACACCACAGCAATCTTGCAGCATAATCAGCAACCAATATAACATCAGGAGGAGAACGGTGACGTACCTAAGCCCTATGTTATTAATATACAAACATAAAACAAAAATGATCTAACCTATCTGCACGAACAAAACCGTTCACAAACGCGAAAGCGAATAAATGTAAATGTGAACAGTATCGAACAACGGTGAGCATAATTATGGGTAAACAAATACACTCTACGGAGTGTATACACAAAAATAGGTTTATTTTCACCCAGTACTGAACTGTTATCCTGACGGGTTACAGATCATATGTTAAAATGAAGATGGAATGGGTTTGGAAGGAGAGGGGTGTTGGAGGCTAGTAGAGTGACAGTGTAGGATGCGTCAGAAATCCTTTATCTTATTTCGGTATGCGGTTTATATGGGAAATTCCAATGTGACCTTACTAATTAACCTGTAACTCCGGAACCAAAAGTCAGTACCGAATGAAATTCAATAGCAGTCAATGGTATTGCTATATCTTTCATTTGAAATCAAGTTTGTAAAAATCGATCAAGAATTCGCTGGGAAATTGGTGTAATATTGACTTAGGAACTTGGCGAGTTCCCCTGGGGCATCAAGGACCGTCATAGGTGGCCAATGTGGTTAAAGCTACTCTGATTGATCATTAGTGATCTAGACCCGTAAATCTAAGTAATGTTGCACACATGTTAATATATATTAAAACATTCGGACATCATGGTGTTATCAGTTTATAAGAGAGTTTCTGTGTATCCGCACTATTCAACCCGTCACTCCGGAACCGGAAGTCGGATCAGTCAGTAATCAATATCAGCTCGTGGGAGCGTTATACTGTTTGTGCAAATCGGTTCAGCCTACTCTGAGAAAATTGAGTGACATTATTTGACACACACAGGCACTTTGCGATCTTGACGCCCTCTGTTGAAAAGTCGATTTTCAGAATGATTACATAACCATTCTATACGATAAAGACAAAAAAGAGTTGTGACTGATTTAATTTTATCCTCAGATAAAAAAAAACATTGGAAGATAGGATTTGGGACCCAAACCTGGCACAAATAACTGCCATTGTACTAAGGTTGTCAAACGGTGAAATAACACTTCTCACAAGTCTCCCATCTCATGTCTCCACACAAGTCTAAGTCTATGGCTGACATTTAACCCTAAAATCGGCTATGATTTAGATTAGATTTTCTAGTCAGTACTCCCACGGCAGGTTATTTGGAGTTTACATTGCCTTTATTGAGAAAACATAGGTTACTCTCGGTAGCCGGCTGCCCAAAGATGTAAAAAATACTTAAAAATTCATTAAGAAACGTTCTTTTTCTAGTTACAGTGTACTCGAAGACAATCATGTCTCCGATAAGCAAGTGTCTGTCAAACCTTGGGAGAGAGCGAGACTGTGGACTTTCGTCGTCACCTACTCAGAAACGCTCGAAGAAGTCAGCATCAAATGGCAATACTGGACATGTCAGCGGCGACGTGTTCCGGCATGAAGCTTGTGGTGGATCTATTACGTAAAATCCAAGACAAAATCATTTGTTCGCTGGAAATCCTAGCAGTGTCAGATTGCATTGTTGTTTATTGAGTGCTGGTGTTTTTTGGGCCCGGATAGGATTGGGGTTGATGGTGGTTTTGGTCAGTCGGGTTTAGGCCACGAGCAATTTCTCCAGCACCGGGGGGTGCGGCAGAGGGTCCACCGCTAATATGATCGTGGGTTATCCGGTTATATGTTCTCGAATAGCCCGGCGTCCTTCAAGAAGTTTAGGACGGCCTCTTCTCGTACGGGGTCGTTGACCAGAAAGTCGCGAATTGAAGGCGGGAGCTCATGTCGTACCGGGATTTCAAGACAGGTGAAAAGGATGTTTTCTACTGTCTTCCGGGTAGCGCAAGTGGTGCATATTGGGGGTTGAACATTAGAAACAGTGTGTGCGTGGGAGATCCTAATGTACCCCGTCCGCAATCTGGATAGAACCCTCCGTTCTCTGCAGCACTCGTGGTCGTTTGATTTTTCGAGAAGTGGCCAGTGGCTGGTGAAATTGGCGTTAAGGACTTGGACAACGTGTCAGATGATGTCCGCGGCTGACACTTGTATTTGGCTACCAGATGGTCGACGTCCACGTTTCCATGTACGTTGCAGTGCTCGAGGATCTAGCAGAGCGTGGTGAATGAATCGATGTTGATTTAGATGGCCTGGACGAATGAGTGTCGGGATTGACCAGCTTCAAGCGCGCGGAGTAACGAGAGGAGTCGGTGACGACTTCGACGGAGAAAACGGAACACAAACCTGTCCCGCTGTCACTGACTCCGATTCCAACCTCGTTGTCTTTTTGGATCCGTCCGTGTAAGATACGGGTGTAGGTTCGGCAAACGCAGCTGCACGAGTTGGTTGTATGTAGATTGTGCGACTTCGGGGGCTTCCCCACAACCCGGATCGTCTGAGATAGTGTTGTATCAATTTGGAGGGATTCTACGTTCCAGAGGCGTGGCCATACTCGGTGGAAGCGCTGTTTCGTTGGTTACAGACTCGTCGTTCTCGGATGTTCTCTTTAAGATGATTATCGCTCGCCGGATGGATACAAGGGCAATGTTCCAGCAGAAGGGTATCTGTTTGGAGATAGCTCGGATGGACCCGTTGTATAGAGGTGCCAGGATGTAGTTCGTTCCGTTGCGATTACGTTAGGTGATTTCGACCCGCTGGTAGATCCGGCAATGGATTAGTGTCATGCCGGCTATGGTTATTGCCAGGGACCGATTGCATTTGAAGTGTTTGGTGCATATGATACTCACAAACCTTTTTCTGATTGAGCATTCGTTCATGATTTTTCAGAAATGGGGAACGAAAGTTTTGTATCCGTGTTCGACCATTTGTTCGGTGAAAACTACCAGGGTATCGCTGGCGTATAGGAAGTTGTAGACATGCTGATTAGGAATAGGGTAAACGTCAGGACGAGTCCATAGGGTAGCACGTTCTTATCGGTGAAAAGGTCGGATTCACTGCGTGTTGTCTGCTATCTGTGTTTTGGGAAAAAACACCCTCCAAATTATGTTATCTACCAACACATTTATTTTGTTCGTCAAAATGTTTCTAATGTATCAAATATACTCTAAGTTCCCTTTGAATTCTGTAGTCACTTGTAGTGGACCAGACCTCAGCACCTATCGGTATACCCGTTAAGTAGGTTAGGGCCACTGCCGGAGCTAATTGGCTCTCTAAACGGAGCCGAGAGAAATCGCACCAACGCTCACGAATCGGTATTGGGAGAAATTCCGCCGACGGGGAATTCTCAGTCGGAGTAGGGTGATTTCACCGTCGGGGACTATCCGAGTAGATCGTTATAAGGCTGGGAGCTGACTGACTCACGACAATAGGAGCTAAATAACTCATGGAATCAACATCTAAACGGCTCATTGGAACGAAAGCTAAATGGGGACGTAATAGATGGAGACAGGAAGCAAGAGAAGAGTCGAGGATTACATGAAAGCTCAAAAGTCGATCCATTTCATGGCCCAAGTGAAACTGTTTGACTTGGAACACTACCATCAGTGAGTTACCGAAGTTATATGTTAAATGTTCGCCAGAAGGAAATTTCGTCTACCTAACGTTGTATGACGTTACCGTAACCGAAAAGGATGTTCCTATTGTCGAAAGTGAGCTGCGAAAGAAGCTAAACCTTGCCGTCGTTGGGAGAGATTAATAACTTTCTCGGTAGATGAGTTTCGAAGAACAAGAGCAGATATTTAATTGTCCACATCAACGATTCTCAACCACGGTCCACAGACCCCTAAGGGGGCCGTGGAGAGATCGCTGGGGGCCCGCCGGCCCCCGAATTCTCAATAGACTGGAAGTAATACGTAGCAAGCGTACAAAATCGATGCAAATCGGGGTGATCCGGATCGAAAACAGTTCATTTCCGGTGAAGGGTTCTACTTGGCTTGAATCACGGTCGAATCGAACGGGCGTACTGCTTGATTCGCAGAACTGTTTTGCGAGAGGGACATCCCCGAACAGGGACGCGAAGTGTAGCTCATTACCGATGGTCATGTCGCAACTTTCCGCTTGGGGTATTCCTTAGAAAATATTCCTCCAATCACTAGGTGACGTGACGGTGAGAATAGGGCTCCTGATGTCGAGGAGCCTGGGGAGATATCTTCCAAAAACTGGTTCAGTTTGCATTTTTTGACTTTTCTATGGTTTGTTTAACCTTTCTGAAGCTCCACAGGAGTGCTCTTGATCATCTGATCTCCGGGAACCACTCGTCAGGGAGGAAGTCCAGTCTACCCGATCGTAGAACTAGACTTGGATAGGAAAGTGGTCGCTATTTAAGATTGTATAGACAAAAATGGATACTGCCCATACCCCGACGCAAATAGTGACGTCCTTAGCGGATTCTGTCAGCTGACTATTGACAATTCGCTCCAATGTTTAAGCCATATAGGAGAGGAGACTGCTTTGTATTACGCGGAAAATGGTGTCGGTAAAGAAGATCTCGGGGGTTGCTTCGAGCATTGGCTTCTTGCTCAGGTGGTAGTGATGTAGGTGCACGACAGTGTCGCGAAGTGGCGTCCGAACTCCTTTGTGAGCGAGTCGGGGTGAATTCGGTCCAGAAAATCGCTCCAACTCGTTTCCTTCGCTTCGACGATTGCTTGCCGGAAATGGTTTAGTCTGTTTTGTCCAGAGATCACTAAACGTCGGTGTTTTTCGGGGCCTTCGTAGGGTTTGACGGCGGGTTTTGATCGCGTTCGCCACCCCGCTCGGGGTGCCATCAGTAGACGGTTCTCTAGGAGGGGGAATCCACTGGTTCGGGAGATGCTGGATTCGGTGCAGTTAACGTAGTCGTTACGGGGGCTTCAATTTCTGCATAAAGAACTCTTGGAAATGGTTCCAATCGGCTTCCTGGTTCTGTACCCTTTCCAGTTCTTTTTTATCCCTTGAAAATGCTCTTCTAAAAAACGACGAAGGGAATTCTTCCCATTGTTTTCTAGATAACGAAAATAAAATCCCCCTGGTATATTTTTTCGAGTGAAAAATTCCTGAGAAGTGGATTTTTAAAAATTTGTAGACGCTGGCTATGACCCGAAGGACAAAGAGAAAATCGTGCGAACTTCATCTTCACAATGGTGCGTATTTTCTACGTCATTTGGTGAGATGTTCGTTGAGTTATCTAACTTCTTAACAGCATTTGGCTCAAATATTACTACTAACAAATTGAATATGAAACTGGGGAGTTTTCGAACAAAATTACCGAGATTGGATAATGTTACTCAATATATAATCTTTAGTTAATGAGACCAATCTTTCGCCTGGCGTTTTAGTTCTACACCTGAGCGTACGTTATTTCCATTTAAAAAAACAAAACTTAACGAAATTACTAAAAAACACAACCCTCGCACCCATCAGCGCCTAAACCCTTTTGTATGGTTGCTTTGCTTTGATTTCAAACAGTGTGCGTGAGACGGAAATGGTTGCATTAATGTTTTCCCCCCGTCTTTTTTGTTATTCGTCGCCATGGATAATTTTGCTGTAACAACGCTTCTGCTTCGAATGCTGTATAAAAATAACACATTTTTGTTTGTATGTTCGTTCGTTCGTTTCTTTTGTTGTCTGTTTCAT
This sequence comes from Topomyia yanbarensis, assembly GCF_030247195.1. Lineage (NCBI taxonomy): Eukaryota > Metazoa > Arthropoda > Insecta > Diptera > Culicidae > Topomyia > Topomyia yanbarensis. The sequence goes on along the minus strand of NC_080670.1, from coordinate 212,772,456 downwards.
TGTATTACCAATAATACGCGCAAAATATGAACCGGTTTGCTTTGATGGGTTGGATTACACGTTTGTCTGACTCCCTCACTTTCGACGGCGACGGCGGTGTACAAATTTGTTTTGTTCGTTAATGATTTTACTAAACACTGACTTTTTTGTTTGTTTGTTATTAATTTTGTTTTGGTGTTAGCTAGCTGTTAATTTTCATTGTTGATTTTTCCCTTTTTTTCCATTTCGTCATTTATCAAATCACGTTTCATTCAAGATTGATCAAATTTGTTTTTTTATTGCTTTTTTCTTTAACCAGTCCTGCTCGGTCGGTGTGCCTTTTCACTCAATTGCCATTCACCCGTTTTCGGGCTTGATTTACCCCACCTATTAGATAAGTTTTAGTAAGATTTTTTTTTCATTAGTTTATTCAATAACAACAATAGAATTAGCGTTTAATATCAATATTGTTTATCTTCACCACTTTTTGCAGTGATTTTCTTTAAAATTTCATAACAAATAATGCAATTTTTACATGCGGTGCTGCCTTCTGTTTTCCAAGGTAATGAAATATAATCTATGTTACTGTTACTTGTTTTTTTTTTGGCATTTTTTGACTCAAATTTACACACTTATCTAAAACCGGTAGCACGACTGTTTCCTACTCTCATCCGTCTCTCTTTCTGATGACGATTTCGCGTGTCACTCTCCAACGGGCCGAGTTGTAAATAGTATTTTTTTTCTTTAGCGAAAACTGTAAACATTAGCGTGTGTGCATATTTTTTTCTTCTGTTTTGCGTTAGTGTAGGTGTGGTTTGCTGTTCAAGATAATTTGACGGTTGCAGTTTCCAAGTATGATTGCGTAGTGCGGTTTTCTTTCGTTCGTTACGTAAAAAAAACATACCCAACAGTTCAGCGCTCAGCATGTTCGATGTCTGTAACTCTACTCTAGTAGCTTTCCGATCCAAAGCCAAGCAAACTTAATTTGTTTTTTGTTTTTATATAAGAGCGATTTGATTGCGCTGGACGCTTTTTGCTTAAATCTGAGATTGCATAAAAGTTTATATTTAAAAGTACGCGAATATTTATTGTATTAAGAAGAAGCATTTTTCTTAGATAGGTTACTTTTAAGTTGGTAAATGCTATTCGATTGTTTTATTTTTATATCTTGAAATTGATTATCCCCTTCCCTTAAGGTTTTTTTTTGTTTCAGTAAGTCACTTTAACCTTAACTACACATAGTTAGAACAGCCAAAAACTTGAAGATGCCTTCCAGCAAGAAAAACCAAGAGGCAAGAGGAGTATTTGGTGCTACCTCTCACAACAAACAGCCAACAAAAACTCAAACAGAAAGCAAGTGAATTAGAGATCTCGCGTACGCAAAAGCCACCCAGCAGCTGCCAGAAATGAGAAAAGAAAACACCACAGCTGTCATCCACGCGCCCAACCAAATGTTCGTCCGTCAACCGCTCACTTCGCTTCGCCGTTCGCTATTTCCTGTGCTGCTATCTGTCCTCTAGTAGGAGCTGCTGTTGCCACCCGGCACCGGTCGGATTTCGATGTTGTGCTGCTCGTCGTACTGGTACGACCGCTGCGGGGGTGGCCCATGTGTTCGCGAGTCGTCATTCGGTTAATCGCCCCCTAAACTAAGCGCCTGAACGATGCGTGGATCCGCCTTGCTGCCCTCGCGGAACTCCTCCAGCGTGAGCCGGTCGTCGTGATTCTTGTCCATCTGGTCGAAGATTTTATCCACCCGTTTCTGCGGTGTGTTTTCGTCCTCGGCTTGCGGCTGCTGACCCTGTTGGCGAAGAAAAATATTAGAAATTGTTTGGTTTTCGCTTCGATGGAGACGGGTTCGTCGCTGTTCGCCTATTGTAGTTTCACGTTAAAAACCGTCGGTAAATCTCGTCTGTTTAAAGTAGGGTATAATATAAACTCAAAATTATACATGCAATAAGATTCCAGACAAATGGAACAACATCTAAATCATTCCGAATTATTGTGATATTCCCACTACGGTAAACACTTTACACTGGATAAATGGTTTCGTGCGACACTGCCTCGCCTCGTTCCACCTCCGGCACTTTTGCTGTAGTCGACCCCATAAATTTCTGCAACAAAAAAAAGAACACCGGAACTGTATATCATTCTAAAAATAGCAAACCAAAAAAAGATAAGCTAAACAAACGAGATTTCTATCCGCTATCCCCGAACCGTCGTCCCGTCCCGTAATAACTGGCACTGCTAGTGGCGCGACACGGCTCTCTTTGCTAATCCACTTACCACCATCTGATAGATGGCATCGACGATGTTGTACATTTCGTCCCTCGTTATGAAACCGTCATTGTCGACGTCGTACAATCGGAACGCCCCTGTGCGGAAGAGATGAAGAGAAAAAGCTATATAAGTAACATTGCGAAGGTGATTTGATTTATATGAAGATGGATTCTGAGATTTTTTTTCTGTTGGAAAGGATGTGTAACTAAGCTGGAACAGATATTCAATCACAATTCGATCGGTATGAATATGTTCCCCGTTGGGGTGACAGCTCGACGACAGAGTTATTAGAATGAGACACGCACTTTTTTTTCACAGCCAACTTCGATTGTGATCGCATATGAGAAACAGAAAAAAAACAGCACATGTGTTCACTATATTACTGATAAATATTTGAATTTATGGTTTTTTGTGTTCAAGAACATAAAAACCAACCCATCTGTTTTGAGGAGATGAAATTTGGGAAATCGTTTGTTTTCATCGACGAAATAAAAACACTAAAGGTAGGTATCGTTTTCCAATGGATTTTCATTCGGGCGGTGAAACCAGACATAAACCCAGGAGCAATAAAAGCAGCCAATCAACTCCAACGTAAACAGTGATGATAGCGTGGTTTGTTCGAAGGAAAAGGTGCTTTATTTCTTTTTTCGTCTTCCAAATCTTGCCATTGTATCGAGAGGTGCGATTCAAAGCTGATAAAAGCAATCCGAGAGCAATGGCGATTTGAGCATCCATTTTATTGGATTGTGGTTCTGGGTGTCTTTTAGGTTGGTTGACACACAGCTGTAGCGTTGCACAGATGATTCGGAAATTTGCGTCGTCTAATCGCTAATTTAATTGAAATCAGAAGTAAATTTAGTCCCTTCATTTAAGAAACCCTAGGTCAACCACAGATTGGTTATCTTGGAGGTGTTTTTGCACTTCGGTTTCTCCTCATCAGTAACTAGCACCAACTTGCGGGTCAGTTGCATGAACGCTTAAACAACTGGCTGGTTCCGAGTTAATGTCTTGAGAGGCAGTTCTTGTTTGCTGATGAGAAAGTGGATTTCTAAACTGTATTTTAGTAGAGAACCAAACGCCTGTCACTATGCATTGCGTTTTAAATTGTAAATTTTGGGATCTAAAGGGTACCCCACATAAAATTACATAACGGAAAAACGCTGTAGAAAACTACTTATTGGACCGATCCTTTTCAAACTTTCAGCCAATAAAATATAACCCATTGGTAAGCTTTTGGCATATTTATTTCATTCAACTTCAATACCATCATCGCACTGTCGCACCTTACGCTTAACTCCATTCATTAGGTTCTATGCAACATCTGGCTGCAGCTTCCTCTATACGGAAACCCACTTTTTCTTCTTGTATTCCTCAGATTTGACCTCCTTGGGATACTCCCGTAGTGCCTGCTTCATAATCGTCTAGTATTTTTCGATGGCCCTCAATTCCGGTGCGTCATTCTTGTTCTTGGGTACGAAAGTGACCCCGTTGACTTCGCAGCACCTCAGGACAACATTTGATTAGTGGTATGAAGCTAGATCCGGCCAGAAGATCTTAGGGCCCTCGTGTTGTTTCAACAGAGAAAGCAGATGCTTCTGTAGACACTCCTTGACGTAGATCTCCCCGTTTACAGTTCCGGTAATCATAAACGGTGCACTCCGTTTGCCACATGAACAGATCGCTTGCCAAATCATGTATTTATTGACAAATTTTCAAGAGAAAATACCCAATGGATTATGGAGCGTTTTTCCGTGATGCAATTTTATTTGGGGACACCCTTTTGATCATGAGCTCTCAGCTTTAAATATTTGACATTTGAGATGAGTTTAATGATTCCAATTCTATTTTTTTGTATTTTTAGTATTAAAATGCGATCAATGAGTTGGTTTATGAGTTCCGAGATTAGAATGCTGGAATGTGAAGTCTGCCTTACGTACGTCTGCCGCTTGAATTTTGAATGTGAGATGAGTTTAGAGTTAAAAACACTTATTTATTTATTTATCACGCACATCAACAGGCCGTAATCGGCCCCAATGATGGAAACTTAAACTACGACAAATGAAAGTCGAACAGGTGCAACACACGATTGAAGAGGGGTTGTAGTCCCGTGATAGCGGCATTATCTGTCTGAATAGTTCGTCGAAACAACACTCTCAGAAGAACGTTTCCGCGTAACGTTCTGGACTTTGCTTGGATGTTAACTCGCTCTAGTAAATCTGGAGAATCGATGCGTCCTGACAGAAGATCAGAGATGAATAAGGCTCTTGCAGTTTCTCTACGACACTGGAGAGTATCGAGCTGGATGAGTTGACACCGACTCTCGTAGCTTGGTAGACGAACAGGATCGCACCAAGGCAGGCGTCGAAGAGCATACCGTATAAATTTTCGTTGAACGCCTTCAATTCGATCGCTGCTGTTCATGTAATTCGGGTTCCAGACCGCCGAACAATACTCCAGCGTGGAGCGCACTAAAGAGCAGTATAGGGTTTTGAGACAATAAATGTCTGTAAAGGATTTAGCCGTACGGAAAATGAAGCCCAGGCTTCGCGATGCTTTACCAACAACATACGAAATGTGATTCTTAAATGTAAGTTTTGAATCTAACAGCACTCCAAGATCCTTAACGCAGCTCAACCGGGAAACAAGAGCTCCAGACAAGTTATATTCAAACTCAATGGGATCTTTTTTTTTCTGGAGAACGATATCACAGAACATTTCGCCGGATTCAGAATCATTCGGTTGTTTTCACACCATCTGCTGAAAGTGTCGAATTGCTGCTGCAAATATTGTGCGTCCGTTGGGCTCCTAATTCTGTTGAAAATTTTTAGATCATCTGCATACGACAACCGTGGTCCTTTCAGCTGATAGTTTACATCGTTGAAATAGAGAGTGAATAAAAATGGTCCGAGATGACTTCCTTGCGGAATACCAGACGTTGCGGAGAACAGTTTGGAGTATGCATCACCTATGTTCACACTGAGTTGACGGCCAACGAGATAGGATTGAAACCATCGTAGGAGTGAAAGCTGAAGCCAAGTTTTTTTTCAATTTAGCGACTGCGATATCGTGATTGAGGGCGGTGGAAATATGCGGCGATTGATCTCTGGCATTAACGAAGCATAGATCTAAAAACCGGTCGTTCTCGTTCGTGGTACTGTTGATCTGCTGAAGTGTAGCCGTGCTATAGCCATCCAGAAGAGTAATGCTGCTAGGATGAAAAACAGATTCGTCTGGGTCGGGTTGTAGAAATCCGTTATGAACGGAACGTCACTTTATTGTAGAAAGGTTGAAATCGCCGATAATCATGATTTCGTCAGTGATTTGCACCATCGCGGAAACAGAAGTCAATGATTCAGAATGAGAATCAACTAGTGCAGAGTCGCGAATTTTATCGGGAGGGAAATAAACCGCACATATATATAATGTTCGAGTTCCCAATTTTATCGCTGCCATACTTGTTCGATGCTGCTCCAAGCGTCATTTGTTATATGTTGAACTTTTAATCCACGACGCACAGCGAGCAAAACACCGCCACCGGAGGATTTGTTGCTGTTGAGAGAGCTACGATCACATCTGAGAACCTCGTAGTCAGAGCAAATCACCTGGCTGGAAAGAGTCTGCTCATTTAGCCATGTTTCTGTCAATGCGATGATGTCGTAACAGCAGTCCGAGGTAGCTAGGCGATAGGTATTTGCACAGGAATTCATGCCTCCCACATTTTGATAGTATAAGTGGATGGGCGACGATTTTAAGCACCGAAGGCTGACCGGCACTCCTCGATTCATTCGTCTGGAATGTACACCGGGGCGACTGGAATGACTGCTAACAACAGATGGCGCGGGTGAACTGCATGAATTGGCAGCACTCGTGATGGAAATTGGAGTGCTCCTCAGGAGGTTTCCAGCTGACGGCTGACAGCGATGACTCATTAATTGACAGTCGGAAGCATTCGAGCTAGAACAAACAGTTCCATCAGGAAAAACGGTTGATTCATCAACATAATTTTTAAAATACTTGCCAAAGAGGGCAATTTGGAAGTCCCCCTCTCCATTCCCAGACACAGGGCCGGGACGACTGAAGATACCGCTGACTGCAAGGGGCACGACTGTGCTGGGAGGATTGGGGGATTCCATATTGCTTTCTACGGTGCGTCCCGGTTGCCGTTGATCAACAGGCAAATTGTCGGTGCGTGGTCTAAAATAACTGCTATTTGCGATGGATTTATCCCAGTCGAGGTATTTTCCGAAACCCATGCTTCCCGTCATTATTACGTTCTTGCCGAAAGTCGATGAACTCGCGGAAATACATCCCATCCGGCCAGGTTTCGGCATTGAGAGCCATTTCACGAAGTTGAGGGTCAACACCAATTTTGAAAGAAATGAAATTAAGCCCGCTCAAATTTGCGTCTTTTTTTCACTAACTTCTTCCGTTGAAACGCACTCCTTAACCATAGCACCAACCTCATCTTCGGAAACGGTGGTGGCAATTCGCGACAAATAAATCCAGCATTTACTAGTAACGGGTTGAACAGTGATTGTGGGTACCTTTACTACATCACCCTTTTTCTTGCCACACGTTAGGCTGGGGACATCGGATTTAGAAAGAAATTTATCATCCTCCGTCTCGCGAGCACGTTTGGCTTCAGATCATTTTGGAACGGGCCATGATATGGGAGTTGCAGGCAATGTCGTTGCGGATTCCACTGATTTTCTGGTTTTCTCCATTTCAGCCTTTAATGCTTCAAGCGCTGTTTTATGTGCGTCAGTCAGCAAACGGAACGCTTCGCTTAATGCTGTAAAAGCTGCATTCACTGCGGAGGATTTCATCAAATCCACACAGCTGTCGCAAAGCAAAGAATATATTCGCTGAGTCGTTAATAATGTCCAATTTTGGACGAGTGAGCGTTGAACACGATAGATGCATGATTCTGTCGCAGAATCCTTGGCATTTCAGCTGATTCAAAGTGGTTACCGGCTCGGAGCACTGCAGGCAGATCGAATCCATTGCGAATCGCCTATAGGTAGGCAACAGTAGCTACTTCGCGAATAAGCTTTCCCGATATGCATCCACGGTTTCACCACAAGAATTCTATCACTACCGTCGACACTTTGGGAGAACAAAATGTTTGTCAATTGTCACCGCACGACCAAGAATCACAAATTATCAGTCAATTGATCAATAACTGCAGCTTAGGCGAGGGCACAAACTCTATTCTAATTGAAAAATCACTGAATATACACAAAAAAACGATCCAAAATACGAGAACGAAAATAAACAAACTGATTCACAACAGTGTTATCAGTACTAGCTACTTAGATTTGATGATCGACTTCTGAGCTCTGAGTTATATATCCGGAAAATCGAGTTGAGTTGAATCATGTTCTCATGTTGGAACATGAGTCATGTTTTCATGTTCAAACATGATTCATGCTTTCATGTTCAAACATGATTCATGTTTGCTAAATTGCTAAATCTGAGTTGACTCTACGTTCTAAGTTTTCAATTTAAAGATTTTTTTTTTTTTGAATGATTCAGCCAAACTTGTTTTCAAAATTGTTAGAGGGTCGTCTTGGTAAGGTTCAGGCGGAAAATGTTTGTCGAGAAATTCGTTTGCTGCTGTGATGTCGACGTGGACCAGGATATATTAACGTTTTTTTCTGCGACCTGTTAGCTGTTTTTGTTTGTTTCATACGATGCGAATGGGCGTTTGTGGGTCGATGCTTGTCACGAATTTCTGGAAATTTGCCTTCGAAGATTCCTTCTTCTTACCGACGAAAATCGTTTCCTTGCTTTTGAAGTCCAATAGCACCTTCATGCCACCGGTTTTGTTGAATAGTGATCTAGCTGCTGTTTTTGTCTTTCCAGGCTTGCTCGACATCGTCAGACCACCAGAACTTAGGCGTGTGCTTGTTTTTCTGTTTGCAGAGTTTCAGGACGCTTTTGGTCTAAGGCTGAAGGCTGGCTTGCTGCCTTCCATATTTTTGACACATTCGTTGACTTTTTTCATATTGGTGAAGAATTGTGATCTCTGGCGAGGTTTGATTTTTATATGATTGTTTCCAGGGTCATATGGTGACTGCCAACTCCGTACTCGAGGATGTTCGTGGTCGCGTCTAGCAGTAACGATGGGGATACGAGCACAAGATCAATGGCCGAGGGTCTTCTGTTCAGGTTCACCGGGAAGAAGGTAGGCTGTCCGTTGTTCATGATAACTAGGTTTTGTTCGTTTACCAAATCGAGCAGTATTGATCCGTTCCCGTCCGTGTGCAAAGGGTCCCAAGCGTAGTGGTGAGCGTTGAGATCACCTCCGATTACGACTTTGCTAAATCCAGACGCTTTGTGGAGAATTTCTTTCACCTCGTGTTCGAATTCGGTAGCAGATATATTCGGTGCTACATACAGAGATATTACTAGAATATCTGTATGAGCAATGTGTCGGTCTACTGCTTGGATTTTTGGGAAATCGGTTAACGGATATTCTCTGGACTTGATCTTGTTGTTAATTATTATACCTGCACCTCCGTATCTATCTCTTCTTGACTTCAGAAAAGAGAAAACGCCTGGTATTCTTTACTTCGATTGTTCCAGTTCTAGCTTACTTCAGCATTCTGACACAAGTGCAATATCATATCTCTCTTCAATCAACACTCGCGATAGCTCTTCCTTATGCTTTTTTAAACTTTGGATGTTTATCTGAAATATTTTTGACAGTATCTGACATTTACTCACGGTTTGTATTCTGTTCGGCTCCGCGTTTGTTTCTGCTCCGTGACCGTTCTTTATGCTTCGAGTCGAGGTTGTTGCTCTGATGTATAGCACCCAAAGATTTGGTAACGTTATCCGTTCTGTCGCTGTTCGTAGTTGTTTCAGAACCTAGCTCTTGGTTGATTTCTTGTGATCGTTGCTCTGCTATTTTTTGGGCCCATCTCTCGTAGTCCGTGACGCGGAATTTGTTGAAAAGTTTTTTTTCTAGTCTGTATACACTTCGATGGTTTCCGCGGTGGTACCGTCTTCTAGTGGGCGTTTCGCTATGTTGACTTTGGGCCTGAACTCGGGTTTTGTTGTGTATTTGCCAGCCGCCATGGCTGCGTATGATTGCGGCAGTGTTGAGAACTCATCTTCGTTCGCTAGTACGTCGTACCGGTTTTGGGTAAAGACGGCATACTGTTCTTTGGCTTCCATGCAGGTCAGCGTTGTTCGAGCCATGATCGTTTTGATGTTTCGTAGCCGTGTTCGCTCCGGACAGTCCATGTCGGTTGTGTGATGTTCAGTCTTGCAAATAGAAGCATTTCAGTGAGTTTGAGCAATCTCTGGTCTCGTCTTCATGCAATGCCGAGCAGTTAGAGCATCGTTTCTTCGATCTGCAGTTTTCGGTTCGATGGTTGTATCTCAGACAGTTGAGACACAGGACCGGTCTGTTGATGAAAGGGCGAACTGCGTTGATACAGCAAAACATTCGGACGCCTCTAGGTAGCTGACTTGCGCGGAAGGTGATTCCAATCCGATTAGTTGGTATTTTTCTGCCGTCCTCGAAACGGTGCAATCTGTTAATGCTGATGATTGGGTATGGGCTGGTGATGTTTTCTCCGAATCTCTTCAATTTCCAAGTCCGTCGGGAACCCGGTAACTACACCGGAAACTGAGACGAAGCTTCGTGGGATGTACGCTTTGAAGTTGTTTTCCGTCAGCAACTTATCGTGTTATAGTTCATTAGCAGCCTGTAGTGATCCCAAGTAGAAGTAGTAGTTTGAATTTCCCGAGTGCTCTAATGTTTGTTATACTTTTGCGGTACGTCTCTGATGTAGTCATCAATATGCCAAAGGATATCTTGTTTATGTGTGCTGTTCCATCCTTGTTATTTAGCAACTGCACGATTACTCGATAGGGTTCGGGGTCTGACTCGTTGTGTTCGTCGAGTTGAAAAACCCTTCTACCGTCCGGCGGCTTCGCCATTTTGAAAGACACCTTCGCCTTGTGTAGAAGATTATTTCCAGGATCGAGAATTAAAGAAAATTCTCTTCGCTACTAATATACCTTTTCACCACGTTATTTGAAGATAGAAGACTGTCAATCCGTCTTTTTCAGTGCGATAAATCACCAACAAAACCGTCCTCTTTGCCAAAAGAATTTACAACTTCTGAATTCAGAGGATATAAACAATACACTTCAAAGAGATATTCTGTAAAATTTGGTTAATTTCTTTCCATGGGCAAAAACATCCAGTTATAAGTGCTGCAATAATTTCTTATTCACCCTTCGAAGAAATGTACCAACATTTGCCAAAATTAAACAATCTCAATCTGTAAAAAAAAGAAATTTCATTCGTTATCAGAAAAAATACTCACAGTGCAACTTCTCGTCCAGATTTCCTCTCGATGTAATCGACAGCGCTCTGATGAACTCCTCGAACTCGATCGACCCGTCCTGGGGGAAGAAAACAGAAACAAAAAGAAAAATTAGTTTAACACAATGCTAACACAAATCAAGTCTCTTACTAACAAAAATAATCCCATGTCACATCCCGTGTCCCATTCATCGGTACGTCACCGAAGGTTCGACAACAGAACAACAAACAGCACATGTTGCTAACTTTACAAGACGCTCCCCACCCCGCCACCAACCACCCGTTGAAATCCAAGAACTTTTATATTAATGGTGACAGTTGGCCAAAATCGCAGCAGGCTATGACACGATTAACGAGCGAAAGCGAAACTCCACCGCCACTTGCTTATCTGTGTGTCTGTTTACCCGCTGGAACGGGGGAAAAAGACTTTCCCGTCGGATAACCTACCAGCTGTCGGAGTTGACTCCAAGCGCAGTAAAATACTTTGTTTCGAAACATAATTACCGGAAGCGAGCGACGCTATACATACGCCTCTACGGTAGTTACCCCCTTGGCATCCCAGCGAGGAAAGGGGGGGAATCGTAACGAAAAACTTTTACCTCTTATCAGAAGTCGTTTTTATTTTACTGTCTCATTTCGGCGTTTTTCGGCGACGACGACAACATCGGCAATAAAACATGATTTGCATAATGAGCAAAGTGGGAAGTCATGTGTCGGTGATTGGGAATGTCGAGTTGCTACACGCTACCGAGCAGTGGCGCTATAAATCTCCGGAAGTCGGAACGGTAATTTACCCTCCAGCCAGGGTCACGGTTGATAAGTAGGTCGACGACGATGACGGTAATGACTGTATTTTGCCGCGAAGGTTCTGCTGAGCGATCGATTGCACGATTGCTTGGATTGCTGTGCCATGCCAAAATGAACCTTGTAAATGTACACAGTCGATCCACAGGAGGGGTAGGACACGTGGTTATTTTGCACTGAAAAGTGTTTTTTCGTGTTTGTTTCTTGACGGGTATCACTACAAACATACCAAGATTTTCGCTTGTGCAACCGCGAGGCTTTTCCGATTTTCTTTGTAAACTCGTAACCAGTTTCAGGTTAGAAGGGTACGGGTGCTTGAGGTGGTTTGAGGCAGAGGATTAAATCGCGTGTTAGAGCAACAGGCGATTTAATAGAGTGAGCACACGACAAGCGAAAAAAAACGAGCAAGTGTGATATATGTATTTATATTGCAATTAGAATGTGGAAGTTTTCATCCCGCTGTGCACGCTAAGTCTGAAATATGAACTGTGATTACCTTCCATTTGAATGTTATTGGAAAGTTATTCGAAAGTTCGCAGTTCAAGCATGTTGCTTGAGTACATGTCAGGAGCTAGAGTAAGGACAAATCCACCTACTTGTTGGTGTATATTTTTTTACTTGTGGAAACTATCGATTTGACTTTTATTGCGAAGTTTGCAAGGTTCAGGAAGCTGTAGAGCTCGTTAATTGCCAATTTTGGCTCAGACTGCTGGCGTTCCAAAATTCATCGAAAAGCGGATGTTTAATTGGATAACTTTTCCTATCCAAAGTAGAGCTATCGTAGGGACAAATCAGAACTGTTCCAAGGATGTTAATCACACCAGGAGGAATTAGCTGAAATTGAGGAAGAGCAACTTATTATGATTCGAAGAAGCATTATTTGCTAAGAACTTGTAGCTTGATATTACGTCCACAATTTGTTGTTGGATTTCTGCCATTTTATTCTCATTTGCATGTCTCTTGGATCTACTTTGCTCTGATTCGGATGCCCTTCAATTTTCTGTTTCTGGTTCGCTTCAATTCCTGTGTAATCAGAATGCACACATCCTTTGTATTGTTATTCGTACTTGCGAATTGATGAAAAATTACCCACGCGGTTGACGTTAGTACTCTCGAATGACGCCTACTTCGATCGCCAGCTCAAAACAATCAGTCATGTTGCCTACAAAGTACCGCAAGTCTCCATCAAATAGATACATTAGATATTGCTATACAAAATGAATGTTTTACTTGAAATGTATACTGCATCAACGGCTCTAGCATTTCCAGTGCCTCCAAACTCAAGGCACTCAGGTGCACCCGTCGGTAACGTTTCCACTTTGTAATTCCATCAGCACTCAAACAACGACAAAAAAACAACCCCACTTGCCGTTGGAGACTTCGTTAACCTGCCAAATTGGTCCTATTCTGTTGCCAACTCCCGCCCCTCAACATGCCTGAAACGCGGTAAAACAACGTAGCTGCCGCCTGTCCGTATGAAAAGGGACCATAATTTTTGCATGTTGTCGATGGTAATAAAATTAGATCGTTCAACCCCACTCTGGTTGGCGCACAGCAAAAACGAATTTCGTTCAGCACCGGGGAAAAAAAGTTTACCTTGCTGTATCGAAAAGCAACAAGCTGGCTTGTGTTTCGATGGCATGCGCGCAATCCATCATGGCACACTGTTGCACGCGCGGTGAAACCGCTCACGAGAACGTCAACGCTGAACGAAAGTGACATAAACAAACAAATAAACAATATTCAATTACACTAATTGCACGATTTATTTCTCGCTCTCACTTGGCAGTTCCGGGTCCGTCCCGTCGCTTCTGTTGCACAATAACGGCGCCAGTTTAGCGACAAGCCGTCGCTTTTCCCGCACCTTGTGACGTCGGTTCCACTCGTACACGCACGATTCCACATCCGTCGAAACCCGGGAACTGGAGCTGTAATCCAAAAACCGACGGAGACTTTCCGGTAGCTTCTCTAAGTCAGTTAACATCTCCACCCTTCTATCCTCGCGCCGTCTCAATTTCCGACCTTCTTTTAACTCCCGAATCCGGTCCCGCCACACGTTAACCAACAGTGGTCGCAGCATACCACCGCCAAACTCAAAGAACAAACTTCGTCCCGTCACCAGGGTAACACGCAGCATTTCCCTCCTTTCACTGGCACAGCGAAGCACCTTCAGTTTCACAAATTGCAACGGCAAAATACAAAGCATCTCAAAACAGTCCAGTTCCGGATCGAGTCCCCCGCTCCAACCGGCATCAACCCGCCCTGGGTTAGCTACGAAATCATCGACAGCTACGAACAGGCAAGTTTCGTTGAGCCCTAGCTCAACCGCACGGATGCCACGACCACAGCGGTCCACCTGGGCAAAAGGGCTTTCTATCAGTAGCTGACCGGAAGTGCAATCCGGCACCCATCGGTATTCACCCAACAGCAGCAGCTTCTGGATGCGGTGGAACATTCTGCTTTCTCTTCGGCTGTGACGCGACAACTGCACTGCACTCGGCGGAAGTTGTTTACTGGAAGCCAAATAAAAACACGCTTGCTAGGATCGGATCGGGGAATATTGCTTGATGCGAAACTGCGTGTTTGAAAGGTTTGCACGGTTCGGTTTCAGTATTTTCGAAACTAGATGACAATACTGTTGTAGAGTAGGTCCAAATGGTGGAAAATTTATGATTCAAATTAAAAGTAAGAGTTTACAGCAATGTACATTTCACACGCTGGAGGGTACGTTTCCCGTTAGATCTGAGCAATGATGTAACAAGTCTCTCGTGTTTTTTGAGAAGGGCCAATAAGCCAATGTGAATGAAAGTAGTTCAGTGGTGCCAGTTTTTTAGGTATGTTTGTAAAAAAGAAATTTGATTTTTTTAACGCTTCTATTTTCCTGACGATTCTAAGACAGAATGACCATCAAATTTGTTACTTTATGGACCTTTATTTCACTTTAGTTGGAGCCGTTGGAACCATTACCCTTCACTATGCGGCTAATTTTTTCCCTTGTCCATGTTCTAGACGCGTCTTCTCCCCGTCGGCTGCGCTCAGTGGCGTCGGTGCAACGAGGGGTTCCGTCGGCACATACCCCAGCCCGTACATCTTGGTGAGGGCCAGGAACTTCTGAAATTCTGGACCCGGGTTTGCTCTGCGGCTCGGCGTCCAAAACAGCCAGCTTCGCGGCTGGTCTACGAAGTAGTCCCGCTGTGTTTCGCACCAGCGCTTGCAACATTCTATCATCTTGTCCAGCAAACAGTGCTTCGATCCGTCCCTGAGTCCACTGGTTCCATGCTGCTACGCCAACCATCAAGACAGGTCGGCCATCTTGTCTTGATGGTTGGCGTAGAAAGTTTGGACTCAGGGACGGATCCTTGTCAACCTGGAGTCATCTGCGAGCAATCAATGGAAGATATTTCTTCAGCCATCTGTACCAAAATGCATTGCTAATGACCCGAGCCAACTTCCAACAACTTCTCAGAATTGAACGACCGGTAGGTCGGAACTTGATAACGGATGAATTTCGCAACATGAAATGGGTTGATGTCGCTTCAGGATCGTTTCTAGTGTGTCATCATCTGGTTTTCGGAGCCATCCAGCATCGATTCGAGCGCCACCTTGACTGAGCGAATAAGCCTATCCCAGACACCAACCAGGTGTTGTTGTGCTAGTGAAATAGGTTGCATGGTCAGAGCAGAATTCGCGCGGGAGACAAAGTTTTGAACAGCCGACTCCACAGTTAACGAATTCACCACTTCAAAATGGATGGCTCTGGTAGTGAGACACCTGAAGAGGGCAACGCATCGCTTGACGTTTGAACGATCTTGGGACAGTATTTGCAACGCTGCTCCAGGCAGTTTCGTGTAACCTCGTCCAACAGTCGCCGCAGTTGCGGGACGTCGAATCGTCGGTAAGCTTGTTTCAATATTGTCTCTCGGTTGGCGTGACGAAAGGGGCGATAGAACAGGTCGAGGAACTACCACTTAGTTTAGGTGTCGCTGGACCAGTTCCCCATTTCATCACGAGATCGGCAACGTTGAAGTTAGATGGCATTGATATCCATCGCTACGGCAGCTTTTAAACCGAACCTGAGGATAGATAACGTTTTCAATGGAATAACTTTCAATTTGGCCACGACGAGAGTCACTTGCACACAACTATCCATCCCCAGCCGGAAATTGGCCCCCGCAGCAAATACCGTTTCACTTGCGTCTACCTACACGTAAAGGCCAGTAAGAAGAAGCCGTGCAAGTAACACAGCTGAATCTTAACTACTGTGCATCTGCCCAGTGGTTAAGATTCAGCATCTCGGAGTCGACGACAGATGTCGCCCTCCTATCCGACCCGTACAACGTCCCTGCCGATAACGGCACTCGGGTGGCGGACGGGTCTAGGATGGCGGCAATTTCAACACCGGGACGGTTCCCGGTCCAAGAGGTAGTACACTCCTCTGCGGAGGGTGTCGGGATTGCCAAAATCAATGGTGCGTTCTATTGTAGCTGCTATGCCCCACCAAGTTGGCCTATAGAACAGTTCAACCTGATGATCGACAGGCTCTCGTCCGACCTAGCCGTTCGTCATACCGGGGGATTTCAACGCTTGGGAAGTGGAGTGGGGCTGTCGCTGTACAAATAGAAGCGGCCAAGCGCTACTGGAGGCGATTGCAAAACTCGACGCAGTGCTAGTCAATGATGGTTCCACTAGCACATTCCGTAGGAATGGGGTCGAGTCATGGATTGACGTAACGTTTATCAGCCTGGGTCTGGTTCCAGACATGGACTGGAGGATAGACGAGGGCTACACCCATAGTGATCATCTTTAGGATCAACTATGGTGTGCAGCATCCAAGGGCGGGTGATCCCTGCTAGGTACGCGGGTGAAAGACCAATCACTTCGACAGCGAAGATTTCCCCGCGGCCCTGGGACTGGAGGCCAATACCGACAGTCTAAGCGGGGATGCGCTGGTAGCTGTCCTATCACGCGCGTGGGACGCCACCATGCCGAGGAAAACCCTGCCAAGAAATGGCAGACGCCCGGTGTATTAGTGGAGTGCCGAGATTGCAGCCCTACGAATAGCCTGCCTCAAAGCTAGACATAGGACGCAACGAGTCCGTACCGAGGAGATAAGAGCGGACCGCCATGAAGTGTTTCGAGATGCGAAAGTGGCCCTTAATAAGGCCATTAAGAGCAGCAAGAGGGCGTGTTTCGACAATCTGTGCGAGGGTGCCAAAGCGAATCGGTAGGTTGACGCATACAGGATCGTGATGGTTAAGACCAAGTCCCTGGCCTCCTGCGCCGCAAGGCATTGTGGGTGCGGCCGAAATGGTGCCTCCGGTGGCGAATGAAGAGTTACTCGCAGCGGCTAATTCCTTAGCAATGAACAAAGCTTCAGGGCCTGATGGAGTTCCAAACAGCGCTCTCAAGGCAGCAATCATAGCGCATCCGAACATGTTCAGGCTAGCTATGCAGAGATGCCTTGACGAGTGCCGTTTTCCCGATAGTTGGAAAAGGTAGAAGTTGGCCCTGTTGCCGATAATGACATCCTCAACAGGCTAACCCCGTACTCAGAAGGTACGGACGGCCTGTCGAGCAATCAGTTTGGTTTTCGAAAGGGTAAGTCCACGGTGGACGCTATCAACTCAGTGGCAAAGATAGCGATCCAACGGAAAAGGCGAGGTACTCGATACTGTCCGTTAGTGACACATGATGTGAAGAACGCATTCAACAGCCCAAGCTGGGATGCCATTGCGCTCTCGTTACGCCGGCTTGGCCTGCCGGTGGGTCTGTATCGGATCTTGGAAAGCTACTTCCAGAACCGTCTACTACCGGATCTTGGAAAGCTACTTCCAGAACCGTGTACTACTATACCAGACCGTTGCCGGTCAGAGAAGCGTTCCTATTACCGCAGGAATCCCGCAAGGCTAGATTCTGAGCCCGGTATTATGGAACCTTATTTATGACGGGGATCTGAGACTAAAGTTCCCTCCTGGTGTCAAGATCATCGGCTTCCTCGTTTCGACGCCGAAAGAAGAGCAATGCTAGACGTCTGCGGTCGGGACACACCCCCTTATACCCTTATCCAGAGGATGTGTCAAGCGGTGGAGAAGTATAACGCAGTCTCGACTGCAACCACTCAGATCGCCTGCAGGTTGCAGAGAATCTGGCGCGCCGAGCAGCAGACGACAGGCATGACCAACTTGTGATTGGTTAGTTAGAGCGGAAAGGGCTGAGCGCGGAGAAGTGAGCGAATAGTCTGCTCATGCTGAGGCAAGTGGCGGGTGGAAACCGCGGTAGCCACACCGAAGCATGGCAGAAGAGTAAGTGAATAAAAGTATATATGGAATGCCCATGTCGAGATGGGAGGGTCGTAGCGTAGAATGTTGGTACCTATCGCTATTGATACCTCGTGGCGTGGCAGAGGAGTGTAGGGTGAGCGTCCAAGTCAGTCTCACACGGTATGAAAAAGGTGAGCACCCAAGTAAGCCTCCCATGGTGTGACAGAGCGAGCACCCAAGTAATCCTCATACTTGATGTGTGCGTGCGTGAGCGAGAGTGAGTGATTACATTAAGTACTGCCATCCTCCCAGAAGTAATGCCGGGAGGTAGTTCCTGGGGGAATGATGGTGGAGCCCAATGGAGTTTAGTCGGTATTACCCGTTAGGTAGTTTAGTCCTGGTCGAGCCCGACACTCCAGTGCACTGCCGTGTGGTAGCTTGGCAACTTGGCAAGCGGGGACTCGAATCTTGATCTGATGGTACATCTCTATGATATCTCCAAAGACAGCGACGGGTTCACTGACGAAACTGGTACAGAATTCGTGGCAGGCGGGTCAATTTAGTAGCTTGATCGTTCCTTTAGTAGCTTGATGTTGAACGACACGTCCCACACCATTGCCGCCACATCCCATATCAGGCGGAGCTTGATGGTTTTCTGCTATACCATTCTTACACGTAGGTCGTCATCGGATTCCGGAATGGCATATAGGCCCGGAACTCTAGCGTTTTTTAGAATGAAGTAGTTGCGGAGTTGCTCGCCTGCGGCTGCGAAAGCAGGACCAGACGGCTAGCCGCACGAACATCAGCGATTTTTAACCGTGCATCACAGCCATTACCAGCAATGGCAATATTCACGTTGCTGCGATTACGATTCGGTCCGCTTTACATTCCCGGTTCACCTCAGAGTCGGGCTTTCGGGATGATGGTCCCGTTTATTTGCTTTATTATGCTAGATAGACCTCGAGTATTGTGAAGACCAGATGCGATAAATATAATTTCTTCGCTTGT
Source organism: Topomyia yanbarensis (assembly GCF_030247195.1). Taxonomy (NCBI): domain Eukaryota; kingdom Metazoa; phylum Arthropoda; class Insecta; order Diptera; family Culicidae; genus Topomyia; species Topomyia yanbarensis. The sequence continues at coordinate 212,753,784 of NC_080670.1, read as the reverse complement.
TTTTGGCTCTTCTAACGAACACTTTCCGCTAACTTTCGGAAAAGTTGCTCATCACCTTTTTTACGCTTTAGTTCACTTTTTTTTCGAATTCCTGCATTCTGCTTTTAATTCCAGAAACATCCAAAAAGCCGAGGCTGAGGGCTAATTTGTTGGATTGATATTTTTCTCATTTCTCTATATCCTTTTCCGTAAACCAATTTTTGAGTTGTTTTGGCGGCCAAAACAATGGATGAATATGATGCAAAAGGCTTCTCTGCTGATACTCAGATCGATAGATTTACGCATTTATATTTCCAGTAGTGTAGACGTCAAACTGCACATATTGCTTGTCGTACCAGAACTTTTCGACCAAACTTCTCCACTTGAATCGAACTGTTCACATTGCTTACTTCTTCTCTTGTTCCGGTAGTATAATATATAGTCTGGAAGAGCTTTAAGTCTGCTTTCACATAGGTCTCGTTGTCCATCAACATGCATACATCCCGTCGCTGCAAAACTCGAAAATTCAATTGCCAAGCCTTTGTTTTAGCACACTGCTAGAATTCTGCTCTTTCCTTGGCGTTTTTATGTTTTTATAGGCCTTGAGTTTGTTCCGTTTCTTGATAAGTTGAATCATTCCGACATTCCAGTTCGGGTTAGAAGATCCGAGCTTTGTGCCTCTTCCTCCGCCGATTTTCATAGCTGGATCTCTTCACCGTACGTTCAAAGTCCTAATTTTCACTTCATTTTCAATGCGCGACATTTTGGAAACGAATTTAAACCGTGCAAAAAAGTAAACAAAAACATAAGATGATAGTCAAATGCACAGCATGCTGTGATGGGATGATTTGTTTTAGTTTTCATCATCTAGATTTAAATCTTACCAGTTACAGTTACCAGTTACTTGTTCCTGATATTTTTTTTCAATATTCAGTCTCCAATCTCAACTCTTCTGTTTTTAATCCTCTGTCTGCTATTTCCAGTCATCCAACTTGTTCTCTGTCATCTACCTCCTATGTTTTCTACCAACCGTCTCCAACGTTCAATCTCCGGTCCCCAACATTTTGTCCTTCGCAAATGTTTCATAAAACGTAGCAACAGCCTGCCCATTCACCATCGCCGGGGTGATTATAACCATAAGCATTTCGTACATACATGTACTCTTTCTGCCACTGGAAATATGCACGCTCCTCCCCGGTCTCCATTTTCACCGGCACCGTAATGGGCTGCTGGTATGGTAAAAATAAAGTTAGCTAGTAAAAGACAGTGAAATTACATTGTTTCAGAAAAGGTCCGCTACGTGAGGTGTCCACACGTAGCAACGATTCGTTTGGGGGGAAAATTAAATTGTAAGCTATTATTCAACGGAGGCGGCGAGAAAAAGCTTTTGTCATGGGAAAGTATCAGAAACTTTAGCGCGATTCATTATGATATTATTTTATGTTAAATTGTAGCAAATATTGAAAGGAGTTTAAGATGAAATTGAGGAAAAATTTACTTACATTGTTTTCGTCGAACACTCGAAACACCAGCGAGGCAAACTTGCTCGGATCACCTTGCGGGAAGAACTGTTTGTAAATTTTGATGAAACCCTAGCGGGAGAAAGTATGAAGAAAAAATTCGTTAGCAGCTTATCTCACTTAATTTGACATTAACGTTTTATTTCTGTGAGATGCATTTCCCTAGGATATTCATTCATTTAAGATGTATGGATAGATACTGTGTAAAAAAAAGTTTAATTAAATGACTTCCGCGATACCATCCGAATGCGAAGAAACACTTAACAGCATTACACGCACCGCGCTGACAGCTCGACAAGCTGTCAGTGCCTACTACGTATTTTCCCATGCCTCGTCACCATCACGAACACACTTTTCATTATTCCTAATGAGAGAGATAGAGATAGAGATAATGTTATATTCACGATTCTTGTCATGATATTTTCCTGCCTGCTCGTCATTTGCGGGAAACGAAGAACATTTTCTCTGCGGAAGACCGACCTTTTTCGCTTGGAACACAAAGCACAAAAACCCGCCGCAATTGAGAAGGGTTGAAGATTGCTCTGCACCCGAACCCCAGACCGTAGGAAACTATTGTTTTAATTACACAGGCAAAATGAACATGGCTTCCTTTAGTAAAAGGAAAGAAGGAACCAGTGTGCGAAAAGAAGACATAAATAAAATAATATATTCAAAGCCTTGCATTAGAATATGTTCACGACGAAGCAAAAACCCAAAAAATATGGAGATATCTCCTAACGTTTTCACTGACTGGAGGAGGTAATTTTCGGACAAGGCGTTCCGTGCAACGCGTGACCAACGAAGCCAATAAGGGTGGAATAAATAATCGAATACTATAAATCTTCACCCGGAGAAGGACCCGAAATAACTATGAAAAAGATGACAAACTGGTGTAATGAATTATCAGCGAAAGGCTCTGTTTAACATAAAATTTTTTTTCTGTCCACTTTTGTCGAAAAATAACAAACAACTTTTATGACTGCTACGCAACAATTAAAACACCCGAAACATGACAGCTCGCCTACTAGACTGCTTGACAAAAAACCATCTGCATAATCTTTCACTCAAACAACCAACAGCCATCAGAGGCGGATCCGTTATCGACTTTGGCTTCCCTCTTACCCCGATATGTGTTGATAAACTGTGACAGCGGGGCAGCAGCTTGGCATGCAATCGTTTCCCGGGTTCAAAGTTGATGGCGAGTTATAAATCTGCATTCCTACTGCTACTGTCCAAAAACCAGCGAACGGAACGAACAGAAACAGGATAAATTCTTTCAAATTAAGAATCGCTTGGTTGCGGTAGCGATTCGAAGAACAGACTTCTCTCGGCCTACTTGAATTGCTTTTTGAAAGCGCTCTCATTGCAGATCAAATTTGTGTGTATGTGAAACGGGGCAAATAAACACAGCAACGGCCTGCTTAAGCTTGAACCGATCAAGTGTGCTGCAACGGAATAGGCTTTTGTTCGTCCCGGAGCCCGTTGTACGAAGAAACGCGTACATATATATGCGCGGATATTGTTTACAGTCGGATTTTACGAGCTTATATGGTGTGGGGGAAAACGGGGAAACGAAACCTAAATAAATTATGATTGCCCTCTCCACATACGCGCAGTCACATATTCATAGAGGACCATTGTTCCGCTTTATGTCGATAGCTGGTTGTGATGGGGAGTTGCGAGCGGAATGATGAAGGCTATTTGTCAGACAATTGTCGCCGCCGGACCTGAAGCGGTTATTGTGTTTGTCGCCTTTCTTGCAGTTTATGGAGCGTATTTTGGCTCTATTGTTCATTGATTGAGTTTTATGGGATTGGTGGAGCATTCAATCCGGGTACATAAATTAATTGCTTTCGATGTTGTTTAATGAAGTGGGAAATTTAATGTTGCCGTATTGAAGGTCGATAATTGCGATTGTTTCGCATTGTATTGTTAGTTGCTAGCAATTCCAAAGATGCTGCTTCATACGCAAATTGAGCGGGATGAAGCTGGAGTAAAGAAATAACTGGTTTTTCTCTTCTTTTCAAATAAATTCTGTTAGAGACGGCGCCGGTGGTTGAGTGGTAAGCGTAACTGCCACTCTTTCCAATTGGCCTGGGTTCAATTCCAGCCGAGGCCGTTGAGATTTTTCTGAGGTGAAAAAATCTGTGGTCACATCTTCCTTCGGAAGTGAAGTAACGCCTTTGGTCCCCTGTCCATGGATCGATATTCTAGTCCAGATAGTAGAGTCACCTCTCTGGCGTCGGTAAAGTAGAATTAGAATCCAATTTTTATACTTACTAACAAATTCCTCCTCCCGTGATACTTGTGGAGAGCGCAGTAGTATATACGGCCTCTAGCAAAAGCAAGTATCGCACTAACCATTCCTTCCGCGATCTACGTTCGGGCCTGACCGGCGCCGGTATTGATCAATAAATACTTTAGGACTACCTGGAACTTACCTTACCGCTAGAGCCTTGTTGTATCTTGCTGTATGCAGAAGCCGTCTCCATTCCACTCGGTCCATTGCTGCTTGTCGCCAGCCTCGCAGTCTTCGAAGAGTCCGCAGGTCGTCCTCTATCTGGTCGATCCACCGTGTTCGCTGTGCGCCCCCCGTCTCCTTGTTCCTGTAGGGTCGCCCTCAAGAACTATCTTCACCGGGTCGTCATCCGACACTCTTACGACGTATCCAGCCCACCGCAAACGTCCTATTTTTGCGGTATGCGCGATGAATGGTTCTTCCAGCAGCTGATGCAGCTCATGAACCATTGCCAGCGCCACATTCCATCTGCATGCAGCCATAGATGGTACGCAACACCTTTCGTTCGAAAACTCCCTGTAGCCTGCAGGCAATCTGGGTGGTTGCAGTCGAGACTGCGTTCCATTTCTCCACCGCTTGACACATCTGCTGAATAAGGTGAATAAGGGGTTGTGTCCCAACCGCAGTCGTCAAGCATTGCTCTTCTTTCGACGTCGAAACGAGGACATACGAACAGTATGTGTTCGGCAGTTTCGTCGACACCTGGGCAGTCAGGGCAGACGGAGACCTCCGCGTGCCCGAACCTGTGCAGGTACTGTCGGAAGCAGCCATCACCTGACAGGAATTGTGTCAGGCCCATGGGGTCTGCCACCCAGCTTGATATGTTAAGTATCAGCCGGTGGGTCCACCTACCTTTCGAGGAGTTATCCCACTCACGCTGCCATCCGGCGACCGAAGCCACCCTGGTGCGCTCGCGGGCTCCTCTATTTCCACGTAGCTCGAAGCACTCCTCATCTTCCCGGATGACCAGCTCGACTGGCATCATGCTCGCTATCACGCAGGATGCATCGTGCGATACCGAGCGGTAAGCAGATATCACTCTGAGGCACATCACGCAGTAGGTGCTCTCCAGTTTCTGTAGGTAACTGGTTACCCTCAGTGCTCTTGACTATAACGGACCGCCGTACCTAAGGATAAATACGGCAACGCCTGCCAGTAGCCTACGTCTACTGGCGCACACCTTTGAGCTTTTGGACATCATCCTCGATGGTGCCGCAACAGCAGTCGACGCTCTCTTGCATGTATAGTCGACATGGCTGCCGAAGGTCGGCTTGTCGTCTATAATGACTCCGAGAGGGAACTTCAGTCTCAGAACCGCGTCATACATGAGGTTCCATAGCGCCGGGCCTAGGATCGAGCCCTGCGGGACTCCGGCGGTAATAGGAACCCTTTTCTGACCGGCATCGGTCTCGTATAGCAGTACGCGGTTCTGGAAGTAGCTTTCCAGGATCCGGTACAGACCCACCGGTAGACTAAGCCGGTGTAACGAGAGTGCGATGGCATCCCAGCTTGCGCTGTTGAATGCGTTCTTCACGCCACGTGTCACTAACGTACAGTATCGAATGCCTCGCCTTTTTCGTTGGATCGCTATCTCGGCAGTCTTTATCACTGAGTTGATAGCGTCCACCGTGGACTTACCCTTCCGAAAGCCAAACTGGTTGCTTGACAGGCCGTCCGCACCTTCTGAGTACGGGGTTAGTCTGTTGAGGATGATCCTCTCAAGCAATTTGCAGATTGGTCTGTACGCCGCCAATTTCTGCCTTTTCCATCTATCGGGGAAGCGGCACTCGTCAAGGCATCTCTGCATAGCTAGCCTGAACATGTTCGGGTTCGCTACGATCGCTGCCTTGAGAGCTTTGTTCATTACTATGGAATTAGCCACTGCGAGTAGTTCTTCATTCGTTACCGGAGCCACCATTTCGACCGCGCCCGCACTGTCTCGTGGTGCAGGTGGCCAGGGGCTTGTGGCTCGAGACGGGAAGAGTGCTTCGATAATCGTCGCCAATCGGTCCGGAGACCGTTCTGGGGGTGAAGGGCCCCCTTTGGTCTTGGCCATCACGATTCTGTAGGCGTCACCCCACGGATTCGCGTTGGCACTCTCACACAGGTTGTCGAAACACGCTCTCTTGCTGCTTTTAATGGTCTTGCACGAAGTAAGGAGTTTTGAGCTCGTAGTCCATTGCTAAGAGTACAGATTTCAGATACAAGAAGACGTAGTCTTAAGTCAAAACATTGTTGTCAAACGGTTTTCACGGTTCAGAGTCCAGATCCGTGGAAGCTCGTAGTTTGAAGGCAACAGTGTGGAGTCCAGGGTCCAGAATCCAGAGTTAAGACAGAAAAAACCTGGAGTCCTGAGTCCAAAGTTCGGAGTCCAGAATCCAGTTTAAAAAACATGAAGCGCAGGCTTCAGACCAATGTTTAGAGTATATAGCACAGCGCTCAGAGTCCGAATCCCAGCATCCACAGAAGCAGAACTCAGAGGTTAGAACCCAAAACTAAGAGTTCCGGATCCATGATTCGACATCTAAAATTTAGTCTACAGCCCAATGTACATAATCCAGAGTTCGGACCTCAGAAACTAGTCTCAATAGTTCAGATTCCAAAGTTCGTAGATAGGAAAACAGAATCGGAAGACCAAAGTTCGAAGTCCAAGTCTAGAACGCGGAGTCCAGAGTTCAGAAATAAAAGCCTGGAGTACAAGTTCGAAATTGATAAAAATTCACTGCTCAGAGCTCAGAGTTTGAAACCAAGGCTCCGGAGCCTCAAGTCTAAATTAGAGAGCAGGATGTTCATAGTTTATAGGCCAACCCAGAGTTCGAAAATTGGAAATAGTCACGAGCCCAAAATTCAGAATCCAGGTATCCAGATTCGATCCCTAAGATTCCAGAATCTAGAATATGGAGCTCAGAGGCCAGAGTACGAAATGCTGAGTTCGTAAATCGGTTTTCAGCGTTGAGATTTATGAACGCCGAGTCGCCAGTGTCTCTTAGGTTCCGGAGCCAGTGTCTCAATTGTCGAATCTACGAGTCATGATTTCTGATTTATTAGTTCGGCGATCAGATCCTGCATTTTAAGTACCGTGTCTAAATTCTCGAAACCAAGTTTGGAGTCAGTGTTATTGTCGACAGGTCAAAGTCCAGTAAACACTGTACGGAGTTCTACGTATAGGGTGGGACGACAATTATTGCGAAAATTTAGATTAATTGGTAAGTCGGCTATAGCTATAAACATGAAACCAAAGTTTTACAGTAATTCAGTGTATTTATTTTAGAACGTACATCGGTTACTTTAGAGCGAATTTGAATAAAACTCTCGATATTTGCGATTGACACGCTCCATCAAAGCTTGAAAAGTCATTTTTGATAGTTCTTTCTCAATTTTTTCTATTTTCTCGTAATTTCCTTCTCGTCTTTCGCATCTCTTTTAGTCTTTCGAAATTAACGCTTTACAATCATCAAGGTTTCGATCTCAAGGAGTTCACACCAGTTTAATGTCTTTCGGCACAAAATCCACAGAATTCGCCGCATCCCACTCCTGCACGGTTTTAGAGCAGTGACATGAAGCTAAATTGAACCTTATTATGGTTTTGATCTCACTGTCTCAAAACGGTAAAAGCCGTCTTTGGAGGCGTTTAGTTTTGTAAATCTCACAGTTTAAGGTACCTTTGATCACAAATAATTAATTTTTGTTTGTTACAAGTACACATGGCTTGCCAAATCAGATACTTCAGTGCGAATTTCGACAGCTTCTTTCGTTTTAAACAGTAATCTACAGCTAACATGTGAAATATTTATGTCTCATCATCAATCACGCGGCAACAGTATTCCGTTAGTAGCATCTTGAAATGTTTTCGAGCGTGCGTTCTGGCAACATTCTGCTAGTTTGAGAAGTTCTGATCTTTTTACGTTGTCATTGAGGATCAACCTTCCGGACGAAACATTGCGAAACATCAAAGTTTTGCCAAGTCGCGCATCGAATTTTTCGGGTTCCGCTTGATATGAGCAATCAGCGCTCTGTAGATTTTTGGTGCGTTGTTCATGGTTTACGTCTAGCTCCAAGCTTGTGGTCCATTCTCATCAGTTCCTGAACCTTTTTGAGGGTTCTTGCGACGATTGACTGAAGTATACAGAATCCTTTTGCGACCGTTTTGCTGATTTTCTTCCATCTCATCCGGAATCTCACTTACAAATGCACAACTGAGCGGATGTAAACAAAGCACTCTAAAGAGAAACTGAGTAAAATTTGATTAATATCGATTAAGAATGAAACAATTTGGGCCAGTTTGAACGTGTCGCAATAATTATCAACTCACCCTTCACAGCACCCAGAATCCGGAGATTCAAAGCAAGATTCTAAAGCTATTCGAGGGACACTTCGTTCAACCACTCCCATTCGACTAGATCAAGATTAACGCTAACCAAAGCACCTTTTTGTTGTTCCTTTCACAGCTTCCAAACCCGTAATTGGATTACCTTTTTCCACACTGGCGTCTGTCACTGACAGACAGACAGCCCAACCGCACGTTTGACGTGGCCTTTGGTTACGCATTTCCTGGTCTGTTTGTCTATCTGTCTGCAATCTAACAGTACCCACTCACCAGACTGTGTGACCATAATCGAAGCTCAATTTTCCGATGAAGGTGCTTGCCATCGAGATATCACTTATCGCACCATCTGCTGTCAGCAAGTTGGGTAAGTCTTTTCACAGCGGATTCGAACAGGGACGAGGTACCGATTTAAATATTTTTGAAGCCCCACGTTCCACTTTTTCTCCGTAACAAGAGGAACCGTTCATAAATTATGTCACGCATTACGGGGATTAGAGCTTACCGTAAACCAGTAAAACTTTTCCGACAAACCAAACATCCCATCTAGCTTTGTGTGTCCACAACCCATACGGGGGACCTTTAAAGGACCACCTACTCCACAACCCTATTTTCGTTACCAGGCCAAGCTAATGGGCGTTTGAATGTAAACAAGCTTAATTAATCAGATAATTGCTGTCAGTTGGCTTCCGCTTTCGCCACCCCATTCTCTGCGACAATATCGAATTACTTCCGACGGAGCTTTTCGATAAGCTGTAATCACCCAGTCGGTCAGCCAATCGGTTGGATGGAAAGGGGGGGGCTTGATAAATGATATTCCTTCCCGGCAGACGACGGTGATTGATTCCAGGTGGGGAATTATTTAAAAGTGATGATATCAGCACAGCTGCCTTTGGTATTTACTGGCGAGGGGATGAACCGGAGACTTTATCAACCTTCATTAATATTTTCGAATCTACACTGTGTCGGTCATCAATTCTGGTCCGCGTCCGTGCAATGAAAATAGCAGGACGTGGGGTAGGAATGGGAAGCGAGAAACGCAATCTCATAGAAATAAATCGATTTGAAAATTAATCCTCCAGCTTACCTGCTCTGTCAGCAGTCCGTTCGGACAGTCTTTCAGGAATCCTTTGTGCCTGCGAGGGGTGTTATTTTGCGGAAGAATCAGGAAAAGAAAGAAGCAAAAAATTAATCGAATTCGATGATTTTCCGTACTTTTCGCACCACTTGCTTAGAGACAAACAATGGTTCTCGTCGTACTGCGTCCTCCTTAAGCTTTCAGGCGTGACTATTTACTTACCATTGTCGAATTTCCTTTTCTGTGACTGAAAAAGTTGGAGAAAGAGAAATGTATTAGGCTTTATCATTGGAATATAGGTTTATGAATAAGGAAGATTGTTCTATGTTTTCCATAGATAGACAAGTGCCTGATGAATACAGTTACAATCGGTTGCTTGGATGGAAACCATTTTTTGATAAGATTGTTTGACAGAACAACGTTAGCGTAAGAGCATGCTCAGCAGCATTTTATTTTATATAGGAGTTTCAAAGTAAAACTGGAACTGGAACAATCACATCCCCAGCAGTGTTTTGTTTTAAAATTTAAAGCTGTTAAACTGTTAAAATTTAAAACTGTTTTAAATGCTTAGCGAGTATTGAGTACATACACTTAGACCCGATAGACTGGGGCAAAATAAATATGAGTCCAGTAACGCTGAAGACATGGTGGGACATGAATATTAAACTAGCTAGAACACTTGACGAATTTCGTGCTAAATCGTATTCAGAGTTGGCAGCACCCTCTCGGATTTTAATGGAACTTTTGTACATGAACCCTTTGTCAAAAAAGCCTACTTTGTTTTTCCAAAAATGATCTGGACTGTCTTTTAAAAAGGGTCAAGCTTTTTACCATTTTTTTTTCAAATAATAGTAATAATAATTATAGTCTCAAACGATAAATCCTACAAAACAATATTGCAGGAGTGTTTTTTACAAAATTAGACAAATGTTTTAATACAAATATTGAAAATATTCTTTGTCGAATCCTACACTGAAAAAATCGATTTTAAAAATGGAAAGTCAATTTACAAAAAAAAACCTCATCTTTGATTTGGATTGAATTTCGTTCCAAGATAGGTAATTATGTTCCCTAACAACCGTCAAAAATTAAAGTTGGGCACTTTCAAGGGAAAAGTAAATTGAAAAAAAAAGACTTTTGCTTGTCCAAACTGATTTTTTTCAGTGTATTTTTATTCAGGGTCCAGAGACCAGAACACAGAATCGCGAGGAGAGAACTCAGACTCCATAGCCCAGAGTCCATAACCCAAAATGCTGAGGCGAGTCCAGAATCCAGAGTTCAGTGTCGAGAATGCAGAGTCCAGAATTTATAGCGCAGCGATCAGAACCAAGAGTTCCAAAGACAGAGCTCAGAGTCCAGAACCCCGAGATCGGAGTGCAGAGTTCAGACTCCAGAGCGCAAAGTTCAGAGTTCAGATGGCAGAGTTCAAAGCCTCGAGTCCGGAGCCCAGAGACCAGCAACCAGAATCTATAGTTCTTATCCCAAAATACTGAGCCCAGAGTCCACAGCACATAATTCAGAGCCCAAAGTCCAGAGCCCCCAACCCACAATAATCAGATCAGAGTTTAGAGTTCCAATTCCAGAGCTCAGAGTCCAGAATCCAGAGTTCAGATTCGATAATCCAGAGTTTAGATTCTATCGCCCAGCGACCAGAACCCAGAGTCCCGAGGAGACAGCCCAGAGTCCGGAGTCCAGAGTCCTGAGTGCATAGACCAGAGTTTAGAGCCCACAGAGTCTAAAGTCCAGAATCAAGATCCAGAGACCACAGTCTACAATCCAGAGTCCACAGCACAGAATCTCGGGGCGAGAGTTCAGCATCTAGAAATAAGAATGCAGAGTCCAGAGAACAGAGACGAGAATCCTGAGTCCAGAGTCCTAAACTCAAATTACTGTAGCCAGAGTCCATAGCCCAGAATCCCGAGGAGAGAGACCAGAATCCGCGAGTCCTCAACCAAAAATACTGAGGCGAGACCAGAGTCCACCATCCAGAATTCAGAATCGAGCATGCAGAGTCCAGAGTCCATAGCGCAGCGATCAGAACCAAGAATTCCGAAGACAGAGCTCAGAGTCCAGAATCCAGAGGTCCGAGTACACAGTTCAGAGTCCAGAGCGCAAAGTTCAGATTTCAGATGCCAGAGCCCAGAGTCCAAAACCTCGAATCCAGAGCCCAGATACCAGAATCTAGACTTCTTATCCCAAAATACTGAGCCCACAGTCTACAGCACACAATCCAGAGCTCAAAGCCCAAAGTCCAGAGCCCCTAACCAAAAATAATGAGACCAGACTTTAGAGTCTTGATTCCAAAGCTCAAAGTCCAGATTTTAAATTCGATAATCCAGAGTTTAGATTCTATAGCCCAGCGACCAGAACCCAGAGTCCCGAGGAGAGAGTCCAGTATCCAAAGTCCCGCGTGCAGAGTACATAGTCCAGAGTTTAGAGTCCAGAGTCCACAATTCAGAGTCCAAAGTCCAGAATCAAGACCCATAGCTCCGAGACCACAGTCTACAGTCCAAAATCTATAGCACAGAATCTCGGGGCAAGAGCTCAGAATCCAGAGTTAAGAATGCAGAGTCCAAAGTTCAGATTTCAGAGAACCGAGACGAAATTCCTGGGTCCAGAGTCCCGAGCCCGGAGTCCTCAACCCAAATTACTGTGGCCAGAGTCCAGAGCCCTGAGACTAGAATCCAGAGCCCGAATTACTTAACCCAAAATACTGAGGCAAGAGTTCAGATTCCAGAGTACAGAACCCAGAGGCCAGAATCCAGAGTCCATAACATAGAATATCGAGAAGAGAGTCCTTAACTCAGCGTGAAGAGTGCAGCATCCAGAGTTCAAAGTCCAGAATCTAGAGCTCAGAGTCCAGAGAAGAGAATCCTGAGACAAGAGTTCAGAGTCCCGAGATCAGAGTCCTCAACCTAAAATACTGAGCCCAGTGCCTAGAGCACAGAGACCGGAATCTCAACCCAAATTACTGTGGCCAGAGCTCTGAGACCAGAATCCAGAGCCCGAAGCACTTAACCCAAAATACTGAGGCAAGAGTTCAAACTCCAGAGCACAGAGCCCAGAACCCAGAGACTAGAATCCAGAGTCTATAACAAAGAATCTCGAGGCGAGTATCCAGAATCCAGAACTCAGCGTGAAGAGTGCAGCATCCAGAGTTCAGAGTCCAGAATCTAGAGCTCAGAGTCTCCAGAGAAGAGAATCCTGAGACCAGAGTTCAGAGACCAGAGTTCTCAACCAAAAATACTGATCCCAGTGTCCCGAGTTCAGAGCCCAGAGCACAGAGACCAGAATCTAGAGCAGAGCTGTGTAATCTCACGTAATATTTACCGTCACAATTCACGCAATGGTCTGTGAATAGTGACGGTAAATATTAAATAACCGTATCAGCACAATAATAACCGTTATTTCATTTCAATTTTCCTCGCCTGGTGTTTCAGTTAACTATCTCTCACAGAAGCCGTACGAGAGAGAGCGTATTGAAGTTGTAGATAGATTCAGTACCATTTATTTTGTATTAGTATGGCAAACGAAATATTATCAGTCTGTTCAGGCAGCAAGCGGTGTTTTGTTGATTTTCTCCCCACCATTCTGTTTCTTTTATGTAAAGCTATTTGTGTGAAACAGCCTGTTTGTTAATAATAGCTTGTTGCTTGTAATAAGATGACCGTCATAACCGTATTTAGATTGTAAATAAAATGATGGTCAGTTTCAAATTCTCTCAGTAATGATTCCAATGAGTGAGAGATTCTGAAGTCTTACTGTTGCCAATTCATTGAAGTGAGAACCGCAACTCAATAAGCATTGCTTACAGTTTTAACTGCTAACCGTTTCATTCTCTTTTGTCTAGTAGGTTTGAGATCAGTACCGTGATGGAGCTCAGCACTGGTCCAGAGTCCCGAGGAGAGAGCCCACAGTCTAGAATCCAGAGACCCGAGTGCAGAGCCTAAAGTTCAGAGTTACCGGATACCAGAGCCCATGGTTCAGAGTATCCAGAGTGCATAGTACGGAAGTTCGAGGCCAGCGCCAAGAGTCCATCATCCAGCGATGAGAGTGAAGAGTCCAGCATCTAAAGTTCAGTGCCCATAGTCCAGAGACCAGAATCCAGAGACCCGATGGGGAGAGCCAAGAGTCCAGAATCCGGAGTCCCGAGTGCAGATTCCAGAGTCCAGACTTCAGAGTCTAGAGTTCGGATTCCACAGTCCAGAATCACGTTCTCAGAGAGCATAGTTCAAAGTCCATAGCACAGAATAGCGAGGCCAGAGTCCGGTGTCCAGAATCCAGCGTGAAGAGTCCATAGTTCACAGTCTAGAATCTAGTCACTTGTTAAAGCTGCTGGTCGGGACAGTAAGTTCTAATTTTAAAATTTTCTGATTTATATTATAGAACTGTCAAAATTATGAATCTAGAACTGAAACACTCCTGAACACCGTGACATGACATGACACACACGATCGCCATCCTGTATACTCACACTAGTTACCGAACCTTGAGTGAGCGAAAAAAGATTTAACCACTGAAATTTCGGATATGTTTTAGAAATTCGTTCTTTGTTATGTAACTATGTACACACATGCTTCAATTTACAACCGTTCACTTTTTGACAGTCACACGCAATTGAGGTAAAATCAAAAAATACGAGTTACACATTGCAAATTGATTTGATTTATTTCCAGTTAGTCAGATTCCAGTTTTCCCGAAAAGTCGTTATCATATGATCAAAGGTCGCATGAGTATGAGCAATAAAAACAGAAACACTTCCACTGTAAGTTCTTTTTAAGTTCCATTTCTATTACTTTTGAGAAAGAAGAATGTTTGTCAATCACTAAAATTTCTCAATATTTTCTATTTCCTATTCGTACGCGAACTGTCAGTGAAGCAGGACACCAGCCTACTGTGATTTATTTCAAATTCTATTTCAATTTTTTTGGTGATTCCAAGTCAAGCAAGTTCTTTGGACACGTGATATTATCACTACGGAATATTATTTTTAACTTCTAGCTAAATTTTACCGCAGTCAACCCTAGTAAATGTCATTCGTTAAGCAAAGCACGGAAGCGATATTTCCTGTTACATTATCAGCTATAGTCACAAGCTAAGCCAATATTTTGACGCACCCGTTTTTCCACAAACAATGCTAACGAAAGCGAGAGGTCTGTTTTGCTTAATTCAACAACCCGAAAAAGACTTCCGATTATGAATCATAAAATGAAATGCGGAGTTACCCATGGGCTCAATTTCTTGCGGGAAAAATATACTGCTTTGATCTAAGGTTGCACGGTCTCCGAGCTTAACTTGAAGAACAAAAAAAATTACGCTGCCGAGCTTGATATACCACCATGACGGTCAACGACAAAAAACAACCAAGCTGAGGGAGTTTAAGGATGCTATTAGACCGTTCAAAGAGCTGGAAACCGGCTTTATTATGTATGGTACGATACGCCAACGCGTGATCAAGTGGCAGGCGATTAGCAAAATGATGTGTGTAGTGAGAATTAAAGGCTGTTTTTTAAACTACTGCATCAGTAACGTGCACTTCCCTCATGAAGCGAGATCTAAGAATGAGAAAGATGAATGAATAAGTTTAGTTAGTTTGTCTACAAAAGTCTCATAAATCCTTTGGAAAATATCCTCCCTAGTTTTCTTTTCCCGATTTCTACTACTCTCAACAAGTACTATTTTCACCCACTCATCCACTCACTCGACTTATCAACTAGTTCATCCGTTTCGGTTCCATATCCTAGCTAACGACCTACTCAGCAATTTGTCCCGAAACGGCGTCCCATCACCAAATGACAAACCAGTCGGATTTTACACGACGAAGTGAAGTAAAAAAAAAATGTCGAACACAGTTCATTATCACTTTCAGGCAAAGTTTTCATCGAAATTTCCTTGAAAAAGAAAAAAATCACGTACCGAAGCCCACAGTGGTACAGCAAAGTTTCTCGCCCGACACTTTGCTTTTTCTTACTTTTCCTTTTCCGCTGTCATCAAAGGGATGGACAGCTAGAAGGGACCTGACTGGAGTAAGCGATGGTTCGACGGATGACGACGACGACGCCGAAATGCAATGGTAAACCATCAACGACCACCAACTGACCGACCAACCGACCGACTGGTTGTAGTTCTGTTTGATGCTGTCAAGTGAAATTCACAGCTCACTGCGATCCGATCGTGACTCGATTTTATTTTATTTCTAAACTTTTTCCGAGTAAAATTTATGCTGTATGAATTTTAACTACCGTTCGTTGTGGTGGGCGGGGGAACTAGAAAGTTTTGTACGGTATAAGTTTGGCTTCGAGTCCAGAACGACACAAAAACTACCTTTCTCTATGTGTACATTTAATCAAATCAAAGCCACCGCCAGGACACGAATCGGAAATGCGCCGGATGGGAGGATGCAAATCGATTTTTCCGCCCATCCGACAACACGTGCCACAGTTGTTTGTGGGCAGATTCCATATGCACCCAAATGCCGGTGTCCACACTTCAACCGGATGGCCGTGTCCCATCGATCGAATTTAGTCGGCTACAATGTTGATTACCGCAATGTGAGTGAGTGAGTGTGTTAGCGTTTTAGTGCCCATATTGCGTGTGACAAAGCGTAACCCTGTCTCCCCCGGTTGTCATTCGCTTTTCAAAACCAGACAGCAGGCTTTGTCTCTCTCTCAGGAAACCCCGTTTGCCACTTTGTGGTGAAAATTATTCCGAAGACCGTTGTCGTCCATCATAGTAGCCTACTTTTATCGTTGCGCAACAAATTGTTGTGTTCCGCAGAATCAGATCCTTTGCAGAGTGGGAAACAATTTGCATCTGATTTCACTCGTTGCCGAGTTTTGCATCTGTTTTTGCTTGCCGGAGGAGCCACGTCAGCTTAAGGCGGAAGGAGTAAGGAGAACATCTCGAATCAACTAAATGTTAACAAACTGTTTACATCGTAAATGAAATTCATTTCCGACTGTTTATGGAGCTTCCTGTTCTGTTTGAAATGATAAAATGAGTTTCACATTGCTGCCACGGTTGGAATAAACGTTGCCATTTTGCTGGTAAAAGAAGGAGTGGGTGTGTACTGTCTCATTATTTATAATGGCGAAAATTTATCAACCATCTGCGAACTCGATGCTTTTAATTCGGAACAAAAGGCAAAGCTGTTGCAGCTGATCAGTTGATAACGAAAAGGGGTAATTATTATTTGGTTCATCTTCGATAGTCGTGTAATCTTCATAGAGCAGCAGGTGGTCGCCTGAAGCTAGACATTTACGCGACTTTCGGAGAGTTGACAGTATCTAGTTGGGGCCCTTAAAGTTGCAACGGTCATAGCCAACTACTTTAAAACGAACATAAAAAAAAGCTCCTAGGACAATCAGAAGTGTGACCGAACTGAATAATTTATTCATTTCATTCTAATCGATTCCAGTGCCCGTTCAGTAGATAACAGGTTAAACCACATTGAAACTTTGTTTTTTTTTCAAGCACGTGGATTTTCCCTCGCATCGAAATAGTACCGGACAGGAAATTGTCGTCTTAGTTTCATGAATAAATTAAACAGAGAAAACGTCTGATACAATACTTCGATACTGTAACTAAGAGCTAACTTTGTAATCTTCACCATATGGTTCGTCTAACAAATGAAGCTTCAGACTATTGTGTTTAATCGATCCCATATTTTAATTAAAAAATGCAATATAAAACTAAATTTGTGATTTAAGGTAGCGAAATTAGGCGTGATGTCAATATAGTCACTAAGAGTGGCGCTTACGCTGCTCACTGCCACACTTCATGATAGAGAGAAGAGGAGCTTAAATTATTGTAATCGTCATTTCTTCAACTGTTACCAATTCTCTCGAAACTTAATTGAAATGTAATTACTGATTAACCTTAAAATAATAACCGAATCCAATCAGCATCTACTGTCGATAGCTAATGTCAACTTCCACAACTGACGAACATGTTACCGACACTAGATTATGCATACGCTATTGAAGAATAAACATATTTACCTACACCGATAGAAGCGTATCTGCAGATATTTGCTAGGCAAATATTTGACAGCATATCAGAGCCAGCTACCTATCTGTCGCCGATCGGAATCAGATTACATTCGCTTCAAATTCATTGATATCGAGTTTAGCTATTTGAAACATCGAAGGAAACCTGATAGGGATAATTTGAATCACTCGTTAGGGATGCTTTACGAAAGATTTGAGAATAAAATTATTCAATTTCTTCAAGGAAAAAAACTGATGTGCAAATTTACACTCAAAGGCGTAAAACCTAACTTAAAGAAGTTGAATTTGAATGTTTCGTGATCTACTCGTCAGTAACTGACGCCAACTTGCTACCAGTTAGACGAAATATCCCTTCATTGGGCAATTAGGCTAAATGCAATTAGATTGAAGATCAGAGACTGAAAGGAATAGTAATATTCTGTCTCCAACTTTGCGACCCATTGCGGTTAGCGGCATCAGTTGGCTTTTTTTCGTGGCACGAAGCATTGCAGGATTGATCACGTAATTTATGGTTTTTAACACTCTTAAGCCAGGTATGTTCCGTGTAATTCTGCTATAATTTGTTTTTAGCGAATAGAAAATCGAAAAAAAAGCAATTGAATATTTTTTCATTCTTTAAAACATGAGCTGTGCATTTTTTGTTTTTACACACCTGTCATTGCTGTATTGACATGGCTTATTCATAGTTGGCGTGTATCCTTTAGATAAGTCCGTCTGACTTCGGAGTTTTCGTTTAACCGGTTGAATCAACAGATATTTGATATTTCATCCTCCGTATAGATAGGCTGTAAAAATTCAGTCTTTCCTAGTAAACTTGGGGTCTTCTTCAATGTTCCTATCAACTTCAAGAATAAAAAATTAAACAATGAAAAACAAATGCTTTTTGGAGCAATTAGCTTCAACTGTTGTCTTTCATTCATTTAACGACTTCCGTAATGTTCGACGGTGTAACAATTTGCTCTAAATATTTATTGGATTGTGTTTTCCTCCGGCGAACAAAGGCTTAGTGTAACGAGCATTTGGTTCGCTTCTTTCTTTATCTAAAAACACACTGAAAAATCAGTTTGGGTAAGGAAACGTTTTTTTTTAAATAACTGTTTTTCCTTGAAAGTGCCCAACTTGAATTTTTGACGGTAGGTAGGGAATATAATTACCCATCTTGAAACAAAATTTCATCCAAATCAAGGATGGGTTTTATTTGTAAATCGACTTTAAATTTTTAAAATCGATTTTTTCAGCGTGGGAGTCGATGAAGAATGTTTTCAATATTTTTATTCAAAAATTGGACTAATTTTGAAAAAAGACAGTCTAGACAGACAGAAAGTGTACAGAAAGTTTCATTAAAATCTGAGAGGGTGTTGCCAACTCTGAATTCGATATAGCGCAAAATTCGTTGTTTTGGTATATATAGACTGACCATATTTATTGTTGAAGTTCGATAAAAATTGCTCGACCGAGACGAAAAATTCGCATACCTGCGACCTGCCCGTCGCTTCAAACAGGTAAGCGCGATCGTTTCTACCATGCGCTTTACCTTTGAAAACCATGTCTACATCCCCGCTTCGGTTATAGAAATCGACGGCGCCACTAGGGGTATTATCTGGAACACAAATTGGGTTTCCGTTTGTAGAGCTAGCGTCAATCCAACGCGAGCTTATTCTTGGCACTAAGTTAGCTTACTCTTGGCACTGTTAAATTCTGACGAGACGAAGTCGAAGCGCAAATTTCGTAACTAATTATGTTAAAGGTTTTGTGCCCTTAACGCGCTTAGCTTTACACAGCTTTTTTCTTAATGGAGAAAAATCTCTCTAAACTTTTCACCTTAAGGAAAAATGTAGCCTGTAGAGCATATTGCATTGCTAAGCCGAAGAAAGTTTTTGGAGTGTCAGAAGCGTCAAATTTTTTGTTCTATCCAGCGATTCTCAATCTTTTTCGTTCCACGGACCCCTTACAAATCACCCTGGGTTGCTGCGGACCCCCACGGATAAACATCAATTTGGTATGCTATTAATAGGCTACATGCCTGAATGTCGACTATCCCGTGGCAATGTGAATCTCTCCAGCGCCGATTGAGGATGGCGCATTCCTGCTTGTCTAAACGCCTTCCTCCATCTTCTCTCAAGCTCTTCCTGGTCAGACCGGCTCTATTTGATGACACCGAAACTGTAGGTTAACACGAGACAGCTAACGTGTTGATTGTTCTAAGCTCATTCTCCGCGTCCAGGAAAGTATTCAAGATACAGCCCACTTGACTCGAGAACTTATCTCGGAGTTCAGGTTTTATGTCGATGAGACGAATCCCAAGGAGTTACCAGAGTCTGAGATACTTATAAGATTCACCACGAACCATGTCCCGAATCATCTCACCTTCGTCGATCTTGTAGCCACCTGTGTCGACCAATCTCCCTGATAGTAGCCGAGCAGATTGGCATTTCTCTAGGCCAAGCTTCATGCCGATGTCGCCACTAATCATTTAGGCTAGTTTTATTACTGCTGGTTCCGTCGAGCCATCATCGCTTGCCGCGGGAACCTCACGAATAGAGGATCAATTTTATACTTCTCCAATACCTTGATGAGGAACGAGTTCGGTGTATAGAGTCGTATGCCTTGTGTGCTCACGATCTTGTACGGACTTCGTAGACAGGAAATTCGTCTGTACTTTGATGGGTTGGACATGTTGCTGAACTGAGTCCGCATTGTTCAAACATTCAGCCATCATATGATGTACAACGGTCAGCTTCTTGTACCAAAAGTTTTGGACACCGTCTGGTCCAGCTGCCGCCCTAATTCCTAAGGTATCGCGTCGCCTCGCATACATCATTGGTTTCGACGGTGACAGCTTACATCTCGACAATTTCTTCACCTGCCCATTCCTCCTCGAGCCTTAGCCACGGTTGTCCCTCGCGATGTTGTACGAAGCCTTCCGAATACCGACCAAAAAGCTAGTGATATCGTCGAGATCCGGTAGACCTTCGCTGAAATCGGGCTTCTCGTGGCTGATTTGGTCATATTACGCTCGCTCGTTATCACTGAATATCTGATTTTGTTGTCGTCGCTTCGCCGTCTGTGTACCGCCTTAGCCTTTTTGATAAGACACTCAACTGCTGTACTAAAAGTGTCGAGTTTCTCCGGCAGCTGTTCATCTTCCAGCATTTGCAATCGCAGTCACATGACAGCATAATTTCGGCGATCTTATGCCGTTTTCTATACGTCGTCAGCCTTCTAAAAGCGGCAGGTTTGTTTGAGATCCGACTCTTCAATCTCCCGCTGCCATGGAGTTACATCTTCTTTCCCGGTGATGTTGGGGTGGGTCGCCTCTAGGTGTATGTCCGTATCCTAAACATCTAACGGTTGCCACTGTAGCATAGAATACTTTTAGCTTCTTGCAGGTCTTCCAGGTTCTGCACAGATTCCAGGTGCATTGGAAGAACATTGCCGTTCATGGCCTGAAACGCGCAGGTCAACTTAAAGAAATACTGCAGCTTCGGGATCCTGGGGCGCGATATTGGGCCCGTGTCGCGATACTTCGCAACCACTTCATCCGTAATGAAGACCAAATCGCGCAGTTTTTTTGTCGATGCTCCTTTGCGGAATCCGAATCGCAGCGTGGACAGTTCATCCTCTGTGAATTTCGTCACCCTGTTAAGGATCATTTTCCAGGAGTTTTCCGAGCGTATCCAGCAGGCATACGCACCTATAAGAGGCCGGATCGCTCGGTGGCTTCCCTGAATTCGGCAGCAACGCCAGCTTCTGGACCTTCCACATTTCGGGGAAGTTACCTTCATTTAGATACTTCCTGAACATGTCCGGATATGCCAGAGTCGCATCTTTCAGCATCACGTTTGATATTCCATCCGGACCGGGAGCTTTCTTTAATTTCATGCGCTTCGATGCTTCCGCGAGCTCGTCATTAGTTACTTGCCGATCGTCCGTGTTTGCTCCTTCTTCTTCGCCGGACGGTGTTGGTGGGCAGATAGTTGGATCGTGCTTCGGGAAAAGACCCTTGTTCCACCAGTAAGCTGGACGCCGTTTGTTGCGTGGTTCCAGCTTTCACGGCATTATGGCGTCACAAGCCTCTACAATCGTTCTTGTTAGCTCAGCCGCATCCACGTTCCCGGTCCTGCCGTTCGACCGAAGTGTCTCAACGAAGAGGTCTTTGTTGAAGGCTTTCGTCTTCCACTTTCGTTCACCGGTCTTCCTTCTCCGTACTACAGCAGGGTTCCGTTGACCGATACGGTAGCGATAGACTCCCTCCCGTCTCTCCGAAATGTGAGAACCTTACTTACTATACTGCCCCTTTCCACAGCCTAGGCGTTGAAGTCACCACCAATGACTACCGGCTTCCGACCGATCAACTGCTCCAGCATTAGGCTGAACTGCTCTACCATTCACCTTGGAGGAGTGTAACAGCTACACACGAAGAAGTCGTTGATTTTGGCGATCACGAAACCCTCATGTGGGCGTTCTATCACTTCTTGAATGGGGAATCTGCCCGTAACTTGTATCACAGATGTTCCTGATCTATCCGCCATCCAGTTTGCGTAGTAGCTGCTGATCAAGGGGTGGGTCTTTTGGCAATAAGGGGACTTGAACTGTATATGACTTACGCCAGCGCTGCAGATTCGCGGCTCTTACTCGCAAATGACGCGCTTAACCTTACTGAACGTTCTTTCTACTCAGCTCTCTGCACTTCCTGCTGAATCAGATCAGATTTCCGCTGGGGAGCGCATAGTGTTGCGGACGATATGCCTTGCGTTCTGATTCAGACGTCCGAGTATCTGAGGTCGTTTGCTCATGTCGGTCTTAAGCGCTGTACAAAGATAGTAGGCGTTGATCACGAATTTTTGTTTATCTCCATCGTCCACATGAACCTACGCCTCTATTTCTCCGTGAGGGAGAGCAGCTGGCGTCTCCTTTTTGCAGAATTCCTCACAGGTGCTGCGTTCCATGCTGTATGTTGTCTTTGGACGCTAACTGCGTCCGTTCGCAGCAGTGGCTCTTGGGACTCGTTCCTCTTGGAAGCCTGCTGTCCAGCACCAGCCTATGGTCGTTCGTATTGTGCCGCATACTAAAACCAGAAGTAGTTGGGGATTCCTTCTCGGGCGATCGCATGGTCAAAATTCTTCTTAACCCTCAAAAAAGGCAAGCTTAAATTCCAAACGAATCACTAATCATCGCTCCTAAGACACAATGAAATTAAAAGCCTCTTTTTTGTCGTTTTATCAGTGTGAGAATCGAAAGCACTCGATCGCTTGCATTTCAACTTACAAGCTCATTGAAACTAGAGAACTGTAACTAGCCGAGGGTTAATAGCAGCTCGATCGTTGGGGTTGTAGGAAGCGGTGCTCACCAGGCCCTCCCTTTCCTGTCAGCATATGACCAAAGATTCCACCGGGGTTGGATGCCAGATCTTCCCAAGGTTGCCCGTGCACCCCAGCTGGTACCACGGGACAGTTTTTTAATCTGTTAAAGAAGAGAAAAAGGAAGTGAAGTCATTTGCGCGTGAGGGCACAACAGAAATCGAGAAATCCAAGCTGAAATCAAATTGGCACGGGTTAGACATAAAATACAAACAGCTCCCACAATTTACGTCTAAAACAACAAGCTGGTGGCGAGTAATGTTTCGGGTAGCCAAACAATTTCTTCAGATAAATGTCCGTTTTGCCCCACTTCCAACTAAAGTAGTTAGCTATGGTCAAAGCCCATCCCACGCTGAAGGTTGCATCGAAATCGGAGCACATCTAGAACAAACCTTAATTTAATATTACGTGGAAAGCAGTCGTCAAATACGAACGACTAGAGAAAGCTAGGCGCGTAGCGCGAATGCCAGAAGAGAGTCCAGTCAAAGTTGGATTCAACAAAATTATGAATTTTTGAGTCGAAGCAGATTTTATGATGATTAAAGTTTGAAGATTGATCAATGAAGATTGAAAAATTGGTCGGTGACAGTTGCATTCATACCTATCATAAACATCACACAAACAACAATAAAATATTCCCACCTCCCTACCCTGGCATCTTCTCTGCGGCTCCCCTATAGCATGCGGAGGGGGGGGGGGCGTGAAGGTATCCATTCGAGTTTGTGTGTTTGTGATGCAGAAGAATTTATGGCATTCGCAATTTTACCGGTTCATCCCCGTCTGTAGGTGGCGGCACTGGCTTTCGGATATGACTGTGACAAAGCGGTTCCACCTCCATCAGTAAACCTGATGACGGGGAAAAGAGTACTTTCGCTACAATCATAAATTTCAAACACGAGCGCTCATCTTTCCCTCAGAGCAAGCACTGGATCTGTACCGAGCAGAAGGTGCCATGAATTCCGCATTGAAATTATGCTCGCATAATTTATACAATTTTCCTCATATCAT
The DNA here is from genome assembly GCF_030247195.1 of Topomyia yanbarensis. Classification (NCBI taxonomy): domain Eukaryota; kingdom Metazoa; phylum Arthropoda; class Insecta; order Diptera; family Culicidae; genus Topomyia; species Topomyia yanbarensis. The sequence goes on along the minus strand of NC_080670.1, from coordinate 212,730,207 downwards.
CCTGCATTATTTATTGCGATTTCCGGTTGCGGTGATTCCCCCCGGAACGGGTTGAACTCAGAGGTACACAACGTCAGCGAAAGCCCCCATGGGAGAGAAAAACGATGCGTCCACCGATGAGGTTGATAAGGCATGTTTCGAAGCACGGTGCGCCATCAACGCTGATGGTTTTTACGAGCCTGAAGCATAATGACGATAAACAGAGAGGCACTTAAGTAGGCGGTCATTAGGCAGCCACTCTGTGTAACTGTTGCAGTGGCGAGGACGTACGTACTTCCTTCTCTCGCATGGTTGTTGTCGTTTCTTTGCTGTGACAACGGGAAGGGGTCAGTTGAATCAAATCGAAGGAGGCCACAAATGGATGTAATCAATACAGCTTTCGTGATGCTCGAGTGACAGACATGGCGACAAAAAACCTAGTGGCTTGCTGGGATGGTTTTTCTCCGCCCGGCGCGGTTTGGAGTTCAGGTTAATAACACCTCTAAGGAGCGTAACTGGCAAGGATCTCCTTTCATCACTAAGGACTCCGCAAAATATGCGAAACGGAAAGTTTACCTTTCATCTGACACCGGCAACGATACCCTAGAGCAGTTGATGTTTTCCAGTAATCGGATAGGAACCAGATGAATTCCTAGCTCCGATGACAGCAGAAGGTGCTAGGAAAAGGCAGTTTATGTTCCCCAGGGGGACTATTTGAAGAAAATGTGACACTTTAATGGCATGCTGCGATGGTGGCTGAGCACAGTTACGGGGCGAATTATATCGCTCGTTAGCGGGCCAAAGGGAAATGAGTTGAGCTAATGTCGAATAGCGTTTTAATTGAAATGGCAGCCTGGTAATTTTCCCACTCACCATTATGATTATGACCGGTTTTAATGATGCAATTTCAAAAATCGATCCAATAAAATACAACATCTTCGTGGAATGGTTGGACTTTTGTGGAACTTCGTAGCATTAAAACAGCACTAGCTATGAGACGGCAAATGTTTATTCCCAAAAGTTTGCAGTCGAAATCCTTATTTCGATAATCAACTGGAAAACGTGTAAACACGTTCACTTTAAACGTTGAATATTATTTTGAATCGCAGCGGAGCAAGAAAAATTATGAACAGGAATTTGTCTGTGAATTTTAATCCAATTCAAACCCAGCAGGCCATGGACTTTTTTAGGCAGAACCCATGGAAACCGAACACGTGGAAACGATGTGCTACTACCTTACGGCAGCGAAAAAAAAACTCAAACTCTGAAAGAAATTAAGGAACAAATTCAATTATTGAGCTCGGCTCGATTTTAATATCCTGTTTTGGTTCCTATGAATAAAGGGGGCCCTGCGACAGGCTTCCGCCAAGACCAGAATACGCAACCAACCAGACCGGAGGACCGAAGCGAGCTGCCAGCATGAAATGGATTCGTTAAGCCAAGCGTGGTCAATTTTTCCGTCCAATCTTGAGCGCGGGTGGGATGGGATGTTTTCTCAAATGTATAATAGTGGAAAGGGAACAAATTATGATAGAATAGCTTTCACAAGCGGACTATTTTGCTGGTATAATGTTGTACTCAGCAAATAATATATTTGAGTTACATCAATGTTTTTGTCGGTGCCGATATGCGAATAAATACGCATTGTTATGTCCGAGCGACTGTGCATGATGTCTGGATTCGTAGATGGAACTGGGGATTTAGAGCCCCGATGAGTACTCTACAAAAATATTTTCTAACCACCTTTCACCGGCTCTCCGAAGGGTATATGCATTCAAATAACAATTCAAAACTAATTTTATTTCGTTCCGAGAAAATTATCGGTAAAATAAAATTGATCATTTTGCAGTACACATTTAAAAAAATGAATGCTTCACAGAATTAAAAATTCAACACAAAATCGTGAATAAAGTGCCATGAATTCTAGAACAATCAATCACGTTTTTGCTTTACGAAAACAGGAGAATAAACAAAAATCATGTGTTTATCATTATGGTCAATTTCCCTTCAGTAACACCAACATAAAGCTATTGGAAGTATTGGTTTTTGTTTTGTGAACTTCGTTCACAGTTTCCGCCATGTCATTACCAAATCTATTTTCTGTATGTGAACTAATTCACAACATTATGAATATTATTCATAAAACCAAAGGCTGACTCATGATATTATTTATAGGTTTAGGAACACTAGTTCACAAAATCAAAACATTCTGGATATTTCACTATTTCACGACACTCGGATTTTTTTCATGAATTCTCGTGAACTAATTCATGATTCCTAATATATCAGTCACGATCCGATATCCGTGCTCGTGAAACAATTCCTAAAACATGAAATATTATTCATGAACTCGTGAACTGGTTCATGATACCTAGTAAAATAGTCACGACCATGCTTTCCCGTGAAATAAATTACAAAATTTTAAAATATTCATGTATATGTGAACTAGTTCATGAATCCTAGTATAATAGCCACGACTTACCAGTCGTCCTCGTGAAATAATTCACAAAAACATTAAATATTATTCATGTATTCGTGATTCCTAATATATTATTCACGATACAATATCCGTGCTTGTGAAATAGTTCACAAAATCGCGAAATATTTTTCATGTTACCTAGTATAATAGTCACTACTTACCATTCCTAATAGTTTACGAAATCATAAAATATTATTCATGTATTCGTGAACTGTTTCATAATTCCTGGCATAACAGTCACGTCTGACCATTCTGATTCGTCAAGTAGTTCATAAAATTATGAACTATTATTCATGGATTCGTGAAGTAGTTCATAACGAATTTCGCGCCAACTCGAACAAATGTTGGCAGCACCCTCTCAGATTTTAATGAAACTTTCTGTACATGAGAACTTTGTCACAAAAAGCCATTTTGCATACTTTGTTTTTCCAAAAATGATCTAGATTGTCTTTTGAAAAGGGTCAAACTTTTTTTTATATTTTTTTTCAAATGGCTATAGTCTAAAAATGACAAATCCTGCAAAAAGAATTTGTAGGAGTGATTTTCATAAAATTAGTCAAATTTTTGAATAAAAATATTGAAAAAATTCTTCATCGACTTCTACACTGAAAAAAATCGATTTTAAAAATTAAATGTCGGTTTGCCATCTTTGATTTGGATGATATTTTGTTCCAAGGTAGGTAATTATGTTCCCTACCTACCGTCAAAAATTTAAGTTGGGCACTTTTAAGGAAAAAAGTTTAAAAAAAAAACTTTTTCTTGACCAAACTGATTTTTTTTTCAATAAATTTTTATCCAAAACTGAAGCAATGAAAATCATAATCATCTCAGAATCAAATTTCCCAGCTGCTAGTTGCCTGATACATGCAAAAAGTGTCAGTAACGAATTTGGTATATTATCTCGGACTGGACTGGAACGAGGCCAAAGGAATTCGTTTAACGGAGATCTGGTACACCTGGTACACTTAGCGCACGACCAGACAACATGTTTAATATCGCGATAACCGCCACCACAAGCGCAGAGATCGCTCTCCACGACCTCAATACACCGGAGGTGAACCTTCTACGTATAATGATTGTACATGACCCGAGATATCACCCGAATGAAGTCATAAACCTGATCCATTCTCTTGGACCAAGGTTTGTTGATACCTTTGGGATTCCTGAACTTCCATCGCTCCGCGACATTTGCCAATTTTCGAGCGTCCTCTGAGAAGAAATATTTAAAAACTCGTTGAAGCTACGCGATTTTTCATAAATATCACCTTCTAATGCCTAAAGGCCACCTTCTCATCATCATTCCAATCCAAATGTCCGCCTTCTCATTACCCGGAATGGAGCACTGCGAAAGAATTCAAACTAAGGTAATCTGCTATGATTTTTCTGATAAAGTACTTAAAATCTCCCATGTTTTCCCGAGGAAATACAAAGAGTGCTTTCCAATCATAGGATGAATCGAATACACAACGTAGGCCCTAGCCACCAGACGAAACATTGTTTCTGTGATGATCTGTCCGTTAATCCGTCGACGGTCCGGTGCCGGTGCGTTATTCAGCTTTCATCAAGTTTTTTATTTGCTTTTGTAGCGTCACGTATATTGGGAAAAATTAGGGCGATCCGACGTTCAAAAGTCTCTTTCGCGCATAATTCTAAGCAATCTCTGCCCACCAAGAAATAGGAGACTGTTCACGGTTGTTCGCGTTGGGTACTCGTTTCGTCTGACCTTTAATCGTAATGCAAATGCATGGTGCAAAACTTGGGGGAAAATATAGGGACTGCCCTCAAAGGGACAATCTCTCAGGCCTTTACGAGCAAGATGAGGAGAGAAAACTGATTTTCCTCTTTCGGAAATTTATAGGCACATTAGAAGATGTTCCCCCGATGGGATGGTCAGACTCTCGCTCTTTAGTGTACAAGGAAATGTAGAAATTAATCGTTGTCAATGGCGTAGCGCTCTTTTGCATTATCAGAGCCATCCTTAAGAGAATGATTCATTTTAGCCTCACATAATTTATATGCGGGACAGTGGGAAAACTTTTCGTGAATCTCTCCGTATTTCCCACAGCGTGCGTTGTTTCTACAATAAGTCGCTGTAGGCCCAATTGTTTGTGATAACGGCAGTTCACGCCTCGCGGCACAAAAAGGCGGATAGGTAGACTAGCCCCGTCCAAAAGATTAAAATTTGGAAGAGCAGATTCGACGAAAGGTTCGAAATGAGGTTGATGGAAAATAAGTTGTTTTTATATGCTCCTTGATTTTTCCTAAACCCAATTGCTTGCGAACCGGAATTTTTACTGGCCAAAACAAAAAGTTCTTGGAGGAGCAAACCCCATATTTCGCAATTAAGGCCCCTGTTGGAGACTACACCATTGTTCTCTACTTCCCAGGCGGGTACATAGACAAGATACTTCTTCGTACACGGCCAAGTGATATTTAGTTAAATCTCGCATGTATCAATGACGGCTTATCTTTGCACTCATTCAAATTTGTACCAAATTTGTTACTAATACTTTTTGCATGCATCAGGTAACTAGCAATTGGGAAATTGAATTCTGAGATGATTAAGGCTTTCAGTGGTTTAGTTTTCGATAAAATTCACACTGAAAAAAAATTCAGCTTGGACAAGGAAGTTTTTTTTCAAATAACCCTTTATTCATTTGATAAGGTTCAGTGTGATGTCTGGACAGAAAACTAAAACTGCATTGAGCACCATGTCGTGTTCATGATATATTTCACAGAATAAAACTGCTGATATCATGAGCATGGGTCACATTACTCCACGTGTCAAATTCGAAAGCAAGCTCTGGAATAAAATATCACGATATCGTGAACAGAAATTGCGAAAATCGTGACTAACATCCTGAAATCATGAACATGGATCACCCTACTCATGACAAAAATATCACGATAACGTAAATAGAAATTATGAAAATCGTGACAAAGTTCCTGAAATCATGATAATAAATTCTGCCAGACTGACAGAAAAATCCGATAGAAAAGTCATGAATAAAATAGCAAGGAAACGTGATGAGAAATCAGGAAAATCGCGGATTAGCTTCTGAAATCATGAACTGGTGGCTGTGTATTCTAAAATTATGAATAAGAATCATAAACAAATCTAAACATATCCAGGGAAAAACAACAGTAACCCAACCAAACAGTCGAGTGTAACGCCATAAACATATTTGGGGTGAACTAGTTTTTTTGGAAACACAAATAGTTTCGTGAATGCGAGGTTTATTATTTACAATTTCAGGAACTTGGTCATGATTTTCGTAAATCGTTCAGTTCACGAAACTATGATCGTTTGTTCGTGAATTTAGGAATGAATTTTTGCCCGTGTTCTAGCTCCATACATTCCGATCGAAATTCGTTTCGAAACATCCACCGCTTCCTAATCTTCTATTCACGAAACTTGTGCGTAAAGCAAACCACAAAATTCCCGAATAACCCCGCCAGGACCTGTACTTAACAGAATCACCAAACTTTGCCCGATTCCACAAACTTTACCATCTTTCATCCACCTTAAATGCCAGTTCCCAGTAATCCACTCACGAGTGAAAACAACAACAAGCTATCCAAAAGTTCCGTTCGCTGTTGCGGTTTTGCCAACACCGGAACCGCAGGCAAAGCAATAGCAAGCTATTGTAAGCAGCTCGATATTGGCCAAGGTGAAAGCGCGGTCTACTTTGATGAAAAGCAATGACCCACATGGGGGCTCGTTCGATGATCCCAGGTCAGCGTAGGTGTTTGCCAAATGGGTTTGCCGAACGTGTTATCAAACTTTACGCTGATTAGGGTAGAGAGCGAGAGAAAGAGTCCTGTGTTGTGTTGGGTCACGGAAAATTGAATCGAAGGGGAAGATGACTGCTAGTTCTTCGTTTTCTTTTTAGGTGGATAACTAGCTTTCAAAAAAAATTGTAATTTGGATCCAAAATTCCTGCCGATTGCAAATCGGTAACAATTGACGGCAGTCATACTATTCTAAGTAAAGGTAAAAGTGAATTGAATTAAAAAGTTCGAAGACTTCACGTTTCATCCAACTACTGATCATCATCGACCAGCAGCAAGCCATGAACGAACCAACTTCAAACTAATACTTTGAAGAATGCGGACGTGACAGCCAGCCTGCAAGTCCCGAAATTCGGTCGCCTACTGTGACGCGATGCGACCGGGTAGCGTCGAACGATCCGACGGAGAGGAAGAAATTGGAATCTAAATTTTTCAAGAGCTGGGTGTTTTTTTACTATTTGGCTCCTCATCCAAAGAACGGTTATCTCACTTTCCGCTGTTATTGTTCACTCGGTTCGCAATAGCTTTTGGTAAAAAAAAACAGATAGAACAGTGATGGCGATGGCGTATTGCACCTGTGCCCAGAGGAGGGGGTTAGGTTTCACGTGTGAGGATGAAAAAAGCTGCCTTGTGAAAAGCCAAGCAGACGCTGGATTACGAGTTGGCTGGCAGTTCGGGTATACTCTTCCCACTACTGCTACGTTTTATAGTTTTATTTTTTTTCCCCACCGCTACAAGTTAGATTTTTATTTAGGTTGTTTGGATGCAAGTTTTACTTCACAAAAGTGTACATTCGTTACGTTTACCAACGGAACGGATGGAGATATGGGGAAGAAGGATGAGAGGCGACAGTTATCTGTTGCAAATGGTATTTAGCTATTTTTTCCCCTGCACAGTTTATGTACTTTACCGAATGGACTTTCGAGTGGACTTGGGCAATTTGTTCACTGCTTGAGCACAACAGCCATGACGGTCGTTGCGAGTTTAGTTAATTCAGGGGCGGAAAACAGACGTAACCACATTTGTGAGTTCGTTCAGGCATGCGAGAAAAAAAATTGGATTGCGGTGCACATTCCTGGAAGCTTAGACGTAAAAGGCTTTAATGGAAAAAAAGTTCAATATGCAGAACTAATTTCGAAATAGAAAGGCTCTCTTTTCATAGATTTCTGAAAAGCAAAATAAAATATATCCGACTAAAATCTAGCTTCAAACGATCGTTATTTTTTATGTTCTATGTAATCTGTATCGCATCGGTTGCTAGTTTTGTGCAACCGCTTTGTGCAGACCCCAAACACGCACACTGAGAAAGCTTGAAAAATATGGTTAAAATACTTTAATTAGGATATTGCATAACGCCAACAAAATGAACTTATTAAAGTGCAAATGAATTATTTTTTTTTGGGCTTTGACGTATGTCCCAATAATTTTTTTAAGACTTTTTAGTGGTACCTAACGGGGAAAACAGATCGAAATGGTGTGTGAGCAATTTTGTGAAAAGCTTCCCCCCAGAGGCAGAATTTGAACCTGCAACCCTTGGGACTCCGGCCTAATGCACAAACCCTTAGAGATCACACACAACCTCCGCTGCCACCGACCATCTGCCATACCTTTGTCAACTGGGCAAGGGAACATAAATCGATAGTCTCCATTAGTTCTATCATCCACCGAAGTACGATGTGTAAAGAAATAAAATCAGACGTCAAACGATAGTAAAAACCCCGGCCTTGGTATCCAGTGGGGAAGTTAAATATATTAAATATGTGGCAGCGGCGTACAGTGTCGCCTAGCCGGACAAAACCTCAAAATTTTATTTTAGATTTTTCATGATTTAAGATTTTTTCTGATTTTTAACAGGTTCAATAGAATCTTCTCAAAATATTAAGTTACGAGGACGAGAGTTCGATTTTTTACAGAACTTCAAAGGTGAAATAGATGATGGATTCTGAGGAAAACTATTTTTAAATCTAAGTTATTCAAATGAATATATCTTTTTAGTTAAGATTCCGGTTGGGGTCAAACTGATTTCATGGGAAAGGTTATTCGCTGGACTTATAGCTACCATTCGATTTAGTCAATACAAGCCTTCCTTCTCGCTCCGACATGGAAAACAAATAGTAAATCGAGCAATAGTTTAAAGTTATAATGTTCAAAGTGGCTGTACTTTTTTTTGAAACGGTTCGGAAAGATTGCTTGTTGTTCATGATACTTGAAAATTAGTGTACTTTCCGAAAATGAATATCTGTTTTGCCCCTTTCTGCCCCGAGGTATGAAAAAAGGTGATTTTTCATGATACGTCTGAAGGAGACGCATGGTAGCCTTTGACTACCCAGGGTTTCCAATATAATTTATAGATGTGTCTTATCATTATCAACAATTGAAAAAATGTGTATTCAGCTAAAAATTCACCGTACCTAATTTTTTGAAAATGAATTTTCGGAAATAGTGCACTTTATATTCGTAAATATTGAATTTTCGAATCACCCTAAGTACCAAAATTTTGAGGTAATAAAAAACAAAAAATAAACATCAAATATGAATTCAGCATCGCAAAATTACCGTAATGTGAAGTTTTCATCAAATTCGGGCCACTTTTGAGGTTTTGTCCGACTTTTATATGGAAGGTGATCACTGTGCGGCGGCTGGGTGTGATCTCTATCGAGATAATAATCATGTGCTCTTCATGAGACGACATCATAGCCCAGGGATACCGCAAGAGTTTTTGCATTGGGCCGGAGTCCCAAGGGTTGCATGTTGGAATTCTGTCTCAGGGGAGATTTTTTTGCTCACATAATTGCTTTAGTTAAACTCACCATTTCGATCTGTTTTCCCCGTTGGATAACACTAAAAAATCTTTATCAAAGTGATTCTTACTGAAAGAAAAGCTCTGAAAGTCTTTGAACCTCAACAAAACTTTTACAAATTTGAGTAAAATCCAAAGAATCCTTGGAAAGTCGGAAAAGTTACAAGAATATCCTAAGTCTCCCTAGAAGATCTTTCAAACAAAAAGGGGTGCCTGCTAGTTTTACTAAAAAAATTCAAATTAAAAAAAGGTAAATATTATAAAACTCACAGCTAACTGCTGTGTCCTTCAGAGTACCAGGGTACCTTTTCAGTTTTCAAGCCAAGAAATTTCAGTGCTGCCCCAAGCAAAAAGTTGGCATTTAGTGACATCTTAGAACATCAACAGGCATAACTTTTGGGGGAATAAAATTGATGATGCGGGAAACGGAAGGCTGACGAAGGCCTTCTAGATTTTTTTTAGCACGTAACAGGGTACCTGGGTAACTGCAAAAATCTGGATGTTTTGGTTTCAGAAACTCATATACTTTAAGACTCTGTAAAAAAACGAAGCGGATATTCGCGATTAGCGGTTCCCAGGAATTCGGATTTTCGGAGGAATGTTCTAGTTTTGGGACACTATTTGTGAATTTTTATGGAATACTGGTAATATGGGTATTAAAATTATTAGAATTGCCTCAGAAGACTGTATTTCATGGATTTAGAACCATTTGTTGATTTGACCCCAATACGGACATTCCGGAGCAGTTCATTGCCAGTATTACACTGAAACTAACAATTTGTGCCTCAATAAAGGAACATTCCTCTGGATTACCGGAAACCGAATGCATTCATCAAAAGTGGATGTCCCGCACTGGCACGTAGGGTGATCGACCTCGGACCTGAAGGGAATCTATTAGTTGGCACATGGCTCCACAGTACTTTGTGCACTGCCAAACAACACGCTCGATGTCGTGATAGCCATCCTCACGAACGCAATGATTACCTTCGGCAAGTCCTATACGACAGAGATGCACAACAAATCAGTAATGGTTGGACATGAGCCTTGATATCGTACGAAAAAGGTCCTGGTTCACATCCAAGCACTTAAACCAAGCATTCGTCCGAAACCTTCGGAATAAAGGAATGTAGCCACCGTCCCAGATGCTCTATGAAGTTTGTCATGAAGTTCCTTTATCAATGCTATTCAATATCTCTCTTCATTCAGGAACTTTTCCGGATTTATGGAAAAAATCCTATATCTTCCCCGTTTTAAAAAAAGGAGACAAAAGCGTTGCCTCGAACTATCGCGGAATAGCTGCTTTATGTGCAGTATCTAAGCTATTCGAAAAGATTGTTCTGGACTTCATCACCCATAACGGCTCCGATTACATATCCGAGACCCAAAACGGTTTCATGCCTAAACGATCAACTTCTACTAGCTTAATATGGTACACATTCTTCATTATCCGTTCCTTGCAAACAAGATTACAAGTAGACGCCATATGTACCGACTTTTCGGCAGCCTTCGACAAGATCAACCACCAGATAGCTATTTCTAAACTAGGCAGGCTTGGATTCGGCGGCTCTTTTTTGAATTGGCTTTATTCCTATCTATCTGGACGTGAAATGGTTGTAGAAATTTGAGACTGCACTATTCCACCTTATTAAAACATCCACCGATGCTGAATTCTTACAGTCCCAGTTCGATATATTCGTGTCATATCAACAGTATGCAACTGAAATGCTTCTAAATGTTCAGTCATCTCTTTCACCCGCAAACATTCCATGATCAAATTCGACTACAACATTTCTCAGAGTGTTCTTCATCATGAATAGTCCGTGAAGGACTTGGGAGTTTTGTTAGATTCAAACTTTAAAGAACACTTAGAATACACCATATCCAAAGCTTCCAAACTTTTAGGATTTATTTTTCGTGTTACAAGAGAATTCGTTGATGTGCACTGCTTAAAAGCATTATATTGTACTTTGGTTCGTTCTACGCTTGAATATGCAGCTGTTGCTTGTGCACCTTATTACCACAACGATATTCAACGCATCGAAGCTGTCCAACGCAAATTTGTCGGATTCGCACTTCGGCGACTTCCATGGAGATAAAATCTCCCGTCCTTCCCTGATCGCTGCAGGCTAATCGATCTCAATCTCCTATCTGTTCGTCGGAATGTTTCCAAAGCAACTTTCATCGCCGATCTTCTTCATTCACGAATAGACTGTCCTAATCTTCTCCAGTTTTTGGATTCCGACATCCTTCGCCGTAGCCTTCGATCCCATCCATTCCTTCGTCTTCTTACTGCCAGAACCAATTATGGTTACAATGAGCCATTCGTCAGTATGTGTCGTTTATTCAACCGATGTTCCTACGTCTTTGACTTTCATCTTTCCCGTACCGTCACTAAGCGATTGTTTGTTAATTCCTTGTCAAGCTAGCTCTTGTCCCTAGTTTAGTTATTTAGTAGCAAAATTATTGTAATTGTGTTAGTCGTAGAAATAAGCTGTGTAATGTATCATTTGGATGTTTGTAATCTGTTGGTACAAAAGATGAGGTTTTATGCCTGCTGAAGAAATGGTTTGAATGAAACCTATCTCCAGGGGGCTTTTCCCTGCTCCAAATAAAACAATAAAACGAAACAAAAATGAAAAAAAAAATAGTCTCACCGTTTAGAAAATATATCCTAACTTTGTTGTCTTTCCTTGATCGCTAAGTGAGAGAAGATCCATTTGATGGATTATGGTATGATATTCAGCCATTTTGGGTAGTTGAGAATGGTTTCAAGTGCTCGTCTGGTATTTATTGGCTTTCTGTAGATTTCGAATTCTAGTGTTCGTTCTCTTTAATGGGAACGCCTAATAACGGGAGCATTACGCGTTATGCCTGTTGAAATGTGAAACGGTTATTATTGATAGATTCTAATAATTTTGGTAGTGTCTTACGTTTGGTGATGCTGAATATATCGTCGACGTATCTCCACCAGCGCTCTAGCAGCAGATGTTCTCCAATAATATTTTCTCAATAATTACTATCAACAGTTCGTATATAACCGGTGACGAGTTCCCCATCAGTGCTCCTTTTGTTTATAGAAGTTATCTCTAGACTTGAAGTAGTTCTGCTCCATGCAACGTCGTGTCAGCTTCACGGGTTTATTTATCCTTTGCCGTTGCTTTGTTGAAGTAATCACGCTTTCAGAAGGCTGGGACTGTGAAAGAAACCATGATCATATTGTCTCTGATGTTGGTTGATAATTGTAGCTGAAATAAGAATTCGTGATTGTTTTTTACTCATCAACTCGGAAATTTTGTTGGCATGGCGTGAAATTCGTCTACCAACCATTTCGCTAATTTCTCAGTTTGTGCTTCGACGACTGAAACAATCTCTCAGCTCATTTTCGTGTTCATGTACTTTCATGTTTAGCATGGTTTCTACCGTCATCGATCGGGCTTTATTGATCTGTGCTATGGAAAGCTTGCAAGTGTATACCGCAATAAAAATTGGACTAAACCGTTTTGCGCGTTAAGGGCACAAGACCTAATTTTAATTAAGTTTTGTTTTTTTGTGTTACCGTCGGTTCTACGTCGACCATTATTGTGCATCATCTGTTTATCTGAAAATTGGTGGGAAAACAAGTTTGTAGTGAGTTGAGATGGTAAAACTTCTTATTAAGTCATTTCCTTTTCCTTTCCTTCGCAGTATTTAATAGCCTTAACTTTTGTCATAAAAATGAGAAACTACGTAGGAAAATCCTACACTAACTTTAAATGCAATGGACTTACTTTAACGTTTCACTGTTTATATTGACAAAAACTAACTCAACAGGAGTAACGACTTGATAAACAATTGTTTTCGATTGCCAATCAACCACACTGCCACAAAAAACTCTAAAAAAGCCTCCGGAACGAACACAAAAACATTTCCGAGCGACTCGTGACGTTTCATAACGCCAGTGCCATTTTAATGGTTTATTTATGAAGATGAAAGCTAATTTTTGTTTTCCACAAAGTAAAATGTCTTCCAAAAAAGAACATCTATCGAATATTCCAAAGTGTTTTCCAAATCTTCATCAAATCCAAGGGAAAAGTGATCAACATCCGAATGAACTACTAGAGCTATGGTATAATTCTCAAATATATAGCAGTAAATAAGAACCTACATCGTTGACCTAGTTAGACAAAGTGACAAACAACCAGCAAAAGTTGCACGCTTATATCCAAACCCGTTCTCGCAAATCAACGAAAACCAGACCCCCCCCTAAAAAAAACCCACAGAAGTACATTCCACCACGCATTTCCCCCATTAATCATAGTTGGCCGAGCGCAAAAAGGCACTTTGACATCTTGATAAAAGCTCTCGAAATTGAATCAGACGTTCAGCCACCATCGCCGCTTCGGAAGGGATTTGCCAAAAAACGAACATCAGCGTACGCGGTTGACAAATTGGCTCCTTTACTGTCTGTCTGTCTGTCTAGCTGTACGTCGTTCCCTTGATCTGTGTGGAATCGTGTGGGACCAACCATCAACTCCACCGACACCACCACCAACACCACCACAGGGACGAATAAGCAACAATTACCGCAATCAATCTTCCTCTCGATAAAAATATTTACATCGCTTGCCAACTCACTCAACAGGCCAACTCGCGCTCCGGCTAACTGGCTGGCTGGCCTGGCGATAACGCTTGTCGAGTAAGTAGGCGGGGAGTGCGATGTAAGAAACTGAAATGTAACGAGTTGGAAGTGGATTGCTGCCAGTGAGCGATAGAATGGCGAATGATAGTAACAATAAAAGAATAATAAGGCACTTTCCAGAAGTCTCTCCACACGGTGGTGGTGGCGGCAGTAGGAAACTTTCGAAGCACAATCCTGCATTTTTGCATCAGCTGTGTGGTAGTGGAGCTACAGTTGCTCAGTTGGTTCGGGTGAAAGACGGAATCGAGAGAAAGCAGCTCGTTAAAGTATCCTTAACAATGATTTATTTCGAAGGCATTGCATTTTGCGTCTGTTTTTGCCATGTTTATGATTTGCCATGGCTATAGGGTGGTGGAGGACGTGTCTGTGTACAAGATCGCTATATTTGTAGAACAATTTCAGAAACAGACGATTGTTTGCTTCAAAATAGAAACTTAAAAATGAATTTCGTTCTCTTACGTTGCAATTTACGAGTGGCAATGAACGTATTTCAGAAACAAAGACAACCATGTTTTTTCGCAACCAAGCAACTCTATTGCAACCTTACAATGACAATGCCGGCGCTTGATTTTGTCGAAACGAAATTTCAGCTATAAGGACCTGTTCAACCCCAAATTCTCCGTCGTGTGCAGCAGGAGGACGTGAAACAACTTGAACTTCACTATTTTAAAATGAGTTTCCATCTGTTTTGTCAAAATTTATCAACTCGGCACGGAGGACTGATGCGGGTATGTATAGCAAATCTCGAATATGTGCCTGCTCTACTGCACTTGAAGCAAACTGCTGATTTTAGATGAATTCAGCATCCTGCGGGTGCTATTGAAATGATAACTTTTGCAAATGAACTAACTTTACCTTTCCACCGTTTCATTCACAGCCATCATAAAACGCTTCAATTCACATTTTAGACAAATGAGTTCGCTTCGTTTAATCGCACCCCTCGACCTCGGCGTTTCAGCGTAGTAAGCATTTTTCGGGTCACCTTTTGCAAGTAAGTGACAAATTACTCTCTTTCTTAACACCTATAGCTGCCTAGAGAAATGTGTCACTTTATAAGACGAATGTCCCCCACCAAAAATCAACCTCATCAAAATAAACCTCATCATAGCAACCGCTGATTTTCTTCAATATTGTAAGACCTCCCTTTTTGACGACCAGCGAAAATAATCCTCAAGGGCCAGCGAGCACCGAGAAAATGGCAACCCACAGCAATATTTGCATCATTACATTTTGGCCCGGACGGTAATCCCTCCGGTAAATATGTAATAACCCATCATTCGTTGTCGTCAGTCGCTTTCAGTCTTCTTCATAGAAAGTTTTCTGAAGCGTTTGTGTTTGAAAAGCGACCGGGAGTGTCGTCACTCCTTCGAAATCCGATGATTATGCAAAACGTCATTTGGGGGTGGTGGTCGTAAAAGTGGATGCTCTTCTGGCTGGCTGATTGCAACTTTGAATCTGTTTGCTGGAGTAAAAGATTCGTTTTGAGTGCTGCGTGGCGAACACATATTTCGCGGTTGCTTTGGTAACGGGTTTATGCTTTAACGCGTTGGAATAACTTTTAGGGTAAAGGGTTTGGAGAGCAGTTATTAACATAATTGGCATAAATGCGCAGAAATTTGACGTCAGTAGGCGTATGCGATAATTTAATGTTTTTGCGGACGAGAATTGTCAAAGTTTTGTAATTTATTTAAAATCTAAGTCATAATTATGTTGATAATTTAAAAATTAGAAACATCAAGCTCAAAACTTCAATCTATCTTCTGACCTCATTCAAAGAAGCAAAAAATCGCTACACTATATACACCAGTGAAGCAAGCCAGCGCTTTGTTCCATATCCAGAGCACAAACAGTACTGTGCTGTTGCTCCCGGCTGCGTAGTGAAATGAATCTGCCAAAGAAAACAAAAGTGTGTGCTACGGGATAACACAATTACGATCGATTTTAATAACACTTAGTTCAGAAGGTGGAACAACTAGTTGAAATTAAAATAGGGTTTAACTTCGTTGAAGTTATGTATATTCAGCTACATCACGTCAAAAACTGTGTATCGATTAGGTTTAAAAGTTTAGCAGAGGCACAAAACTTCAGTACAAAGAACAATCAGAATCAAGATCCCCGTCTTTATGGAAAATGACATGATGACATGTATCTACGGCGCACTACGGAAGAATTACATCTAACGAATTATATCGTAGTGCGGAGAAGTGGAATCACTGGTATTCCCAACGGCGTTCGTATTGTGAAGATGGGAGTGACTTAACCAATACCTTCTTACGAGACTATCAAATGCAAGTCACCGAAAGATGGCGTAACCTATAAGCAAACAACGCTGATCACATATCCCGAGCAGACCCCTACATGCCAGTTCTGTAGCAACTACGGAAAACCCCGCGTACACGCAACTAGTCAAAACTCATCTACTACAGCCAACGCTAACAAGCAGCCACCGAGACTCACAGATAAACCAAAAACCAATTAACAAATAACAAAAAGACAACGACTAGCATCACCAATAAGCAAATACCGGTGAGGACGGTTTTTCAACAGCGACCCGTAAGAACAAGAAACAATGAAGAACCACTGACCATGAACAGCAAGAAAGCAGTACCGATTATGGCATGGACACGCCGCGATAACACGAGAGAAGGCAGAAAGAATGGCTCCCAAGATATGACGGATAAGGCAACTAATCCCTCACCGCCAAGGAAAAGGATCTCAACACGCAGCAGCAAACTGCGTCAACCCGATCAGGCAGGCAGACACTCTTAGTATTCTTTAGTTTTATTTAACGTAAAAACTTGAAAGATCCACGGGTCAGTAGTGCTAACGCATTGAGCCGTGTCTAAAAAAAATCTAAGGAAAAAAATTCATATCTTAAAATGAAAAGTTGCAAATTTAAAGTTAAGAATTAAGAATCAAGAACTAAGAATGAATCATTCAGAAATAAGAAATAAAAAATATGAATTAAGAAAAAAGTAAAAAGAAAAAAAGCAATAAAAAATAAAAAAAACACATGAAATAAGAAATATAAAATAAGAAATTAGAAGTAAGAAAAAAGAAATGAGCAATAAGAAATAAGAAATAAGTAATAAGAAATAAGAAGTAAGTAATAAGAAATAAGAAATAAGAAATAAGAAACAAGAAATAAGAAATAAGAAATAAGAAATAAGAAATAAGAAATAAGAAATAAGAAATAAGAAATAAGAAATAAGAAATAAGAAAAAAAATTATAATAAAAATAATAAGAAATGAGAAATAAGAATTAAAAATTGAAACTTAAAAATTGAAAATCAAGAATTAAAAATTGAAAATTGGAAATTTAAAATAAAAAATTTAAAAAAACCAAAATTTAAAATAATGATTAAGAAATAAGAAACAGGAAATAAGAATTAATAATCAAAAAATCAGGAATATTTTTTTTTAATTTTTAAGAAATAAGGATTATAAAATAAGAAATGAGAAATAAGAAATACAAATTAAGAATTTAGAATTAAAAATTGAGAATTAAAAATTAAATGAGAAATAAGAAATAAAAATTAAGAATTTAGAATTCAAAATTAAATATTAAAAATTCAAAATAAAAAATATAAATTAATAATTAAGAATTAAAAATTAATAATTAAGAATAAAGAATTCAAAATTAATCATTAAACATTCAAAATTAAAAAAATGAAGATTAAAAATCAAAAATTAAGAATAAAGAATAAAGAATAAAGAATACAGAATAAAGAATAAAGAATAAAGAATAAAGAATAAAGAATAAAGAAAAAAGAATAAAGAATAAAGAAAGAATAAAGAATAAAGAATAAAGAATAAAGAATAAAGAATAAAGAATAAAGAATAAAGAATAAAGAATAAAGAATAAAGAATAAAGAATAAAGAATAAAGAATAAAGAATAAAGAATAAAGAATAAAGAATAAGGAAAGAATAAAGAATAAAGAATAAAAAATAAAGAATAACGAATAAAAAATAAAGAATAAAGAGTAAAGAATTCAGGATTGAGAATTAAGAAATTAGAATTTAGAATTCAGAATTTAAAATTTAGAATTTGGAATTTAGAATTAAGAATTAATAAATTTAGAATCAACAAATTTAAAAACCAAACATTAAAAATTTAAAATTAAAGATTTTTCTAATTTTTAGAAATAAAAAATAAAAATTAGGAATTAAAAATTAAAAATCGGGAATTAAAAATTAAAATTAAAAATCAAAAATTAAAAAAAAATTAAAATTCAGGATTCAAAATTCGAAACTAAAAATTAAAGATTAAAAATAGAAAATAAAAAATCACAAATTAAAAATTGCAGATTAAAAATAAAAATTAGAAACAAAAAGTAAAAGAAATGAAAAATTCCAAATAACAAATTAAAGATGGTAAATTAAAATTAAGAATTAAAAATTAGAAAATAAAATATTCAAAATTAACAATAAAAAATTGAAAATTTCAAATTAAGAATTGAAAATCAAATGTAAAAAAATCAAAATTGAAAATAAAAAATTAAGACCTAAAAATTCAATTAAAAATTAAAAAATTAGAAATTGAAAATTAAAAATTAAAGATTACAAATCAAAAATTGAAAATTATTGATTGAAAATTATTAATCAAAAATTAATTAAAAATTTAAAATATCAGAAATTTATTAAAAAAAAAATGAGAGTTGTTCTACTGGAGCTTTAGAGCTAGGTGTCGGAAGGGCTCCCCGTCAGAATCACTCACTACAATTGCGGACGAGACGGGTAATGGCGCCCACTAAAACACTGCTTAACCCTCCAAAAGTCGCGCTAATGGCTTATTGAACGAGCAGCCGTAGCTGCTCTAAGACGATTTCGCTAGATTTTCAGAGCAGCGTGCACTAGCGCGATTGCCAGAAGGTTATGGCCAATTGCACCGGGCCGTGATTCTGAATGTGATATTCATTGTATGGTTCAGATATATGCGAGCGTCGGACTTCGCAAACGCGTGTGTATCATCGCGAACGGCTCAAGCGTTTGTATGCCGCGTGTGCTACCGTGTCGTAAATTCGCGGGTATAAATTCGATTTTATAACCATGCGCCCATTCACATATTCGCGTGTGTTCTTGGATGATCACGCACGGACCGTGAATCTGATGCTTAATTTTTAGTGTATAGTACACATGCTGGAAGATAGTAAGTTTCCCCATATCACTAGAGCTCCCGGTCATTTCGCTGTCTGTTGTGTTGTCTAGTGAATATGAGCGTCATTTTTTGATTGGCCCAACTGAAGATGTGAGTCTAGGCTGCTAAGATCGAGGGTAGAGATTTCCGAATGTGACCGATCCATGATCGCGCGAGCGATGATTAATGCTTGGTCCGCGTTTGTAAATTTATAGGTGCTAAAAGTGTACCCTGTTACCGTGGTGTTTTAATGTTATCGAGATCACTAGCGTAAGTATGTGTAGATGATTGCAAATGTGCGTTTGTGACCAGGTTTGTGTTATCGGGAAAGCCACGAGTGCTTGTACATTCGTAATAGGAGAGATTGTGAGTGTATATGCGAGAATGTGAAATTAATTGTGTTAGTTAGTGTTAGTATGAATCTAATTTAGGATATAGTAATAAAACATTTCGAATAAAGAAAAAATGATTCAAAGAGCTTAATAAGAAGTGTGTAAATTGACCGATATTATTTTTGGTATACATGAGTTGTGGAAAAGCAAATAGAAGAACAACAGAAACAGCTAATGGAACTACTTTACCTCGTCTAAATGCCAGAAAATTATGTTTATTTACCATTAACGACAACTGCATTCTAACGAGAAATGGATGATTCATGTGCGTCGGTAAATTAATTGTACCTTAATTTATCCATTCCGATCTTCCCAATCTGAATAGAATCGAATGCACAAATTGAACACCGGTATTACCCACTATTCTATTATATACGCCAGTTCTGCATTCATTCCCTGACCAAGCTGTCACAAAAACTCAGACCAGCACACACAGATAGACATACGACTAGCACATAGCAATTGTACACTAGAACTGAGTCTACCATTATTACAAAACAGCCACTAATAGGCGTCTACTTAATAACACGATGACGAAGTCGACCGATAAATCGACACGCCCTACTGCGAGCCATGTGAACAAACACTGCCATTGAGCTGTTGAACAATGTTTGCAAACACGGCCCACAGAAAAAGGCAACTTACGTGGAGCCGGCCATCGGCCACACCATCCGGCAAAGGCTAATGGCAAAAATACAAAACATAGAAAAGGCCCAAAAAACCCTCTCGGTCTCCTCGATACACCACTATCGAGGCATAGTGCAATAACCATATGGAAGCAATTGTCTGTCAGAGGTTCTTTAGAACTGATGCATGCAATATACTAGGGGAGGGCATTGAAAATAAAAATTTAAAATCAAACTAAAAATTAAAGTTAAAGATTCCAGATTAGAAATTAAAAATTCGAAATTAGAAATTGAAAATTAGATATTAGAAATTAGTACTTGGGAATAAGAAATTAGAAATCAAAAATTAAAAATGAAGAAGTTGTACACAAAATGACTACTGTTCAAGTGGTAAATCCTATCGAAACCGTCAGACGGTTTAATTGATTCCTAGCACTAAAAACCCCATCATGAGCGTAGACGCAATTTCACGAATAAACTCACAGAAAAAAATATTTTACCGCTTACAGAGACAATAAATCGCGTCCAGATTTAATATCGTTTCGGGGGACAAGGCGCAATCCCACAGCATAGACCAAATGTTCTATCGATGTCTATAATAGTACCGTCTCGCTCGCAAGTTTACGATCCAAGCAACCGGCGACGTTCCATTTCAAATAGGCTCCAGCAACAACCCTCCCATTGATTCAATCCGGCAAATGCTTTCGGGCTACTGCGATTGAACGGACCAATAAAATCGCTCGATTCGAGTCGAGTTCAATGGTCGGCAGCAGCAGTTACTGCGAGTTTGACACAGAACGTCACTTGAAACGGAGGATGTTCAACCATTAAAAAGCGATAATAAATTTGTGCAGTGATTTCTGTTTGTGGCGTGGTTCATGGTTTTCGGAACTCCAGTTGTCATGATGGCATATCGAACTACATAGTTGTGCGGAATCTTCTGACAAAGTTAACTTTCTTCTCGACACGTTTTCACGGGCTACTTGCCAGGAATGCATGATGAGCTTCTTTTTCCCAGTAGAAAAACGTAGTTAGCACTTTCTTTACTCCCACTAGGGTGCTCCAGACAAACTAGATTACAAGTTGTTCACTGTGCGTTACAAGCAATATTAAATCATAGCGCACCGACACCTACCCCCTCCGGTAACAGTTGATTGGACAAGACGTTGCTCGTCGTCGACGAATTCCAACCATTACTCAGCTGAGTAAAGTGGGCGAGAATTGATGCACACCTTCTTCGTCCTTGAATGAAGTTTTACCTACAACACTGCTACTGTTACAGTACACCAGCCTTCCAGCCAAGCACGTGCTTAAAAGACAAACTTGTACCACCGTCTATTCCACATCCGGTTAATGCATGTAAGCGCAAACAAATAACACATCCCATTCCAGTAGCCCCTCGCGTACTGCACAGTTCGTGCGGTGGGCGGAACCGGATGGGAAGCTCGAAAGTGTCGTAACTAAAGTATTTTAATGTAGAATACATTTAAGCTTTCAATATAGGGGTCCCGTTTCAAAATATCGGCTGCGGCGCCGCGTCAGATTTTGAACGTTAATAACTTTTATCATACTTAACAGAATGATTTGATTTTTAGGCCAATTTGTTGCAAATATGTTCCTCTATGCTGTATTAAAATTTGAAGTATGTATAACATGCACTAATAACAAAAAAATGTGTTTTGAAAAATCTTTCGAAAACGACTCGGAAAAGTGAAAATTTTCAGCCCATCCCGCACAGAGCCGTCAAAATGGTGGACCAACCGAACAATAAAATAATGAAAAGTTTATATATAGGTCCACTACATGTTTGTTCCTATGGTTATTCGCATTGGGTTGCTTGACGAGAGCAGTTGGTGGGGGAAAGACGGCATATTCCTTTGGTTAGGCCATTAGAAGCCGGACGGAAAGGAAAGGCTCATGCACGGCACGAGAACGAGCGAGAAAGCGATAGTAGTGCATATTAGCGCGATTATATAAATATCTGTCGGTCGGTTTTTCTCATCATTCGTATTCGTTCAAGCACTAGCAAGTAGCCAGTCCACCGAAGGAAAGCAGTTGGCAATGACGACGGCGGAAAAAGTGCCCCAGCTACTGGTGACTCATCGCAACCCGATCAGGAACTGTCGACCTGCAAGAATTTCGCCCCAACTAAAGGGCAACAGAGTAGGCTATCGTTCCAGCGTCTGGGTCGTGAGATTGTGCAGGACTGCAAAATCGAGCCACGCTTACAAAGCTCAGTCGTAATGATGCCCCGAGAAGCCAACGATGCCTACTTGGTCGGTTTGTTCGAGGATGCAAAATAGTGCTTTGTGGCTCACCGTGTCCGCGGGGAGTGCGTCTGAATTATGCTCCCGCAATAAAACAATAAACGGTTCTTTACAGGACCAATTAATTGTGTTGTAATAAGAGTTAAACTGAAATTTACATTTTATGGTGTATAACAAATAATTTTCAGAAAGCTATATAAAAAATACGATGTGTGGAAAGAAAGAAAGAGAATTTAAATTATCCTCTCTTGCTCGTTTTCGTGCACTGCTTTTCCTTTCCTTTCTGCTGCTACTACCATCATAACTAAAACGAATGTGCGTGTTCTCCCACCATCTCATGGCCAGTGTTGCCACAATTGCATGTCGCTATAACAATTTGAATTATTTTATTGATCCTCTCTAGTATTGATAAAATATAGAATATGCAAAGTACACTAGTCGCATGCTTTTTTTCGAACTTTTTGGCAGCCTCCGTTGATTAACTGCATAAATCGATTTGTTTGTGCAGCTCCTTGCTAGTAGCAAACTAAATAGCCTTTATCAGCGCTAACAAATAAGACAAAAGAATTTAAATTTGTGAAAATCTTCTCCTTCCTTCTTTTCAAATCTGCAACATTCTTTGAAAATATTGAAAATGTTGTTATTGAAAAACTGAACATGCAAGTTTGCTAGCACTGGCCACTAAATTGAAGGCGATGGAAAGACAGAATATTCGTTTTGGTTATGCTAGTATTGGTAGCCGAACGGAAAGGAAAGGCACAGGAAAGGCACAGGAATGGCACGAAAACGAGCGAGAGAGCGATAGTAGTGCTTTCTCGTGTTTTCATATATGAATATTGGTCGGTCGGTTTTTCTCATCATTCGTATTCGTTCAAGCACTAGCAAGCAGCCAGTCCATCGGAGGAAAGCAGTTGGCGATGATGACGGTCCGCAAAAGTGCCCCAGCTACTGGTGGCCCATCGCAATCAACTACCGATCAGGAACTGTCGCCGTGCTAGTATTTCGCCCCAACTAAAGGGCAACGGAGCAACTAATCCGCTGGCTAACATTCCAGCGTCTGGTTCGTAAGGTTGTGTATTACTTCAAAGTCGAGCTACGCTTACAAAACTCAGCCGTAATGAAGCCAGTGATGCCTACTTGGTCGGTTTGTGGGAGTGGGCGTAAATTACAATAAAAGCAACCGTTACGGTTCTTTTCAGGACCAATCAATTGTGTTCTAGTGAGAGTTAAACTGAAACTTTCATTTTAAGGTGTGTAGCAAATTTTCAACAAGCAACATAATACGTTGTGTGGAAAGAAGTAGCTTGCACACGGAACAAAAATTTAAATTATCCTCTCGCTCGTTTCGTGCACTGCTTTTCCATTCCTTTCTACTGTTATTATCAGTATTACCAAAACGAATGTGTTGTTGCATGTGTTTAAGAGAAACGTTGAAGTCGCATGCTTATATTCAAGCTTTTTGGCAGCCCCCGTGAACTAACTGCATTAAATGATTTTTTGTGCAGCTCCGTGCTAGTAGCAAACAAAATGGCCCTACCAGTGTCTGATTCGTGAGATTGTGCAGGATTTCAAAGTCGAGCTAAGCTTATAAAGTTCAGCCGTAATGGTACCCGAAGAAGCCAGTCTTGTCGTTTTGTTCGAGGCTACAAAACAGTTCGCCAGGCACGTAACTATCATGCCAAAAATATCCAACGATCCAGCGCATCACCATCAACACCAACGCCGATACCAAAGGTTCTTTTCAGAACCACCATTATTACCATAGAGAATTATTTGAAAATTTCCCATTCAAACGTGATTCTGTTGAATATTATTAGATTTAAATTAACGTCTCGAATTGAAATCACGACGCTCCGGTTATGTGACAGACATTACCCACCCATCTTTTTTTATTGTGACCACGACTAACGGTTTAATATAGACACCCCATTTCAATATTTCTGAAGGAACAGAAGGTCGAGTTTGGAAAGTTTGTAACTTTCATTGTACTTAACCAAATTACACAATGTTCGCACTAATGATTCAGAAATATGATCAGGAATCTTCTGTTAGATTTGTAAGTATGTATAATTTACATGAATAAAGAAAAATTGATTTTCAGGAATCAATTATTATCTGTTCTTCCATTGGCCAGTACTACGCGACTTCCTCATGCTAACAATTAATTTCATCGTTAGCCATCTCCCTCACCAAGGCCAACAACGCCAACAAAACCGGTCCTTTTCAGGACCACCATCATTTTTGTAAAGAATAATTTGAAATATTCCTCGCCCAAATCACCTTTTGTCCGAAAATTCCAATGAGTATCAAAATATTTAAAGAACGTGTTCCTTATGTATTCTACATCTCTCCGGTTATGTCGCAGACATTACCCACCCATCTTTTTTCCGCAACATGTCGCCTGCTTTGTTTACCGACTACTTTACTGCAAAAGAGCCGATGCAAATGCGAAGAAACTTTTTCCGTTTCGCAAACCGAAAAAAAAACCCCGGACTGCTTTGATTGAAATTTCATTGCGTCATTGAAATTTAACGGTAATTGTTATCGACTTGCGTAAAGCTCTTCGTTATCGATTTAAAATCTAGTTCTAATTGAAAATTTCCATAATCAACAGAGCCGGGACCGGTGTGTCACGTAGCGACTGAAAAATTGTTATTACCGCGCGCTCATTTGCGTTGCTCGCGGCACTATCCCTAGGAGAAGAATCACCGCATCGCGTTTCAGAATGTCTCCGATTCCTATTTTTTCGTCCTCCTGGTCGGCCGGCGGTGCTACTGTACTGTGAATAGCAAATCAGCACGCATACCTAAATAGTAGCTACGAGCTATTATGGAGAGGTGAGTTCGGGAAATGTGAACGATTTTGGTCACAAAAGGTTGGGCTGGAGCGATCAAGATTGGCAACACGTTCCAGACGGAACGCCCCGACTCGTCCTAGAAAGCTGTTTCTTTATGGCTTCTGTTATTAAATATGGTAATAGTAAAGGAACAATGTGAGACGCCCTCTAGATCTGGTAGCATATTACGTGGACGGTAGTTTCCGAAAAGACACTCATGGCATTCTACGATGTGTTTTCATTGACAATTGGTGAATGTTTTTTCGATGGAATGATTTTTTTTTTGGAACTGGAAGGCATTTTTTAATTTTTTGACATTTTCTATTACACAAGTTTTTATCGTAACAAAGAAATCATTTACGAATCTTGCTAAGAAACTCTCGTCACAGAACCCAAAATCATTACCACCTAAGCGTAATCTTCCAGCGCTCGTAAAATCCAGAAACATTCAACCTTAACAGAATTACACTCAAACCTCTTCCCCTCGGGGTAATACTTAGAAATAAACTTTTACGGCATAAGTTTTTATGTCAGAGAACAAGCTCGATAATTTCACTGATTGCCAGGGATCTCTTTCGTCATAAAAACCAACCCTTCCTTCTAACGCTGCTGATGCTTATTTTATCTACAAATTAACACTGTAGAGCTCGGATGCAGCCTTTCGTCTAAAGCCTTAATTGACAGGAGGTTTGTAACCGTCACAGGATTCGCGGAAGCAGGATTTTTTTAGCACAAGTTTTGGGAAAATTTTAGAAACAAATTGATCCGATTCAAATACCCTCATCATCAGCAAGCATATTTCGTGCATCAGTTTTAGGGAACCTCTGACAGACAATTGCTTCAAGCTGGTTATTGCATTACGCCTCGATAGTGGTGCATCGACGAGACCGAGAGGGCTTCTGGACGTTTTTTATGTTTTGTTTTTTCATACGCTGCATCAGACCAAACTGACGGTCAACCTGGCGAGTCGACGTGAATGACCTTTTTTCGGTGGGCTGTGTTTGCAAACATTGTTCAACAGCTTAATGGCAATGTTTGTGGACACGGCTCGCAGTGGGGGTCAGTGTGTGTCGATTTATCGGTAGATTTCGTCATCGTGCACAGGCTTACTAAAGAACTGTAAAAGTAGGACCTTATTAGCGGTCGTTTTGTAATAATTTTAGTTTTTAGTATTAATGTACAATTGATATGTGCTAGTCGTATGTATATCCGTGTATGTGTTTGTCTTAGTATTTGTGACATCTGGGTTAGGAAATAGATACAGAACTAACTTATATGATAGAATAGTGAGTAATCCTTCCCAGTATTCGTTGGTCACATTTTTCCAGTGTTCGATTTGCGCATTCGAATCTATTTATTCGACAAGATCGGATTGGATAAATTAAGATACGATTAATTTATCGACGCACGTGAATCATCCATTACAGGTCAGCTTAGCATGAATTTTTTCAACAGAATCTAATTATTGTTAATGGTAAATAAACATCATTTACTTGCATTTAAACGTGTTCAAATAATTTGATTGCTCATTACATGTGTGCTTTTTTCTAATTTATTAGCCTGTTTTTGCTGTGCTCTTTTCTCTTCTGGTTTTTGACCCGTACAAAGAAAATTAGGCATCAGAGTCACGGTCCGCGCACGATCATTCTAGAATACACGCGAATATGCGAATGGCCACACGGTTATAATATCGAATTTATCTACGCGAAGTTACCTACACCCTAGCACATGCGACAAACACGTTAACGTACAAACGCTCGAGCCTTTCACGATCATCCACACAAACCAGCGCCTGCGATCTCTCATACAGGATAACACCTCGATGAATGATCGATTTAGCACTTATAAATTTACGTCCGGAAGTCCCTACTCTTGACCATAGCAGCCTAGCCATACCTTCAGTTGATCCAATAAAGAAAAATTACTCTCATATCCACCACACAACACTTTCCATGGCAACATGATCGGAAAGTCTAGTGATATGGAAGAACTCACTTTCTACTAGCATCTGAACCGTACACCGAAAATTTAGTATCAGATTCACAGCCTGCGCGCGGTCACCGAATATGCGAATGGATGCACAGTAATAAAATATAATTTATATACGCGAAGTAACATACACGCTAGCCCACGCGACCAACCCGTTAACTTACAAACGCTCGTGCCTTTCGCGATGATACACGCGATCGTGAAGTCCCTACGCTTGCACATATCGAAACCGTAAAACATTCAGAATCACAGCTCGCTGCAATTGGCCTTAAGCAGTGTTTAAGTGGGTGATATTTCCCGCTTCGTCTGTAATTGTAGTGAGTGATACTGACGGGGAGCTCTTCCGAGAACCTACCTCTATAGCTCTAGTTGGATAACTCTCGAAAAAAGCATTGATGAAGTTCAAATTATAATACACCCAGGTTTTTAATGTAGAATACATTTAAGCTTTCAATATAGGGGTCCCGTTTCAAAATATCGGCTGCGGCACCGCGTCAGATTTTGAACGTTAATAACTTTTATCATACTTAACAGAATGATTTGATTTTTAGGCCAATTTGTTGAAAATATGTTCCTCTATGCTGTATTAAAATTTTAAGTATGTATAACATGCACTAATAACAAAAAATTGTGTTTTGAAAAATCTTTCGAAAACGACTCGGAAAAGTGAAAATTTTCAGCCCATCCCGCACAGAGCCGTCAAAATGGTGGACCAACCGAACAATAAAATAATGAAAAGTTTATATATAGGTCCACTACATGTTTGTTCGTATGGTTATTCGCATTGGGTTGCTTGACGAGAGCAGTTAGTGGGGGAAAGACGGCATACTCCTTTGGTTAGGCCATTAGAAGCCGGACGGAAAGGAAAGGCTCACGCACGGCACGAGAACGAGCGAGAAAGCGATAGTAGTGCATATTAGCGCGATTATATAAATATCTGTCGGTCGGTTTTTCTCATTCGTATTCGTTCAAGTACTAGCAAGCAGCCAGTCCACCGAAGTAAAGCAGTTGGCAATGACGACGGTCCGAAAAAGTGCCCCAGCTACTGGTGACTCATCGGAACTGTCGCCCTGCAAGAATTTCGCCCCAACTAAAGGGCAACTAATCTGTAGGCTATCGTTCCAGCGTCTATATAAGAAATACGATGTGTGGAACGAAAGAAAGAGAATTTAAATTATCCTCTCTCGCTCGTTTTCGTGCACTGCTTTTCCATTCCTTTCTGCTGCTAATACCATCATAACTTAAACGAATGTGCATGTTCCCCCACCATCTCATGGCCAGTGTTGCCACAATTGCATGTTGCTATTACACTTTGAATTATTTTATCGATCCTCTCTAGTATTGATAAAATATAGAACGTGCAAAGTACACTAGTCGCATGCTTTTATTCGAACTTTTTGGCAGCCTCCGTTGATTAACTGCATAAATCGATTTGTTTGTGCAGCTCCTTGCTAGTAGCAAACTAAATAGCCTTTATCAGCGCTAACAAATAACACGAAAGAATTTAAATTTGTGAAAATCATTTCCTTCTTTTCAAATCTGCAGCATTCTTTGAAAATATTGTTTGAATGTTTTTATTGAAAAACTGAACATGCAAGTTTGCTAGCACTAGATTGAAGGCGATGGAAAGACAGAATATTCGTTTTGGTTATGCTAGTATTGGTAGCCGAACGGAAAGGAAAGGCGCAGGAATGGAACGAAAACGAGCGAGAGAGCGATAGTAGTGCTTTCTCGTGTGTTTATATATGAATATTGGTCAGTCGGTTTTTCTCATCATTCGTATTCGTTCAAGCACTAGCAAGCAGCCAGTCCACCGAAGGAAAGCAGTTGGCAATGGCGATGGACGGAAACAGTGCCCCAGCTACTGGTGACTCATCGGAACTGTCGCCCTGCAAGAATTTCGCCCCAACTAAAGGGCAACTAATCTGTAGGCTATCGTTCCAGCGTCTGGTTCGTGAGATTGTACAGGACTGCAAAGTCGAGCTACGCTTACAAACCTCAGTCGTAATGATGCCCCGAGAAGCCAACGATGCCTACTGGTTCGAGAATGCAAAATAGTGCGCCTGGTTTGTTCGAGAATGCAAAATACTGCACCAAACGCATAACTTTCAGGCCAAATATATTAAACTGGCTCACCGTGTCGCGGGGAGTGCGTCTGAATTATGCTCCCGCAATAAAACAATAAACGGTTCTTTTCAGGACCAATTAATTGTGTTCTAATAAGAGTTAAACTGAAATATCCATTTGAGGTGTTTAACAATTTTCAGCAAGTAGGTTAGAAATACGATATGTGGATAGAAAGAGAATTTAAATTATCCTCGCTCGTTTTCGCGCACTGCTTTTCCATTCCTTTCTGCTGCTAATACATCATAAATTAAACGAATGTGCGTGTTCCCCACCATCCCATGGCCAGTGTTGCCACAATTGCATGTTGCTATTACACTTTGAATTATTTTTTCGATTCTCTCTAGTGTTGATAAAATATAGAACGTGCAAAGTACACTAGTCGCGTGCTTTTATTCGAACTTTTTGGCAGCCTCCTTTGATTAACTGCATAAATCATTAGATTTAAATTAACGTCTCGAAGTGAAGTCACGATGCTCCGGTTATGTCACAGACATTACCCACCCATCTTTTTTTAGTTTAGTAGAGCGAATACGAATTACTATCGCTCTCTCGCTTGCTCGTTTTCGGGCTATGTTCCTTTTCATTCTTTCCTGCTACTAATACTAGCATAATCAAAACGAATGTGCGTCTTCCCACCATCCATTTAGTGAGCAGTGTTGCCAAACGCATTTTCAGTTTTTCATCAATAACATTTCAACAATATTTTCAAAGAATGCTGTAGATTCGAAAAAAAGAAAAATAGTTGGTGATGGAAAAGAATTCCCAATTAGAATTTTTAACCATAATTATAACGAATCATTTGAAAATTTCACATGCAAACGTAATTTCGTTGCATATCATTAGATTTGGATTAACGTCACAAGTGTAGTTACGACACTCCAGTTATGTCGCAGACATTACCCACCCATCTTTTAATGTAGAATATTTAGTCTAGAAATCAGAATGTTCCAATGGTCGTTTCAGGCGACTTCAACATAGATGTTTCAAAACAAGAGAATTTGAAATTTGTTTATTTTATGAATGAATGTTTCAAGCTTCGTTTGATCTCTGATCCATCACAAGCAACTACACTTGCAGGCACATGCATTGATCTTGTATTTGTCAAAAACGTCAATGCAGAAACCCGAAGATATATTTCGTACTTTTCATATCACAGACCAATACTTTTTTTAATTGATCCAGTGGTTTAATTTCAAATGTAAACAACGCTTGAAAAATTATAACCGGTTGACGACCTACACCTACACCAATCATGTCAGAATCACCTCCTGGACAACAGCTAAGCCCGGAAATAGTAAGAAGTCAGAAGCATCCAACGAAAATCGAAGCCAGCGCATCTCCCCACCAAGGCCAACAACGCCAACAAAAACGGTCCTTGTCAGGACCACCATCATTTTTGTAAAGAATAATTTGAAATATTCCTCGCCCAAATCACCTTTTGTCCGAAAATTCCAATGAATATCAACATATTTGAAGAACGTGTTCCTTATGTATTCTACATCTCTCCGGTTATGTCGCAGACATTACCCACCCATCTTTTTTACGCGGAGGATACGTACCGCGTAAAAAACCGCGTTAATTGGAAAATCCGCGTAAAAAATCGCGCTTATTGGAAAATCCGCGTAAAAACCGCGTTTATTCGAAATTCCGTGTAAAAACCGCGTTAGTCAGAAAATCCGCGTAAAAACCCTCAGGAAAAGACTTTTTGGAAGGTTTTTTTTTGCGCGAATTTCGAATTCCTTTTGAATGCAAAAGACTTGGAAGATTTTCGGAAAATTCGAAGAGACGGATCTGGAAGACTCCTTATAGCCCGCATCTCAACAATATGGGTATTTTCGGAATGGACTTGACGAATAGGTGCCAGAAATTGGTTTTGGCGCCATTTGGAAATCCAAGATGGCGACTTCCAGTTTAGCGAAATTCGCTATATCCCAATCAATAAGGATATTTTCGGAATGGTCTTGAAGAGTAGGTGCTAGAAATTCATGTTTGACGCCATTTTGAAATCCCTTTTTTCTTTTGTATATTTATGACCGTATTTTTAAATTCATAAGTATTACAAAAGACAAATCAATTAAGCTAAATCGCCACGTTGACAAAATAGGAATTAAAAAATATTTGAAAGCCAGATAAGCACGAGCAAACCGAAACAGGTCAGTGAGCAAGTAATATTTAGAAACTTTCCACACAATATTCCAGAGATTGGTGATTCATAGGTGAGGTTTTTGGAGCTTAAAGCGATAAGTTCAGCACAGTAGCTATTAAAATGTATGTACATCGACGAATATATAGTTACCACCATTCAGCTGCAACATGTACGAAATATTGTTCGAATAGGATTCCATAGTTCCGACAAATCAGAAACTTTTGTTTAACGCGACTGACGAGTCAAAAAATGTGTACTCTGAAGATAATTCAGTTGAAGTAAAATTGCACGATCTGTCTTCGGGAACACCCGGTACGGCTAGTAAAAAATGAATGTCGCGATATGACGAAGATCTCTGTGTCAAGACTACAATGTAAGGTATTTTCCTAGGTATTCTCAACGTTGTTT
Organism: Topomyia yanbarensis; assembly: GCF_030247195.1. NCBI lineage: Eukaryota > Metazoa > Arthropoda > Insecta > Diptera > Culicidae > Topomyia > Topomyia yanbarensis. The sequence continues at coordinate 212,698,550 of NC_080670.1, read as the reverse complement.
GAATGGGAAGCATATAGTTGAAAACCCCCATTCCTTCCTTCGTTACCATGGACCAGGGTCCATCTATTCTCAAACCACGCTGTGTATTTATGACAATCAGTCTCCCTCGTGTCAGTACTGTAAAGAATCAGCACCCTACAGAAAACCCTCTGATCTTCGAATGTCCTAGGTTCAATGAAGTTCGAAGGGGTATGCCTGGTGTGACAGTTGACAATATCGTCGAAGAGATGTGCCACGACGAGCATATCTGGGATGCAGTGAACAAAGTAGTTACGAGTATACTGTCCGAATTGCAGAGAAAGTCGCGAAGTAATCAACAAAATGGCGTCGTCATCTACAGTCACCGTGAAACCACAAATCGGGTTTCGTGAGAAATTCCGCTACCAGGGAAATTCCGCTCCTAGTCGGAGAAGGGTAGTTCACCGCCGGATAATATCCGAGTAGATCTTAGTAAAGCTGGGAGCGAAATACCGCCTGGAACTATCTGAGTAGGTCGTGATAGGGCTGGGAGCTGAATGACTCAAGGAAACAGGAGCTCATGGAATCAGCATCTAGGCGGCTCACTGAGACGAGAGCTAAATGGCGACGTAATAAATGGAGATAAAAAGGAAGAGAAGAGTCGAAAGTTAATTCAAAGTCGTGCCCTGACTAACCACTGCATAATGGACGAATTTCACTAACAAAACAAATTTGTCCAAACCGAATGAAATGTTTCAAACTAAAAACGTCTTGGTAATTTTTGTTCAAGCAAATATGTCACGTGTTATAGTGAATGACATCACTCAGACATACAAGATTTCGTTTTAATCGAGTGTTTCAAGCAGAACTATCGTGTCTAGATCCCTGCCCGGGCTGTGGAGATTGATGGTGTGGTCTCTGAATCGGGACTGAAGTAGGTAGATTGGTTGAAAGCTTCAAGGAGCCTCAATTTCAGCAAGTGACAATTCAGAATGGCAAGCATCGAGGAGACTATTTACTCTGCAAAAGACACACTTCGGGCGATCTTCGCCGGGTCGTCCTGATTATGTTCTTCTGAACAAGGTTGATGCCGTCCGATATAGACCCGTTTTAGGTGAATGAGCACACAAACATTTAGAGCAGGACGTTGTTGATAGAATCGTTTTGAGTTTGTAAGGATATACTGGTCGATCATTTCAAATTTACACACTGTCAACAATAATTTAGTTGACGAAATTAGTTGCAAAATATTTGCGTATTTTTACCATCGTCAGTTTTTGTGTGGGTCATTTATTTTGATAGATAATCGCATTGAGGTAGTATTGTTGAATGCAGAAAATCGTTCCAAAATTAACGAAGGAAGTTATTAGTATTTGATTCTTCTATCAAAAAGCTTAAATTCTAAAACGGTCTAAACTACATAATGGATTAATGTTACCAGAAAAGAAATTTATCCAAACCATATTTCAAACTAAAAACGGCCTGGTGATTTTTTTTCATCTCAGATAACAACTGTTCGAGTAAATAAGTTGCATGTTATAGCGAATGACCTCAATCAGTCACACGCTTTTAAACCGAGCGTTTTACGCGGAACTAGCATATCTACATACCTGCCCGGGCGGTGGAGATTGATGGTGTGTTGTTCGAATCGGGTCTGAAGTAAGTAGATTGTTTGAAAGCTTCAAGGAGTCTCAATTTCACCAGGTGAAATTTTAGAATTGCAAGCATCGAGGAGGGTAAGACTACTTATTCTCCAAAAGACTCAATTCGGGCGATATTCGCCTGGTCTGTCTATGTCCTTTTGGACAAGGTTGATTTATCTGGTCACCTGATTGTACCACGGGTCATGAACTGCAAACAGTTGGGCCACACAGCCGCCTATTGTGATAAGAAACGGTGCGGCAAATACGGGGAACAGCTTGGGGATGATTCGTGCGGCAAAAATACTGAAAAGTGTATTTACTGTGGGGGATTCCTCCCGATCTTCCATCTTGTCCAGCGTAAATTGCAGCATGGGGACAGAATTAGGGGCCCTCTTAAGGAACGCTTGTAGCACTCTTATGCTGAAATGATAAATATTGTCCCGACATCTGTCCCTTCTGACTCAATGCTTTCTTCTGTTGAGAATAAATCTGATGATCCACGAGAGAGAACATCGTCTGTAAATCCGGAAGCGTCCAGAAAGAGAAGAAATCTTTCCATATCTAGAATGTCGCGTATGGGTGTTTCCCTCTGCGAACGAATAAAACAAATAGAAGTGCTACCTTAAAGTCGTATTTTCAAGCATATCTAATTGACTTAACGAACAAAGCAAAAAAACAGTCACTCAAATTGCTTCCTTGCGGAACCCATTCGAGTAACTTTTTTTCTCTCAGTGATTTTAGAAAAAGCAACTCCCTCATTCATCAACAGTTTTTTCGGCATTTAATTAGCAAGGGACTGGAAGGTGAAGTATATTTTTCAATATTTAGAGCCATAGTACTCAAGGGAGAGCAAGGTGTTGAAAGGAGAAAGTTTAGAAAAGCGTGGAAGGATCATATATGCAAGCTTAGAGCTCACCGGCGACTTAACCCTTTGTCTGCTACCGTAGGGGTCAGGGTCTTTTGGCATTAGAAATGCGAATCACCTGAGTCTACGGCATGTCCGAACAAGCGTAAAGTAACTTGTTACTTCATGCTGTCGGAACCGACTCATTCATGTTTGACTTTGGCGCATCTGTCTGTTTTTCACAGTCACATGAATATCAGCCAAATGGCTTATGCAATCACAACCAATCAGTTCGTAGAAACCACCCGAACCGATTGACTGAGACATAACGACAATTTTGATTGCCATACCGGAAGCTTATACCTCCGCAGGGAATATGCACAAACAAACCAATGTGTCTTCTGAATTGCTTTCCGCAGGCATCCATAAATTGATGCAAAAAAAAAAATCAAATCTTCTTCACCGCACTACGGCATTGGATTGCAATACCAATGTCAACAAGACGGCAGAGATGCCGAGCAAGTAATAAACAAAAATAAAATTTCACTCATCCGAAGCTAATGTTCAAGGCCTGCTACAATGTCCGAAACGTGGGTATGAGCGTTATTTGTTCTTCCCAGTCTTTAATCTACCGAAACATGGATTGCTTCGATTGAAAGAGCCCGACTGATACTCGGTGGGGAAAACACTAAAACTTCTGTTAGCATCCTAAGAAAAATGTGCGATTTACTGACGCAAAACAACAAAATCGTTTCTTCAAGCATGGCTATAATCCAATAAAACCGACAATGAGACTACGCGTAGTCTTACAAGATAAGACAAAAAAAGGGAATAGGAAACGCTTCAAAAGTTTTCAGCGAACCCGCGCCCACCGCTTTGCCATCAATTCTGGCATCGATTTTCGTTTTTTTTTTCGCAAAAACTCCTAATTCGCTCTGACGCGCATCGTGGATACCGAAACCCACTTTGCTTCACCCACCACCCCCTGAATTTGTAATAAAAAGTACCGACACTTTTAGATCCCATCTCCGCCCCCAGCGAAGCGGAAAAGTGCCTCGAGTTTCCGCCTTCGCACTGAAGAAATCCGTTAAAAGTTAATTTTAAGCCTCACCACCTCACCAGGTTTTACCTACTTTGAACTCAGCTCTGCCTGCAGGCAGAGCCAGACACCTTATGAAATTTTACGACTAATTAATCGGAGAGGTTTTTGGTGGTTTTCCGTTTTGGTGGTGGGCACTTCAATTCGTCCCTCCCGTCGGTGTACTGGTCGCCGAGCATAGCAGCTTTAAACATTAATAAAATTGCAATGGAGTTTCGGTCGGTTGCGGTGTCAGATACAAAGTAGGCTCTGTTTCATTCAGAAGCAAACTAAGAAACGTGCGTCTCCATCGGAAAAAAACAAAACTAGTTTAATTGTATTAGTTATTGGCTAAGGACATAATTTTAGACTCATTTCTGCTTTCTCGAAAAAATTTCACGAAAATATTTCAAAACTCGTGCCGAGTGTAACAATATCCCTACGTTCCTACTCTTTTCAAGAGTTGTTCCAGTTTAGCGTGTACACAAGGGTGGCCTACTTCGATTACCCGTAAAACGCATTGCATTTTTGCATTTCGCGTTCTTCTTTTCCGATCATGTTTTCGCAATCTTCGAATAGCAAAACCGGAACTCGTCGGTCGTTCTGCAGTAAGCTAATGGGGAAACTTTTAACGAAGATTTTCAATTTACATTTAATTGAAATGTTTTTCTCGCTCCAAAACCCGATCTTTACACAATTATTCCACAACGGAACGGGATCCCTTAGTCGAGGGAAAGGTGCTTGTTTTTCCCCGGCGTCCGAACGGTTCTTCATCCCGCCAGGATCTTCGTAGTCAGGGGGAGTTGGTTGGGCGGCTCCGGGACCTTTCAATCCCGCATGGCAGCCCCGAAAATGAATGAAGAGAAAGTTTTCTAATTTTCCACACGCATCACTAAATGGACAGAACAAGAGGTACAATCATCACATGTTATGTACTCTGTTCTAAGTTTTCCATTGTTGGTCAACTGTTTCAGGAAGATTGCTCATCGGTACAGGTTGGGAAAGTTTTTGGAAGCAATGTTTTCTGGTAAATTTAAACTTGGACGTACTTGTTTCATCTTTGCGAAAAAGCGCCCTCACCGTGATGGTTTAGCTTAAAATAGTTGGATGAACAGTGTCTTGAATAATGTTGTGATATTGTACTTGTTTCATTGTTAATCGTTTGAAACTTTAACACTTGACCCAAATATGATGATGAAGCTGACTCGTGCCCTTTTCCGTACGGCATCTCGTATTTTACTGGGGAAGAAAATCATCTATAAATCTTTGACTTTATGGTTGAGCTGAAGAATGTTGGAATTCTTTATTGTCCATTATATGTTGTCCGCAAATTGTTGGAATTAATGTGCGAGGGAATACGCATGGTTATGTCTGAGTAGGAATAGTTGGTGTAGGTTTTCTCATTCCTGATTTGTGGACATCGCGTATGTTGAGCTCTGAGCTTACCAAAATAAGGTACTGAATCTATTTTTAATTAATTTTAAGCTATTGATTAGAGCAGCGTCTGTCATCTTTGTTCAACGCATTATCTCGACGGGTAGGGTCAAATCTGGGGTAATTTATTGGTAGGCTGTCTTCTTAAGTACCTTAAAAGGACAGCAAAATCTCCTCCCTTACTGGATTGTTATCTAGCACATCCCTCAAGGAGAGTGGGAGGCCGTACTACGGTCGGAGGTCCGTGAGTTCCAAACAGTTGATCAGAAGGTGCTCGACAGTTCTACTGGAGTTGCAGGTTTCGCACGTTGGCGGGTCAATTCTGGTGATAGTGTTAGCGTGGGTTGCCCTGGTGTGACCGGTCCTCAGTCGGAAGAGCCTCTGTCGATCTATCTGGCTGTATCCCCTTTTATTTTCTGGGTGTGTTCCCAGGATGTCCAGAGTCTGGCAAAGTGCTGAGCTACGTTGTTGGTGTTTTTGATTACGTCTATTGCTGGGGTTTCTTTGTACTGTATCCGTGCGCTGGATCGTCGAAATGCATCCAGTCGATCCGCTGTCTCGTTGCCTTGGATGCCGCAGTGGGCCGGTACCCAACAGACGGTGATTTCCGTGTCGCTGTGGCTTTCGATGGGTTGGATAAAGAGGTGGCGGCAGTTTTCGGCTTGAAGGTCGGTTATTACCGACAAGGAGTCGGAGAAGACAACCGTTGGCTGGTTTGGCGGTTTTGAATACAGGCTCAATGCGCTCGCAGCTGCTTCAACGGAGAAGATGGAGCACTTGGTCGGTAACTGCAGGAATACGTTGGATCCTGAGCTTGAGACTCCTATACCGACTCCTGTTGCTGTCTGGGAACCGTCAGTGAAGATATGGTGGTGGTTGTTGTATGTTGTACTGAGGAATTCGCTGAAGCTGGCTCTAGCAGCGACCGGTGGGAGGCCTACCAGGTGGAGGCTGGTGTTTGTTACTGGGATGTTGGTCTTGCACCAGGGTTGGCAAGGGTGCTTGGCAGATGATTGGATGCTAGCCTGATGGAGCGGTTGTAGGTTGGGGCCAGGGTGGTGACAAGGCTGTTGCGGTGGAGTCCGGTGGCTTGCCGATGTTGATTCCAGTAATCCAGTCCATTTTGATGTGATGGAAATGGGGGTGGAAGGTCACATTTCTGTCAAAGGACACGCCGAGAATCCTGGGTTCCTTTATGAAGGGTATGGTGGAGCCGGCCAGGGTGATAGGAGTTCCGGTTGGGCGGTGCGTACTGTAGCAGCAGTGGGAGAGCACATGGTTGGAGACAGAGTGAAGCCCACTGATGTGACCAATCTCTCGATGGCACTGGTGGCTATGATTAATAATAAAATCCACTTGTTTTGAAGTCATGCTGCTTCTTTAGTTAATAACTTTTCTCAACGAATTTTCATAAACTTACATCATTCCCCGAATGTGTTCAGTAGATGAATACCTTTAGAAATAAATAGTGTTCTGATTAATTGATTGATGAGGTGATTTTTTATGAAGTTATTTTCAACGTTACCCGATTTTCCATACAAACTTTTATATAAATTTTGCAATTTTTGGAGGGTCCGTAGACACAACCGACACAAATTTGCACAATTACTAAGGACCATAAAAGAAATCAGTAGAGCCTGGTGGAGCTAAAAGTCAAAAATTGAACCAGTCTAATGTATATGTACCCTTACGGGACGTAGAGATTGACAGTGTTGTCACCGAATCGAGTCTAACCGTCGAAGACTTGCTGAAATACGAAGTTGGTTGTTTTTTTCGGGAAATCCTCACTTTAATCAGTCAAGATACTTGAATGTGAGCAATTGCGTTCGGAGCCGTTTGTAGAAAAGGTAAAAACTTATCTCCCATCAGACTCTTTTCGAGTGACTTTCGCTGGGTCTGTTCTGCCTAGCCACTTTCATGTTGACAAGGTTCGTGTACCACAGATCATCAGTTGCCTTAAATGTAAAAAATTGGGCCATACAGCCACCTACTGTGACAATAGGTGCGGTAAGTGCGGAGCGTGCCATGAGGAAGATGGTTGCACGAGAGATGCTGAAAGGTCTATATAGTGGCAAAACTCTACACGATATCTCGTCACGTCCCGCATACAAATCGTTCGAAGACAAAATCAAGCGTTCTTTGAAGGGTATTCTTACGGAGAAATGATAAATAGAGCTACGCCTGTACAACTTGCCCAAAAAATCCCTTAGATCTCTTGTCTTCTAGTGATGCAGACTCTGAAAACCTCTACGTACATCCCTCGTTTACCAATGCTGACGTTTTTTCGGAAAAAATCTTTCTCCTCCTAAGATTCCTAATAAAGGACCCTAGATTTCTCAGATAGTGACGTGTAAACCGAAAAGTGCTAGTACGAAACCAAAAAAATGTCTCTTGGATTTGAAAATGGCGATTTCCACTGTTCAGCGCTATCTAAAAAACCAAAACCACCAACAATCCCCAATGTACAGCCAGAGATTCAGCAAAAAGGAGGGCTGCAGAAGTTTTCTAACATTGTTGATTGGATTTTCAAAACCTTCCATATTTCTTACTTTATTAAATCATTTCTACCAGAAATTCTTGCTCAATGGCGATCGCATCCTTCAATGAATTTCTAAACCACCAGCGCGTGCAAGTGAAGAAAATAAAGAATTTCGGAGGCGTGATGGAGGAACACCGAAAAATTTAGATCGGTACACAGCTTTTGACAGCAAATTTAGAAGCTTGCTTCGCGTGAAAAAAACGGATGTTGGCGCCGGTTTGTCGATAGTTTATCGAGGGAAACATCGACGATCTGTCTGGAGTACTGCTAAAAGAATGAGTAAACGAAATGTAACGAACGAAAGCTAGCGGATACTCGACGCGATTGGTTTTCGACTTTACAAGGAAGTTATACCCAACCTCTGTGTCTATACAGAAAGTTGAGCGCGACATGTCGTTGGGACACTATGGAATAGACTCGTGTTTTTTTCGATGATGGAGTTCGCAGTTGCACTCCTGTCATACAACAATGATGCTGCTAACTCATTCAACTTATTAAAGAATCTTCTTGTCCCTGCAAAGAGACATGTTTGTTTAATTGGTTCAATAGGTTTCTTGTACAGAGTATTGTTCCACGTCCCCGGAGACAGGACAGGATTATTACTATTCATAAACCTGGAAAACATCCCGTCGACCACAATTCGTATCGGCCGATTGTAATACTTTCCTGCACCCGAAAATTGATATAGAAAATGTCACGACGCCTCGATAATTGGATTGAGACGAACGGCTTGCTATCAGATACTTAATTTGGCCTTGGCAAGGAAAAGGGACGAACGATTATTTTGCGCTGCTTTCATCAGAAATTCAACTGATATACGCTCACAAGGAGCAAATGGCAACTGTATTTTTAAGGGCTTTCGTTCTTGTATCAATTGAGGTTTCTACCGGATAAACTTCAGCAACACGGCCTTTCATCAATTCAGAGCAGTTATTTGTACAATTTTTTGTTTCAAAAAATACTTGAACTTCTCTCAAGGCGATTCGGCCCATACTCGAATAAACTACATGAGTCTTCCACAAGGTTCATGTTTAACGCTTTGCGACGAGAATTTATTTCCATTGTTAATGCTGTTATTTTTAGTTTTATATAGATTTTCGGAGTCACTGATTCTGACATCTAAAATGTAAAATTCAAAATAGTGTACCCAATATGGCGACTATGCTTGGCTTAATTTCATGTTTATTTTATATTGGAATAATACATTTTACAAGGGGTTTTCGGGGTCACCGATTCTGATTCTGAGGTGGAAATGTAAAATTCAAAATGACGGATGAACGTAAAAGTTTGTTATCAATGAAGAGAGTGCGCAAAACCTCTTCTCGTATAGAAATCGGCGAAGCACAGCTGAGCTGAGTCGAATTTTGCATTTATAACATCACAATCGAAATCAGCGACTCAAAAAAACCCCGCTAATCGAGTTTTATACTAATTGTAACAAAATTTGTCAATTTTGTAAAAAATGGTTGCCATTTTGTAAGCGCCATTTTGAATTTTCGAATTCTGACATCAGAATCGTAATCAGTGACCCCAAAAACTCGTAAATCGTAACAAAATTCGCAAATTTCGTAAAAACTGGCAGCCACTGTGTAGCCGCCATTTTGAATTTTCATATTCTGTTATCAGAATCGTAATCAGCGACCCCCCTTCACCGCCTAGCACAAGTTTGATGTTCCGGGGAAAATAAGGAAGCAGAAACTTTACTAGTTTGCCAATAAATACATGATTTGGCAAGCGATCTGCTCCTATGGCAAACGGAATAGGCCGTTCGTGACTACCGGGACTGTAAACGGGGAGAACTACCTCAAGGAGTGTCTACAGAAGCGTATGCTTCCTCTGTTGAAACAATACGAGATCTTCTGGTTGGATCTAGCTTCGTGCCACTATTCAATCATTGTCCTGAAGTGATACGAAGCCAACGGGGTCACTTTCGTACCCAAGTACATGAACCCCCTATTATGAAGCAGACACTATGGAAGCATCCCAAGAAGGTCTGAGGAAGACATGAAGAAGTTTTCGGTACAGAAGTAGCTGCAGCCAGATGTTGTACAGCACCTAATGAGTGGAGTTACTCTACACCCTTCTAACCACAGAGAACAGACGTCTACCTAGAGTGTTTCAGTTATGCAAACATCAACGCTCTATTGGAATTAATTGTATAGAATTGACAGCTGATCAAATGGAAAATTCTAAAACTGCTACCCTCTAGTTCGGCATGTACTAGAATGGCACTATTCTACAATAAATTCTTCCATAGAAGATAGGTCTGTTATCTGTGACCCAACGGATAGGACTGACTTGGACCAATAAACGATTAAAGCGTCGTTTCTCGAAAAAGGGTTCCAACGTTATCGCCAGCGCATCAATTATGGTTTCAAACTTTGAAGCGGCCAGCTGGGTCCTGTGTCGCTTTATTAGGGCTATTATCATATAATCGAAAGTTGACCACATTAAAATTTATCCAAATTTAGGATCCGCCGAGTAGGATGAGAGCTATCTCTCCTCCAATGATCGGTAATTGAATTGCCGTAAATTTAATTTATCACCTTCCCGTTTCTGTGGAAGAAAGGTTGTCCGTTAATTTGATTCCGTCAAATTGGTTGTAGCGAAGCGATCAAAGCATGCTGTGGCTCGAACGGGGTAAGATGGAATGTGTGACAGTTTCCGCTGAATGGGAATTAGCAACATTGAGAACAGTGGATTATAATCGCATCAGCTGATAAATAACCCAGCATAAATTAACATTGTTCCTGAAAATGTCACAAAAGTGGAACGTTCCATGCATGTGCACAATCCGGACGTGTGTAGGCGTAAGGCTCAGTGGGTGTTTAGTGACAATTTTCCCATTATTTCGATGCAACACGTTCCCCCACCTGCGGTCAACGCTAGAGAGCGCTTTTCCTGGTGGAGAGCGGATCAAATGCGAAGCAAGTTTCATTCTCGTCGTCCATTCCAGAGCGGAAGCTTATGTCATACAAGCTGTCAAAAAGAGAGAGAGAGGCAGAGCTGGTTCACAGGAATGCGGCCGCCGGGGCGGGTGGGGTGAATATAATGGGATACGTGCCGCACGTTCAACGAGGGGAAGAGATTGAAGAACCTTCCACTTGGAGAACTGATTGTTATTGGATCCCTTGCTGGTACACCCGTTTCCTATAGCGAATGTTAGCTTGCGTGCTGTGCGATTCGTGCTTCTTGACTCACAGCATGAGCGAATATTCAAGATGATTAGGATTGGCTAGATAAAATTGTACCAGCTGCTGCCGAGCCAGAATCCTTAAAATTACGGTGGTGAAAAGAAGTTCATTACACTTCTAACTCAAGTAGAAAAAATGATACGATGACCAACAAAACATTGCTTTTTTGGTAGAGTTTGTGCCTTTCCTTTCAATATTTGAAAGAGATCGCCTAATCGTGCTCAGGGTTAATCAATCAAACCCATCTTCGTTGGATGGGAATAATTGGAATCAAATATGTACATTGACATAAACATTTCGGTTTGCGAACAATGAAGCTGAAGCTGAATGAGATCCATGGCATGCTGCGACCTGCTGCTGGTATTCACTGCCATAAAAAAGCCATAACAAAGCACATTCCGGCCACATTGATTGTTTTCTTTCAATTTTTACGTTCACGCAAACATGAAATCGTCAAGATTCTATTTATTCCGACAATATTGAAAGAACGTCAAATTTTACAGCCGATTGATTGTATTGTTATTTATTCGTTGTTTGACTTCTGTTTACCGATCGGAACAACGTACACCAAACATGTCCCCATTTCATTCTATTCGGATCATACTTGAAACGTGTGGTAGTGAGTCAACGAGCAATCGGTCTAAAAATTGGCCCTTGTTCTTTCGTCCCGAAAAGAAAACACCATTCCCATCACCCTGTAGAAGTGGATAAAGGTCACCACTTCCGCAAGTCACATTCTCGTGGAGAAAACATAATTAATTTCCTTCTACTAGAGGCAATACGTGTCTGGAAAATATTATTTCACAAGGCTTACTATGACGCTCGTGATTCGTTTACATACTTTAGTGATAGACCGGCGACTAAAAAAACGGTACAACTGAACCCAGGTAGCTCACGCTAGATCTGCCCACTCTCACACGCACACAGAGCCTAACCGGAATGGTAAACAATGTGTTTGCATGTTCCGTATCATCGCCGACCGTTTCCCAGGATGAAATGGATCCACCTACATTTGGAATTCCGGTCCAAGCAATCCAAAAGACGACAACGTCGGCAAACGAAACATCCCAATCGTTATCTTGATTCGAGTGAAACGGCTGGCAAACGGCAGACAGAGGAAGGCAGCAGCAAAATTTCATTTCTCGACAACATACCGGCCGCCTTCCGGATGTGAACCACCTAGTACCACCACCACCACCCAAACATTGTCTTGGTATGTCGTCAATCATTCGCTCGCAGTCGAACTACTGCTGCAGAAGAAGAGGGCTTGCAGCCAGGCGGGTACAGTCATCAGTGACAAAGAGAGATGTGAAACGACTTTATCCATTCATTCAACCGTCCATCCGAGTAGGCACTGACAGGCAGACAAGCAGGGCTCATTCCCTCCCTGCGCTAGAGACAGACAGGTTACGCCACGTCAGACAAAAGTGAGGGGTTATCGGTAATAGGTTTTCGGCGCGATCTTATCAATGGCACCCCAGTCAAAAAAGGCCCATTAATCACAAAAGGCGTGTTTGACACGCGAAGCGCGTTGCTTCCACGGGGCATAGTAGTCAGAAAAAAATTCCTTGTTCCAGAACAAAAAAATGGCGTTTGACCTACTTCGTTCGGTTTATTGTTTTTTTGTGGAAAGTTTTATATTAAAAATATCGCTGATCTCGACAAATAACAAAGTTTCTTTTTGACCCGGGAAAGTAAACAGGTTGAGTTTCGTGAACTTTCTGTCCTTCCTCTCGATTGTCTCTCTCTCTCTCCAATCGGTCGATGACAGAGTGGGGGTAGAAAACAGGGAACCGAAATGACGACATTTCAGTTTGAAATGATTTCATTTGGTTACCACTCTGCGTCGATTCCGGTTCGGAGCTTAATTCAATATTTGGTTGTCATTTACATTTTATTTAGAGCAGCATCCCACTCGGTTTCGATCGAATATCTGTTCAGGGGCTTACAAATTTGAATGTTGATTGGCTTCGTAAATTTGTTTAATATTTGCTTTTCAAAGTATGGTGAACTGTAAATAATTGCCATAATATATTTTGACGGAGTAGCTTCTGGTTCATATTTGAAATTCATCAGCTGTCGACGAGCAAATCAAAAAAAGAAAGTGAAGAAAAGGATGATTGGATTGAAGTCACGTCTTTTCCTCACCGCTAAGAGTACAGTTTACATAGGACAACAACGATCCTTTTCAAACTTTAGCGCGAGATTGATTGTGTTCGCCAAGTTTCCCCCTTTTTCCATCAATCACTTTTCGATTACTGACCTGTCATAACTTTGGACTAACTGCCATTCTCAACGGGGGTGCTGGTTTCGGGCGAAGCCGATCGAATCTACAAGCCAGTTTCAGAAGAGCAACAGTCTTCTCATTCACTATTTCACGACAAAACAACAAAAAAAAAAATGCCTCGAATCAATTTTTAATTTAAACGACCACATCTGGAGCCGGATGTTTTCTTCGTGTTTAGCAACCGGCATCGCCTACTTGGATAATACCCAAACCAAGCCGGATCGCGTCAGCTGTCAGCTTGGTTGGTTATCAGTGCAAACGTGATGGCAGTCTTATGCCATAAAATGTATGGAAGTTGCAAAAATTGGGCCGATGAATCAAACCGTCATTAGAGTTCCACATGTTACCGCATGGAGGGCGTTGAAGCTAATTTTTCAAAGAAGAGAGATAGAGTATCAACATGTTCAGAAGATTTATTGCAAAATGCCTATCGCACAACATTGTGGAAGACACCAAATTATTATCACTAACCGTTGGAAAGTTAGTGTTGGCGCCCTACATTTTGTAAACAAATCATAAATTGTCACTTCGTTACAAGTTCAATAACTTCTAATAAGGCTGGATTGACTTGCAGTCTTCGATAAAGTTGTAGATAATTAAATTATCTGTCTTATTTTTACTTGCAGTGAAAACCTGAAGTGCCATCTAGCGGTGAAAATGCGAGTTAATAAGTTTTTTCTATGTAAATTGTCGAAAATCCCGTACAAATTTCAGACTAGATAGGCCGGTACCTCGACTTGTCCGATTTGCTTCAAATTTGGTACAAGTACTCCTGGTGGCGCTTGGGATGGTAATTTTTTTCTTATCACTATAATCTACACCTTAAAACAAGGAATTCAGATCGATATACAACAATATTAATACAATTTTATTCAGACTAAAGGATGCAGTAAGAAATATTGTTTAAAGACTAGATATACATTTTGTAATTTTTTAACAGGAACTATTATTTGATTAACAGCTGAAACAAGGAGTAACAACATTTGGCTTTCTTATAAGGGAGCCAAAAGACATATGCAAGAGGGATTGATGCCAAAATGGAATTCGTTTAACGGAGATCTGGCGTTAGAACACTAGGTGCACGACGAGACAACATGTTTGATGTCGCGATAACCGTCACCGCAAGCGCAGGGACCGCTCTGTACAACCCCAATACGCCGGAGATGCGTATTCAATGTATAATGATTGGACAACACCCGAGATCTGAAGTTACGACCTTCATACATCCCCTTGAGCCAACGTTTGTTGATACATTTGGGATTCCTAGACTTCCATTGTTCCAACAAATTTACCTTTTTTCGAGCGTCCCCTGACGCGGAAGCTACTCGACCTTTCATAAATATCACCTTCAAATGCGTGTCAGCCTTTTCATCACCATTCTAATCTAAGTGTCTGTCTACTTATTACCATTCTAGTATAACTGTCCGCCTTCTCATTACTCGGAATGGAGCAATGCAAAAGAACTCAACCAATAGTGATCTGGTATAATATTTCAGACAAAGCACTCAGAAACTCCTACGTTTTCCCTAGGAAATAGAAGGAGCGCTTTCCTTGCACCATCGAACGGAGAGCCCCTCCTTGGAACTGGGCGATGTGGGCATCCTGTTGTACGATCACCCGAAGGTGGAACGATAGAATGTGAAATGGATGTACACACTGAATGCTGCTGTTGCCGAAAAAGGATTCTTGGTTCAGCGTATTCCGATTAAGGATTCAATCGAATATCTACAATGGTTGGGGGCCGAGCCACCAGACGGGGCTTAGATTTTTCATGTGGAAATTACTTCTGGTGATTGTTTGGCTAATCGTGATGAGTGAAGCTCTGCAGTAAAGTGACAATACACTTCTGCTCAATACAGTGGCTGTTGATTTCAAGTGTTGCCCTTAAGATGGAATAGTTATGAAGATGAAAAAGGAGCTTAGGCCTACGAAAGTTACCTTTATACAGTTTCATCATACACGAAACCCACGCAGAAGCCGTCGTGAAAAATTCATCTACATACTGTAGCGCTAGTTTCTAATATTTTTGAGACCAGGAGTCATTTCCTTCGGTTTTGTAACAACGCCCTTCAAATATTTTCAAAATTTATTACAACGTGCAACCATCCAACTGAATACCCTCAAAGCTGCGTAATTTCGACACGACCAGACACTCAATGAAAAATTACGGTCAAATTCCAGCAGACTGAGTTATGCCCCGATGCTTTTAAGTTTACTTGATTTTCAGTTCCTGTATAGTAAACATGTTATGCTTACAGCAACTTTATAGCCAAATGCTTGGTCGGGTGCATCTCAAAATTTAAGTGCGAGATTACTTCCAGTAAAGTGTGTGTAACATTGCTCAGCTAAAGTTGGTTGAATGATGTTGACCCTGTTGTTTGCTACTACTGCAAATGAGAATATGAATTCCACAGGGGAAGTTAAGACAGAGATGAGTTGGCCACTGCTTGACTGAGGTGACCTCCGAGAATCGGTTAAACATGGCATCTTCGGCACCACCCTTGGAGGGCGCCCCAGCTTGAAAACTTCGTTATATTTGTAGCACATCATGGCTATTTGAAAGAGGCAATTCTTCGCGACCTGTCGTGCGAAAATCCTTCACAGAATTCCGTTCTGCGGTAGGTTTTTTTTTGTAAAGGCAAGCAGTTCTTGATAGCAGTTCCTGCAGTAACGCAGTGCTCCACGTCAAATATATAAAGATTTGCTTCTGTCGCTTCCATCTGTCCCTCTGTTGGTCCTTGAAAGGTCTCATTCGGCCGAAATCGTAATGACAAAGCTTAGACAAAACAACGATCGCGTTGTTTGACCGATCAGCTCTTCACGTACGAGTATCACGTATACGTACCTTCAAGGGAAGTAGAGATTGACGGTGTGGTCACCGAGTTAAATCATAACCATCGAAGACTTGCCGAAGCACGAAGTTGGCCGTTTCAAGAACTCATCGCTTCAGTCAGTTAAGATGCTAAGATAGCGAGCAATTGAGAGTGAAATCACAGATACTACAGCCATGATAGAGGAATTTCCTGCGAACGCAGAATACGACTTCTTCGCAGGCATGATCATTGATGCTGCGATTCAAGATCAAATAAAGGTGAACAGACGACCACGTATATCCTGTGGTGAGCTAGAGTATTCTGATACTCACGAAGAAAGACGCGAATAACTTAAATAATTTCGGAAGCTTGGGTGCTGGAACATTGAAAAATCTTGAGCGTTAAACGATTATGGACAGAAAGTATAAAAGCTTGCTTGTACAGAATATTGTTCCATGTTCCGCTAGAGACAAGTGAAAGTCATTGCTACCCATAAACTGGGAAAACCTGCCTCCGACCATAATTCGTATCGGCCGATGGAAATACTTTCCTACATCCGGAAATTTATGGAGAAAATAATCCGCGTCTCCTCAGTAATTAGATTTCGGCGAACAGCTTCTTATCAGATACTCACTTTGGCTTTCGCAAAGGCAAAGGGACGAACGATTGTCTTGCGCTGCTTTTATCAGAATTTGGATTGGCGTGAATATTTTCGATCATTAAGGGGACTTTTGATGCAATATTAATTGAGGTTTTCTCGGAAAAACTTCATCAACGGAATCTTTCACCAGTCCAGAACAATGTTTATACAATTTGTTGCCAGAAAAACACATGACCTTCTTTCATGGTGATTCAATAACTTCTCGAATAAGCTACATGGATATTCGACAAGGCTCATGACCACAAGGCCTTTCGTACAATTTCTACATCAGTGACACTGACCAATGCCTTGCCAACTCATGCACGCTAAGACAGCTTATAGAGGATGGCGTGGGCGCTGCCACAGGACCCAGAGTTAAACCTGTGTTCCTGATATTATCCTACTCATGCCCAAATCTCCATCGAATCACAACTAATGGAGCCGCATGGTAAGTTGATCTATTTGATACAAATAAACCATATTCGGTATTATGCCACACCAACAAACATAATCGGATGCGATAAATTACCTTATAAAGGTACCTTTTCGACAAGATTATTACATAATTAAATGAAAAAACAAAAACAATCAACACAAGTGGCTGACAAAACGGCTGATGCTCGACCATAAAAAAAACCTACACCAAATCCCATTTATAAAACTCGGAGCGATATTCGCATTCACGCATGCATGCACGCATGTAAAATGGGTTCGATTCGAAGAAGAAAACCCGAACAATAACGCGCACAGCCAACTGAGCCGTCTCATAAATCAGATTTTCGGCCAATTTTGCGATGTGCTGCTATAGAATAAACCGGTTTTCGGTGAATCGGTCGAAAAAAAAGCCATCACAGTAGGCGCAGATAAAAACAAAAGCCAACGCCGCGTGCCAGCTTGTCTGTGTGGGGGAGTTTGGATAACCCCCCAACCTTCCCCAGGGGCGCAATTGTTCAAGGTTTGTTCCGGGCGTGGGAAAGGCACTGAAAACAGCACCGTCGGTTGGAAATGAAAAATTAATGCCCCGTACCAAGAGGTGAGTGGCTGAGGCTCAAGGAGCTCGTAATGGTTCACCGGAGTGCTCGTTAGCTTGCTCATGTGAGGAAAACGAATGAGATTATGGTGGGTTTATACGTTTCAAACCGCTTCGAGGTTGTAGGGACATGTAATGATCATATGTTTTAGTGTAGCGGTAATCCAGTTACTATACTAATATGATCGTCATTAGATTTGCTCCAGGTCTGTGTGCTGCTATTAAGTTCGAGTTTATGATTCTTGACGAAGCTTTGAAAATGAAATTAGTCTGACCAATCCGAAAGGGCCCCTTCGTTTCTATTTTTTCCCATCAGCTCACTCGATGAATAGAGGAACCCCATCCCATTACTGATTCATATCACAATCTTGCTCCCCCCGTTTTTTTCCGGAACAAACGCAAGCCAGATCCGTTTGTAGGTCATTCCCATTGGAATGTATACAAGTGGGAGGAAAGGCCATGACCCAAATTTGACTTTTCATCTTACGGAAACGAATCAGGGAATAAATGCGGTCCATAGAAAAGTACCACCACGAACAAAAAAAAGGATTCCCCGCTTTGATGAATGACTTCCGCTTGTAGTTAATTGCAGCCACTACCACCCTGACTGCCGTGACCAGAATAGAAATGTCACTTTTTAATGCTGCTGCTGCTACACGCTTTTTTCATCGCTGCTGCGGCCTACTTTGATAGACTGTTATTAGTGATCTTCCATTTCGCCCACAGGGAACTAAATTGCTGTCATTAAGTTGGAGCAGGGTCCGACGATACTCGTTTGGGCGAAATTCGCGCCAAAACGTTGATGAAAGGGGCGATAAAAGAAAAAGGTGGGAAATGTAAACAAACCTCGATTAAAAATTAACTTGAAAATGTGCGGAAATGGCATCGAAGAAGCAATTTTGGTCTACTTTACTTTCGGCAAGGACTGGAAGGTATTTCACACCGAAAATAAGTTTTGGTCCTTCGCTGTTGCAGGCAGTCGAGCCGTCGGGACTGGGAAGGTGGCTAAAACGAAGGTGACGACAGCGGATGGGTTGTGAAAGTGGAAAAAAGATTGCCTGAACGAAGATAAATCGGTATCCTGTTGAAAATGGTGATAATTGCGATTGTAATCGTGTTTGGAAACGGTATAAGGCCCGATAAACAATTGCATTTGGAGAAGGGTTGATCGAAGGAGACAATTACTTAGTTTCGTTTTAGTTTATTCTCATATTTCACGAAGATTCATTTAATTTGGCAAGAGTTTAACATTAAAAATGGCTTGCTACACTATCGGGGGCTAAGCGTTTTCACTGTGCTTTCTACAGAACGATTGTAAGGTTCTGTGCTATATTTCTCCTTAGTCAAGAAATTTTTTGGTGAAAGCTGTGTGAAAAAATTGTTTAAATCCATCTTTGCGCATGAAGAACACAAAATCTATAACTAAACTAGTTATAGAATGTGCGTTTCGACTTCGTCTCTTCAGAATGCAACAGTAACTTAGTGACAGGACTAAGCTAGCGCCGGATTGACGCTAGCTCCAAAAAACGAAAACACTATGTTTGATCGAATATATACGATAGATATACTGTGGATAGGCAACAAGCGAAGAGCAGCTCATCGGTAAAAAACAGTTTCCCTCCACGTATTAGAACGAAGAACTCATCATTCACTAACAATGAAAATAGTAACGGACCTAGTGTACTACCTTGAGGAATTATTAGAAAAGGATTCAGACACGTTGTCATCAATTTGCAGTATCTATCAAGCTTTGCTAGCAGTATTTACAGATTAATTTTACATATGTTCAGGGAGTTTCTAGGAAAGATTCCGGAAGAATTCAGGAAATATGCCCTTATCGGATTTAAGAAGTTGTTATAACCCTACAATAAGGACTATTATGAATGCAAGAAGGACCCTTGAAGGTCTCAGAAAAAAACTCTGAACGGATCAGATGAATATTCGAATAATTCAGGAAGAACTTCCGAAGGACTTAGGAAGATCTTTGAACTAAAAACAAGGAAGCAAGGCCGCCGACTCGACGTTTCTTGACCCGAGGGGGACGGCACCAGATATTGCGACGAAGCGAAGACAGCGACGAATTCAAGCCAGACAGGACGGCATACAGCACTCAACTGGCAGCAAGCAAGCTTTCGGGTCAACGTTAGAGGATATTACCGGTCGAGCCGGAAGCGCCATAGTTTTAACAGTTGGTAGGGGGCAGTTTAACACATTTTCTCGGTTCCCTCCGCGCTCGTAGCAAAAGCGTTACAAAATTGTGATTGCTAAACAGTTGTGTGCATTCCAAAGGTATCCCTCTCTACTTGATCAATTCCACAATCGGAAATGCGAGTTTGATAAACGCCGCGCAATCGACTGCAGGGAATCAAAGCAGTGCAGACCAGAGAAGAGGGCCAGTGACAGTGGAAGATTTACTGGAAGGAGTCGTACGAGCAACCTTTGCTTGACGAACAGACGTATTGGGGACCGACACCGCAAGACACCTTATGACAAAAGGAGTTGCCGATCTTTTCCGGTCTGGAAGACTGACTGTTTTGAAATACGGCGAGGTTACAGCGGTGTTTAAAGTGTTTCTGCGAGCGTCCCGCACGTTTTAGCTACACTGGAGACACTCTGTGGTAGGCCGGAATCGTTGATCCTTAAGTTGTCACAGAAGATCCAAGGATTTTCCGCTCCAAAACAGCATAGACTCGGTGCAAAATTTCAGTGCTCATCTAGAAGCGCATCTCAACAACCCAATCCTACTGCTCAAGTTGATACATAAGCCTTCCGCACATATGAAGCTAGACTGGTCACTGTACAAGTAGCTACTCGGAGGGAACACTGATCGATGAAGGGTTGGTAAAGGAGCTCGGCGTTGTTGGAGATCCTCAAACCACTCTGCTCTTAAAGAGTCGCGTTAGAGATAGCAAGTCGTACGGAGTTTGTCAGATAACCCCTGTTGGATGAGCGCACAGTGAGCAGGCTACATCAACCACTGCAAACGCTTCAATATACGGAGCTGGCGGAAACACCTTAATTAAAAGGTGTGGCAGTCAAAGACTACGGTCGTGCGCTTCCTCGTGTCCTTGTAAAGAACGACAAGACTCACGTAATGTCGATGCAGAAACTTCGTAATGGTCAACCAGGAGAACCGATTGCGATGAAGACGAGGCTGGGTTGGACCGTATACGGGTCCAGTTAAGACCGTTCTATAGAAGTAAATATTCTTCAGGTCTGTGAGTGCTAATAGAATGACTAGTCGTTTCACGAACTAGTGGAGCAGTTTTTCATAGGTGAAAGGATGGGAATCAGAAGTGGCGCTGCCAGAACCGGAGAAGGTGCAACGATCTAACCAAATCCTCAGGCAGACCACCAAACGGGTCGGACACTATTTCGAGGCGAGGTTTTTGTGGAGGTACGACTGTTTCGAATTTCCGGACAGCTACACAATGGCAGGTCGACGCCTGCAACGCTTGGAAAAGCGTATGCTGTATGATCCCACGGAAGCGAAAGAAGGTAGCTAAATGAATAGACAGAAAGGGTATATTCATAAGGTGACCTCGGAAGAGCTCAAAGAGTCGGACTCACGCTGTACGTGGTATTTGCCGTTAGCTGCAAAAAAAGTCGTTGAAGGTTTGCATCCCATCGCAAAGGTGGATGTGGTATGTCACTGAACACTATGTTAATAATAGGGCCGAATCTTCTAAAGACGTTGCTGGTAGTTCTCTTCGGGTTCCAGGAGAAGCTATCTATGCGTATCTGAAGATCACAAAGCGCAACGAATTCTTATTCACGGTGCTCTGCTCAGTTCGTGAAGTCTGAAGAACACCGAAAAAAATTCGCAGGATTATCCAATAACAACCGATGCCATAATACGGAAACGCTACATAGATGACTACCTATACAGCAACGACGATGGTGCAGAAGCGGTGAAACTGGCTCTCGAGGTCAAGCATGTTCACTCACTTAAAGGATTCATACTTTGAGATTGGCGTTCAAACTGGAAACAAGCTCTCGCACGGGTCGGAGATATCGATCCAGCGACCGAGAAGTACTTGGGAGGTACTGGAAGCCAAGGGAAGTGGTACACATTCCTTAGACCCAAACGGACCTGAAGCAGGTCTACAGGGATGACTTAAATCATTGTTCGGTAATGGTAGACCAGTTTTGGCATCGTTGGGTTCGGGAGTATCTTCCTACCATTTCGCACCGTACCCAATGGTTCAAAGAGGTGAAGTCGATCGAGTAACCGGCTATTGAGATCGAACGCAGCATCTACATCCACTTGATCAAGTAATATACTCCAGCCGATCAGTAATAGACGTAGTGCTACTAGATCAGTTTTGCGAAAATTACGACGATTCACAGTTGAAGCTTCTTCATATTTTTGTGAACTTATGATGGAAATTGATATTTCTAAAGCGGGATAAGTTATCCAAAGAAACGATCATACTGGAAGCTTCACTCACAGAACACTCAGGCAAAGCATTCACATTGACGAAGACAAGGTCAAGAAAACGAGATTGATGGTTGAAAATCGTGCTTACTTGATTTAGTCCAGAAGCAAGCTGCTGGCAGGATTTGTTGTCGAGGATACCGGTTTTTGGTAAGCGTATTCACGCTCAGAAAAAAAACTCACATAAGTCCTGTTTGGTTGAAAGCTGAGATGAAACTGAGTAATAGAGCAGTCAAGTCGTTTTTCTGGAGAAATCTGAACAGCTAGAATTCTTTGTCTGCGTCGTAATCTTCGTCCAAACAGCTGCAATGTTTGAGAAACTATCAACACCAAATTCACAAGAGGCATACGCGGAAGAAACACTGATCAAAACTGCTTCTCCGCGACCACGGATGCAGTTACGAGCGCCTCGTTCCACTCGATAAGCTGCGTAGGAATCCTTGACGAACCACATGGATGTAATACGATCTTCAAACAAATTTTTTCTCAAAACGTAAGTATCGTAGTTGCCGACATAAGCAGCTAAGTACAAGTCATCGATGTTCGTCCTTAGCCCTCTGACGCTTTGGTAATACAACCGCAAACCGTCAGCACCAGGTACCACGCGTTTCCAGGACGTGATGTACCCGATGGCATGCTAGAAACCAGGTTTTCAGAGAGCGGATCGCCATTTGAAGAAAATTACTCGCCTAAGACTTTGGAAGATCCCCTCACGTCCTCCGAACGCAGGACCGGGACGAGTGAGCTGGTCGCTGGCTGGTAGCATGTGATGTCGGTACGTGTACTATTTCCCATCAGCTATATTGTCTCCAATAGGCTTTCCGAATTCTCAGTATGGTTACGTCCACCTGGAGTTTGGAGGAAGTTTCGTCCGGGTCCTCGACGAGTCGCTCGGGCCAAGTAGACGGAGTAAGGATGGCCAAGGCCAATCTTGAATGACACGAAGGACACATTTGTCGTGTCTTTACTCTTTAGCACTAAACGCACGATATCTGTGGCGCCTTCAACATCAAACAACGAAAAAGAATTTTCCGGACGTCGCCTCGGCGATCATAGGATGAAAACCAGACAAGTATAGCCAGAATTTGGGCAGTGGTGCTTCAGAAGTGCTAGAAGTAACGGACAGGTCACTGAGGTCAATCGCGTTTATTCCATGGTCGACCGTAGCACGTACAGAATGGCCTTGATTTCCACGTCAACGCTTCACTCCCAGTCTAGGCCAAACTGGCGCATCTGATTAACCATTGTCAACTTTATGGTTCAACTATTTACCAAATGAAAAAAGTTGATTTTGACATAGAAAATTTTCATCGTTCCCGGTTCAACTTTAGCAACAATGTAAGTGCACACACTCCTTCCGTTGAGCGACACGGTTGCCAGAGAGATAATCGTTCCCTGCAATTCCTTGTTAAAACGAAGGTTAAACCCCAAACACTTCTGGCCGATGTGAAAATACGTCTCGCAAAAGACACAGCAGATCGGCTCTAAATCGTTTACCGGCAGTTGGTATCACAATAAATGGTATTCTGGTTGCAGTTGAAAATCGAAATAGTGAACTTGCGCCTTTCGGTTTTTCTCTTATTTTCAGCTTGTCCAACTAAAGCGCAACTGGTGTAGATGATGCGCAAATTGATTCTCTAACATGTACACAAGATGCGCATTAGTTGCCCACTTTGCAAATAAGGAAAAAAGCGAAAGGCGCAAGTTCGATATTTCCATTTTCAACTGCAACCAGAATACAAGCTGAGATAAGACGAATAAATAATTATGAACTTACTGGTTACATGGAAATATATACGAAATATCCTTAAACAGAAAATTCAGCGAAAATTTTGAGTTTCAAAACTTCTAAAAAAATTGATGTCTTTAGAATCAGCAAAGTTTCGCTCAAAACTTTGGAAACCACGAAATCGTTCGACGAGGTCGTTCGACTTACAAAGTCAGTCTCTGGGTGAGTTTATTGGAGACGACTTCTTGAGACAGCTAAGGACATTGCGTCTTTAAGCTGAATAGCACGATAAGCTAATGCACTGTAACTTGTACAGTTGCTATACTTCGACAAGCTTCTAGTCACATTGGTTGTTCAGAATCACATCTTATTGCTGAAAGAGAATATGTCAACTACCAATACAAATATCAGGATTATATTATTTTTAGTATGCTTACCCGTCGCGTAGTTGTCGAAATAGTATCCAAAAACAGCCAAAAAAAATTCTTCAAAAATATATCGTTTTTTAAGAATATTTGCACAGAAGTAGATAACTGTAACTGGACCGTTAACTATAAGCAGTACCGATGGTCGAGTAGTGAGCGTGATTACATTTTACCCCAAATGGATCTGGATTAAACGTCATCCGAGTTCGTTGAAATTTTCCGAGTTGGAAAATCCTGGTCTCAATTTCCATGTCCTTGTGATGATGGGTCGATATGTGGGGTCCAAAATTATGTGGAGCCGGCAATCAGTACGGATAAGGCTAACGAAAAAAAAAATAGTTAAAATTGGGATATTAATTTAAAAAGCATTTTGACTATAAGTAGTCGCTATACGTTAGTTGTAGTAACACGATTTGAAGGATCCGTCATAAGAATACATAGTTATTTTTTAAACTAATTTGTGAACTTTTCTACCTTGCAAGTAAAAACCTAATTAGGTTACTATAAATCGTACACAAACCGAACGAGCATTTTCCGTTTTCTGTAAGTGTAAACTGGCCACTAATTTTAAGCGTAAATTATTCGATTATCAGCTTCCTCTGCAGTCGACCCTGGTGTCACGCTCTAATTCAATGATAGCCAACGATCCAAAAAACGTACACATTCCGAACGAACACCCCACCACCGGGTTACTTTGATTGAATTTGGAAATGGAAACGTGCCCCCTTCGGTATTTCCGCACTACTCAGCAACCGTAATCATGACCGACTGCGATTTACGATCGTCGTTTCATTTTTGCTTCTCAATAGAACCCAACTAATTCCAGCTGAGGCTGAGGTTGGTAGCAGCTGCAAACGAACGTAACCCAACGGGATTCCGTACGGAACTTATACTACATTATTCAGAGACAATTACTATTCCAGAGCTTTACTTCCTGATGTCGCCATCACTGTCGTCGTCGTCATCGTCGTCGTTGTTCCAGCAACGAATGCTGCTGTCCTCGAATCACCCAGCGTTCCATCCATCCATCGTTAGTGGCATTGTTCCGGACTAAGCCGGTTAGCAAATGGTACTCTTTTCTCCGCATTTCGGACAATCAGTGCGTTCCGTTCCGGGTGGCATGACTTAACGATGAGAAGCAGGACGATAATAAAAGTCACCCCCATTCTAGCTGGCAAACAAACAAAGGTTTCCGATTGAGCCTCGAATGAAAAAGGATTAGCCTTTCTCAATGTTGCCTGTGTGCCCTTCTCAGGTTGGGTCTCTCTTAATGGTATGCGGGTTCACCGACACACCACTAGTCAGTCATATCTTTTCAAACTCAGAACGAAGTTTTTTTCCCATGGCATCTGTCCTTTCCCATTGATGACCAATTCAGGTGGTTTTTCAATTCCGATAGAACACGTTTCTCACACTAGAAATTCGTCTCTGTATTGAAATTGGATGAGACCCCCGGGACTACTTTAACACGCTGGCTCTGTATAGGTCAATAAATAAGGTATTCATCTGGCGAAATTGGTTCGGCGGGTGGCAGCGGAACACACCTTTTTGGGGAACAAAATAATCTATGTCAGCCAATTTCGATCCTAAATGTATTAGGACTTTTTGCAAAATGTTAGCCAAACTTTGCATTGGTAGATGAACCCTCGGAGGAATGATAAAAAATAAAGAATAGGATGGAGAAATCGATTCGGTGATCCAATAACTGAACCTGCCACAGTATGCAGCCATTTACGACCGGACTTCAGCTTGTTTTACGATGGCAGTTTATTATATATAGAGTGATGAAGTGACTTCATCTGTTGATTGGACTATGATGATATTATAAGAACTCTTCAATACACATGCGGAACGGTAAGGTTATGATGTATTGAGTATCTAGAACTTTTCTCATCCAACTTTCGCCCTTACACTGACAGGATTGTTCCAGTTAGTTTGGAAACCTGGCGATAAATCGTATTTAGTGCTTGTAGAAATTGTAATAATCCTTCTATAACTTCCATCTGACCATAGAACCATATTTTGAATATGGAATTATATCGAGAACAGGTACTTTAATACTGAAATAATGGCTACCATAGCACAATTTCTAAAAGTCGCAGCTTTCCCCATTAGTTAAACACCTTTGCGTTCACTAAACCCCCCAATGACGGCTGTCCCAAGCAATATCCATTACATCTCGTGTGAGAAAAGTAATGTGATGGTACCGACGATAATCGAATATGAGAAAATTGCACAGGGGACCCCACAACGAAGATTTACGACTTGTTGAATATTCATCAACCGGGATGTGGGGAAAACTACTGCTCTTTATAAACTGATGTACCGTCAGGTAGTAGCTTCCGTAATTTATTGGACAGGAGTAAAACAAGAGAATTAAAAATACGCTTTGAAACATCGCAATAAAAGCTCCGGATGTGATACATTTGCTGCCGCATAGAGGTTTCCCAGGACTCGGGTCAATTCACCGTATCCGTGATTGCACGGAATGGTTGTTTTTGCCTCGCACGAACGAACCGGATCTCGACGGTGTTCGACTCGAGACAAAGAGCACCGGGGAGCGCAATAAACCCAAGGTAGTAACAATATTTATCACTGGACCCATTCATTCCGCTGGCTGGAATGTATGGATTACCGCGAAACGCGGTCGTATTAACAAACACACAGTCTCAAACAAACGGCACGCCATTACCGGAACGGGTCCCTGAAAGTGACCATTCCATTCCGGTTGAATAGCCGATGCAATGATTGCTGCGAGCTGGAATCCGACCCATAAATCTTGGCTTTTGTTACGATTCGGGACGGAGCACTCGGGACATCGCACCGCCACCGCACATTGTAGTGGCCATCGTGACGAAGTCGATAAACTTTTTGCTGCCACGTGGCTAATAATTCATCCAAGTAAGCGCGACCACGGTGCCACCACCCATCATCCACTATTCTGACTGGACTGATCTTGATTCTCAGGTGCGCTGAGCTCGCTTCAGCGACAGAACTTTTCCGCGAAGCACAAACCACTCCCGGGGAAAGCTTCGAAATTGGATTTCCTTAACTTTTGCCCCACCACAACAACTTTGTTCGTTTCCCCTATTAGTGGAGAAAGTTTTGCCTCATTGCGTCAACACTTTTCTTCCGACGTCGGTTAGCTGACTCATCAGTTAAACGAGTAATATTTCATGTTGCAGATTTTCCCCAAATCTCGGTGGGTCTGCTGGTTTTTAGAGACGAATGGAAGTTTATTATGTTTACTTAATTGGCAGTTGAAACCCGTCGCATATGAAGCTTTTAAACTATCTTAAAATTGTTTCTGCAAGGATCAGCAACGATACAAAAAATGTTTATCGTTATACGAACAAAACTTATTAAAACTAGAATCCATCTGGATCCCTAATTAAAATCATCTTTTTGAACTCCAACCACAGAACTTTGTCTGGGCCGAAAAATGTCTCCATAGCCCGAATCAACAGTGGTTTCGCCAGGAATGACGATAAAGTTTAAAACAATGTTTCATCTCAATCAATGCCTACTCCGACGACGGTTGCAAATGTTCTTCAGGCACCATCACAGTTCCCCTCCGTCTGTTTGCCTCATTCTGTCTCACTCGGTCTCCCATCATCTCACCCAGCTGACACCGACGCTCCGTACTAATACCACAGACTAACAGACATAACACTCAAAAACAAAGCTTCGCCCGCTTTAACGGTCATTTTAAATATATTTGTAGTTGGGACTGTAGCCACATTTGAAATTATGGCGCCACTGACATATGAACAAGCATATGGGGGATAGACAACTAGTGAAAAATTGTTCCCAAACCTGAGGGGTAACCCACCAGTAAATGAGTGATTGGGACTGTGAATAAAAGGTGGAATCAGGAATCAGAATATATTGGCTTAAACGGCACGTTCCCCGTATGTAGTCGAGGATTTGTGCCTGTTATATCTGTTAGTCTGTGATAATACTATCTCTAATAGAACAGTCAAACGACCTGGCAAATTTGGTAGCAACGTGGGTGGATGACTGGCTGGCCTACTTCGACGGGGAGATAGCTTTCACTTTTATACAGATGGCGCACTGCATTATTTTGCTGCTTCTAGTAGAGAAGAATGAGGTTATAGTTTCGGAGTCGTGTCGGTAGTGGCAAAATCAGAATATTGTTTTTAGCATACTTACCCGCCTCATAGTTGTCGGGATGACTATTTCAGCTACCTAAAAACGGCAGAATTTTCTTCAAAAATATGTCGTTTTAGAATATTTGCGCAGAAGTAGATAACCGTAACTGGATAGTCGAGAGGTAAGTCGCTGTATTTTACACCATCGAATCTGGATTAATTGTCGCCCGAAATCGCTGTGATGAATCCTGGTCACATCTTCCATGTTCTTATGATGATGGGTCGATACCTTAGGTTCATAAACAAACGGAGTTGCCTCTCTGTCCATCAATGCGGTTTAGACTAGCAAAACAAAAGATAATTAGTTAACATTAGGAAATGTCGCAACAAAAATACCCCCAGGAAAAATTACACACACAGAAAATCAATCGAGCTGTTCGAAAAATTTAGTGACATCCTAGTTGAAATCATATTTTGCAATGACTCTTGTCGATGGTGACAGCTACGAGAAAGAACGAAAGGAGTACGGCCGCTTCTGAGCCGTTTCTTGTTAATAGTGTCTAGGAACGGTTTCGAAACAGTTAATCTATGTCGGAAACACGTCCATACAGATCACGACGAGTGGTTGTTTCCGGGACCTTTTCACTCCCTGATTCATTCGAAGCCAAATTTGCCGAAAGAGGTAAAACTTCACTATCTCCTGACCCTTCGCAGATTGCTGAGGATAAATATTACGTTGTGAAAGTTTGTTGAAACGGGCATACATCAGCAAGCTGCTGAGAAAACGGCAACTGGAGCCACTGTTCATATTGCCTAGCTTTCCGAAGGAGTTCTCTTCAGATATAAGCGTTTTGTTTCGGAAAGCTTCGAGAAGGCCGTCCAATTTCGTGATCCAGCTTTACCTCCTTGAACAAGGGTCGTTATCGTTGTCGATATCCTACTTTTCCTGGCTTCGTCGTATTTCTTGCAGTGAAGTATTAGATGACGGACGTCTACAGTGACCCTAAAGGAATAACACTTTGGTGGGATCTCTTCATCAGCAGAAATTCGTGTCTTAATTGGGTATGCCATATTCGCAGCCGACTGAGTGCTCGTTGATCAGCCGAGATCTCGCGGTTAGTCCATTTTGCCGTGTCGAATTTGATTTCTCGGAGTTTAACTTCAGTGGACGAAGACAACCGATTGAGCCTTTGGTTTCGGATAGCTGTTTTGATCTATTTGACGGCGTCTATCCCAGGAACAGCTGTACCTAATGAGGCTTCTTCTGCGGATCTCTGTCGGCCTCCTCGTTACCACGGATGCCAGCGTTACCTGGAATCCAGCAAAGCTTGATTGGACGATTTCGATCAATCTCCAGGATTCGCGGGCGCCGGGATGTACCAGCTTCGATTGCCGATAGACAGCTGGCCGAGTGCGGTATGATCACTTAAATCGCTGACCGTGTTGTTTGCTGTTAGCGCCGTTTTTATTGCGAATGCATCTGCCGAAAATACACTCCATTGCGGTGGAAGTCCAAGTGACTGTTGGAAGTGTTCTCCAAATGCTCCCGCCCCCACTGCGGTATCGTCTTTTGAACCATCGGTGGAGACGACTGTTGAACGGATGAAACATTTCTCGCGAGGTCTCCAAATTTTACGCACTTCTTGGTGTCCCAAATGACCTGGAGCTTGCGATCATACCATTTTCACTCCTACCAACGGAGTCCAACACCTTACAAAAGTCGCGATGTAACAATTGCGGATCCGATTTGTAGTAAAAAAGTACGTCGACCACGGGGTACCTTGGCACCGATCATCTTGTGAATGCGCAGCCTAGATTCGCATGCCTTCTTCATCAATTTGCAGTGAGCTGTGAAGAAGAGGGATCGATCGAGAAAGACACTGAGGTTTCTCAGGCGGGCTTCTGTCGGTATAGTAATTCGATTTATCGTTTGGGCGCACATTTATGGACGGCTTTTACTGCTGATTGAAGTTTTCGATAGAACGATTGGTTTTTCTTCCCCCATACTACGAGTAGGATATCGTCGGCGTACAGCAAGATCTTTACAGTATTCGGAACCACACGAGATTGGTTGAATAGCCTCGACGTGCAGACGATAAGTAACCCTCTACATTAACTTGGAACGATCTTTCTACCAGGAAACAGTTCTACACGTTGGACATTCTATCACGTATCTACTATTTCTGCAGTGTTGGAAAGATACCATACATCCAGGTGGTATCGTAAACCTTGGACAAATCAAGCGATGCTATCAGACAGTGCTCGTCACGCTCCGGTAATGACCCCTCTAACTCCGCAAATTATGTATCAGTGGTCCGACCGGACCTAAAGGCATGTTGTCTTTTGTAGAGACGCCCGTTCGTCTCTAGCTCGGTTGACTATTCGCTCGAAAACCTTTTCTATACAGCTCGTTAAGGTGATTGATTGGACGAAATGCAGGTGGACCCATGCCACTCGAGTTTGGTTTCTGTTGAAGAGTTCCAAGAGTTTTCATCGACAATGGTGGTCGCTGAAGCATTGGATAACCGATGCAGTCCGGGCCTGAAGAGCCACTTCGTCCTCTATCGAGTGCCCACAGTAGCTCGTTTAGAGTGAAGTCAGTGTTGTAGGTATCGTCGGTATCTGGCGAGAAATTCACTTGGATTCGTTTGGCCTTTTTCTTCTTAATGGAATAATGGAGAATAGCTGGAGGTTGCAGGTCTTTCGCTGTAATGCCAATTCTTCTGTTACTTCTTCCGTCTTATCCGTGTAGCCACTGGACCGTTTGATGACAGTTCGACGATGCTGACGTTTCCCTCTTAACCTGTCCACTGTCTGCCACATCTCCGCCGCAGTGGGACTTGGAGATATCTTCGCGACGAATTCCTCCCACGATCGTTGCGTTATGGTCCATGGTCGAAACAGAAACCGTCAAGCAATTCAGGACGATGTACGGAAGATAATTCGATGCAAGATCAAGCCGCAAGTGTTCGTAGCCGCCATCGAACAAAATGTATCGGTAGACCATTTTCAAACCAAAGGAGAGACCACTGCTACACATTTTTGCCGTTCGTCATCTACGTCCACGGTAGCAACGTATGAGCTTACTATAATAATCAAATCTGCAGTTTTTGGCAACGCGAACCTTTAAACAATTGGCACTAGACGAAGAAGTTCAATTTCCGTTGGCAGCTCAGACAGCTATCCAGGACACGTATACGGACGACGTGGTAACATGGTTGGCTGATATTGAAGAAGCGACCAAGCTACGAATCCAGTTAGACAAGTGTTGGAATTCGACTCATAAAGTGGGCATCGTCCTCAGCACCTGGTTTGGATGGAGTTGCCGAAGAAAACTTAAAAATCCGTGATGCTGAGGGAATCAATTCGGACACAGACTCCAGCATGGATGCCAAATACTGATATTTTCAGCATTCTGGATACATGAAAACGAACCTTTCGAACGTTGTGTAGCACGTGTCATCTACTGTATCAGTGTGATATTCACTCACTTCTCGGTATCTGCTTCCGACACGGTCATCAAGCAAAGAATTCTCAGTCTATATTCTCGTGTCCCGAGAGCAAGATTCGGCATCATACCATGGTTCACTTAAGGCGCGAGATCGATAGCTACGGTAATAGTAGATTGGACTACTGTGAAGAACTTTTAAGCTTCTTCCACACAAGTGGCTAACCGTGCAACCACCGATTGACCAATATCCCAAGCAGTTCGCATGCGTTCAAAAACCACACAGCTCCTTGATTAGACCATACCAAAAACGCCATAAAATAGGTCCAATAAATACTGCAAAATGATCTACCGGACCATGATGA
Organism: Topomyia yanbarensis; assembly: GCF_030247195.1. Taxonomy (NCBI): domain Eukaryota; kingdom Metazoa; phylum Arthropoda; class Insecta; order Diptera; family Culicidae; genus Topomyia; species Topomyia yanbarensis. Next base: position 212,666,573 of record NC_080670.1, on the reverse strand, counting down.
CAGTGCTTTCATGGGTTGAGCATATTTAGAACACCCATGACAAACACCATGAGCTTGGAAATATTTCAGGCTTTTCGTTTCCTCGGAATCCACTTCAGCTCAGCAGTTTTCATCGCATGTACTCTTGTCTACCGCGGTAATAGTTGTCGAGCAAAAGATTTTCCAGCTCCATTTTCTTTTTTAACGAAGCGGTTGAGACAACCGTTGAAGGTTAAAAAGTAAAATTTCTGTCCTCACAATCCGTCAGACCGGTACTAAGGTCAGGGAGCGGATTTTAACGCCGATTCAAGTTATGAATCTCCAATTATTCACGAGCAATATGCTCTCTCGTATTGATCAGTGATTGTGAATCTACCGACAGCTACGATCAACGTAACGGGATGGGCACTTGCAAGTGTTTCGAATGATGTGGACATGATAGTCGGCCTTTTTGACACCTTGGTGACTGGTCCAAAAATATCACTTGGCGAGAAAGCTAGTCGTTATTCGGGTTGTTCGTTTGTGGCGATTGTCAAACTCCTCTCAGTCGCTACAGCTTGACTGTAATAATTTTATGGCAAATAACTTGGAAGCATTTAGCTTTCTGATGGGAGCAAAAATTACAGCGACGTACTATTTGGGTTGGCATAAAACACAAACACAAACAAGTTAAAATATTGATTCCAATATAACAACACTGCAGACCATCAATTTATATTTCTTTTTGAGTTCTATTTCTATTCCTTTTACGAAGGTCTCAGTCCATCGTTTATTTTAAGCTGGAGCAACGTTCGAGCGCTAAACTGCTACAGATCCGTATCGTCATCGAGTTTATTGGAAGCTAGTCATCTTCATATTCAACGTGCGCAGTATACTTATCTGAACCTCAATCGGAATCATCATCGGATCTAAAAGAATAACAAAAAATATTACGTAAAAAAAGAATATGGCAAACTTTAATAAAGAGATATGTTACCTGTTAGAGTATTATACGCCATAAACATGTAAAAATATGCTACATTCGGTGTCGATGTAACGCAAGCAAGGTTATTTTAGAGTGCGAAATGAATCCTATACCCGGTCAATTTTCGATTTGCTGCTTAACCTTAACAGTTTTTGGCGAAATTATAAATTATATAAAAATAAAATTGGATTGAAATGAGGTTGAGATGAGTTTGAGATTATTACGATTGAAATAAAAATGAAACGAGATTCACATTAGATCTCAGACACATTATGCTGAACATAAAAACTATCCTAAAACCTATCCGTATCCTACTAAATGATCAAAAGTGTCATGAAAGAAATGTTAAACGCTAAATAGCTCATAAGTTTTTCCGGTCGTCAACCAAATTACTTCACTGGCTCTGGTCTTCTGCTCGAGCAACCAAAACCACAGAACGAAAAACACCGCAATTATAGCTTTCCGGCACACCAAGCCTGTACAGTCGAAGGCTTTTCACGCACTTTCCTCTTCGCATCCGGCGCTTATTGCGTCGAAGGCAAAAGACGCAAATGCTTTCATTTGTACTAGACTCGAACCGAAAATGATGTCAACATTTGATTACTTGTCGAAGAAGGTCACTGAAAATGTGCGAACACGGCTTTTGAGGTGCTAAATTTTGCATGTCAATAATTAATTGAATCATTTTCTTGGGAAGTTTATAGTACTCGTTTAGATTGTAGATTCAAATTAATGTCATAACTCGAAACGCTGGACACACGTTGAAACGATTACCAACGGTAGAGAAGCCACCTAATTATTATCCGAGAAGCGGTTCACCGCAATTTCCGCACCAGCCGAGTAATTTATGGATCAGCCGCGTATGTTAAGGATGGCCATTATCGCAACCGCAGCCATGCATCAGCCGGTTTGAAATTATCACCACAAAATTAACCCTAACCTCAAAATGAACCTGTCAAGAGGTGAAGCAATTTCCCCTCTACGGGGTTAACAAATAAATACCTAATAAAAAAAAACAAATCTACTCACAGTAGGTCGCCGTCGTGAGCCGATCGATCGTGTCCTGCTTTAGTTTGGAGTTCTTTTTGCCCATTGCTTCTGCTGTTGTGACACTGTTACTACTGTCTGCCGATGACCCGTTGGTTGAACAAGCTAGAACTCGATTTAAACAATTTTTTTGTAGCTGCTCACTCACACGCACACAATCACTAAATTGGTGTCCTATCTACGGGGCGGTGGGGTGGGGAAATTTGTTCCTATCGACGGACAACGGTTGCTGCGATGCTTCTTCGAGAAGGTTTTTGGGACGTTTACATTCACCGAATGGATTTCATTGCTGAAAAAAAAAGAAATGGAAAAATAAATGTTGTTAGAAAAGAATAAAATTTTCGGCACATTTAACATACTGAATGGAAAAGAATCTGACACGGCTCGATTGTTTCGGTATTTGACTGCTCGGTGGCGTTGACAGAACGAGGGGCGAATTTTTGACTGTGCTTTTCGGTCGATTAATTGAAGTGCGTGAGAGTTAAATGACGGTATCACCCCCACGCACTTCAATCCGTATCAGTTTCGAGTGGAACCAATTGTGCAGAATTGATGCTCTCGTGATTAAAAATAAATTGAAACAGGGAAAAATAGCTCAATTAGCATCGATTTGATCGAAACTCGTTAACGTTTTCAGCTGGTTATTCAAAAATACCTCAACGCCTACTCAGCATTCCAGAAAGCACATGGGAGTGATCGGTAATTGCAGTAATGGATTGCTTCACAGCTTCCTACCCATGCGGAAATGTTTTGTTTGTTTCCTGCCTGTAGGGGTTATCTTAACATCCCGAACGCCAATATTGATGGACATTCCGGTCCTCAATCACCAGGCTTCAACCTGCATAATTTATACGTTTCCACAGTCCTGCGAATGACCTAACCTAATTTCGGAAGCACACCAGGAAACTCGAATCTAAATTGGTGTACATTTCATGAATAGAATAGATAGCTAGCGGAATGCTAGGGACATGTTTAAACATAGTTCAGTATTAGTATTTTTGCTCTCGACTGGTAGACCCGGAGCTAACCCGGATTATGATGTCGAGACTGCAAATTTCCCATACAGTGCAACACGTGAAACACAGCAGGCCGTGCAAATAAAATGATAACCTGTCAGACGACTGTGGACAACTGTTACGCAACAGGCTGGATGTGTTTAGAGCACTGTGCTGCGTTTTGGAATGACCAAATCTAATGATTGCTTGGGCAGACTGGCTTCGAGGGTGCAATCAAATTAACATGAACGTACTGAATAATAAAATCGCACGCTAGTGAGTTTATCTGTCCCAATTCCCAACCATCATCGTGCAATTTGCCTTCGACTCGTATCCGCTTATTACATGATAATGGTCCACATCCCAAGCTAGCAATTATGCATATTCACATTTTAACGCCCTGAAAAGGACGTCGGCTGCCACCATCATGTTCCAGAAGCCTATTGTTGTTGCTTGTTCTACGTAACATACCGTAAATGGCCATCATAAATTTGAAAGTGGTCCGCATTCCTACGGCCCATGTCCATGTAATGAGTAGTAGTTAGAGCCGAGTTGATACGGCCCATTTCGGTTCACCGCCTGCTGGGTTCTATACAAAATAATGGTTGTAATAACAATCGTCATTGCGGCTGGACGGGCCGATAGCAGTTGGCCAATGGGGAAGCGGATCGCAGCGAATGAAATTCATTAACACAGAAGCAGCACTGGATGTGGGCAACAATTATTACTTAAAACTATTTTCATTCTGGATCACTGCGGTTAAATTTGACGTCATTAATAGTAATGATGACATTTGATTGTTACGCTATTTTAAGGGATGAAATGATGGAAAGAGCGTGCTTATGTTGGGGTTGAAACAATTAAAATGGCGTCCTGTGGCGAAATTGGTCCGGGAATAAATTTCGGTTAATTACATTGTTATCATAGGGTTTTATGATAACGAAAAAATGTCATTTTCACTATGAAACACTGGATAGTCGTTATAGTCTGCAACAGTGATTAATGAACTGGACTGATTTGAGCTATTGATGAGTTCTTGATAACCTCAAAATAGTGAAAATAAAAAAGCACGTAAAGGCCTGAAAATCAGAATCTGACTCTAGTGTATGAGCAAATCTAGAATTGCTCAGCCGATATGTGTACTTGGTATTTAACAATGACCATACTTATTTTTGCTCCGCTCTCCGGATAACTTGCATGTGTTCTGCGGGGGCCCGAGGTGTAGCCACGATACTACGGTTATGCCATAGATATTACCCACCCTTTTTTAGTTCAGCAGATACAAATGTTTCATTTATTTTTAGTAAATCAATGAAATTGCTTAAACTGGAAGAACAGTATTTCTTTTAAAGTCTTTAGGTTTTGATTGATTTACCTAGTCGTTATAATGTAGCTTTCGCAACTTTTTGTATACATTGAAACTGCTACAACATGATTCATTCTCTTAATTCGCTAAAATCTCGAATTAAGCATCGGATGTTTCGCACTTCAGTAGACGGAGACCCCACTAAGTCCGCCCGTGCTTTGGAAACATCTACTGATCACATAGGAGATTTTTTAAATTTCAGAATTACACCTAGCACCAGATAGTGGAGTAGAACATTGTTAAAGAAAAAAGTGCCCCAAATATATGGAGGAAGAGGTTTTCATTAAAGTAAATATACAAAAACCTTTCCTTTCCTAAAGAGTGCTAATCACATATAATCGTAGAGGACCCAGCTTTGCTGAACAGAAATAGTATATAATAGTAGAATGAACACGGTAATTTGTAGATTTGAAGCGCGCCTTTGAAACTATCGATCGATCGAAGCTGCAAAGTGTACTAAAGCGTCATGGCATCCGAAGGACACCTTTAAATTGGTTAAGCAGTTAGCAGTAAAATCGCATACAAGTGACGAGGTATAACAGCATTGTTTCGCTTGCAGTAGACCCTGGTGTTCCACAAGGTAGTGTACTTGGACCCATTTTATTCATTCTGTACATGAACGACATAACACTAGCTTTGCGGAGAGCTGAAGTAAACCTGTTTGCTGACGACACAATATTGTTTGTGGTAGGAGACGGTTACGACAACCATAATTCTACATTTTATGGTTCCACAATACTGTTCCATGCTTCCAAATCACAAATGAAGCGCATGAAAATCAGGGTAAAGCGATGCGAATTTCGTGTAACAGGTTTTGGATGGACTCCGATCAACGCAAGGATGTGTAAGTTGAGGGTCAAAGGCCGTTTGGTCAACTACAGAGTCATCAACGTACACTGCCCACACGATGGGAGACTCGACGACGAGAAGGAAGCGTTCTATACGAAGCTGGAGGAGGTGTACGACGGCTCTTCGCAACGGGACGTGAAAATCGTCATTGGTGATATGAACGCTCAGGTAGGACGGGAGGTAATGTTTAGACCGATAATCGGGCCAAACAGCTTGCACACCGTATCGAATGACAATGGCCTACGATGCATGAACTTCGCAGCCTCCCGTGGCATGGTAGTCCGAAGTTTCTCCTTCCCCCGCAAAGATATCCACAGTTACCTGGAGATCACCTGACCAACGCACCGAAAACCAAATCGATCACGTTCTAATCGACGGGCGATTCTTCTCTGATATCACCAACGTTCGTATCTACTGCAGTGCGAATATAGATTTGGACCATTACCTAGTTGCAGTTTGCATGCGCTCAAAACTCTCGACGGTGTACAACACTCGTTGCAATCGGTCGCCAAGACCCAACATCGCGCAACTTCGGGACGCCGGGGTTGCCCAAGACTACGCACAGCGGCTGGAAGCAGCACTACCCACGGAAGAACTCTTGAAGATGGCTGGAGAGAGATCTGTTCCGTCATAGGAAGTACTGCTATAGCGGCACTAGGTACAGCGATTCCGAATCGAGGAAACGACTGGCCCAAATACACGAATTCGTCGACCATCTCGATTTCGTCACCGTCAATCCGAACTCGGGATGGGAGGTTCACATTGTCGTCTCTAGAACCTCGTCCTCTCATGTATTTTGTCTTCGAAACGTTGATGTCGAATGTAAGCAGTTAATAGACGAGAAGAATGCAGCACCGGTGAGGATGCACAGGCAAACCTCGGTCCTCCGGAGAAAGAAGCGCCAACAGGAGGAACGAGATCACGAAGCGACGGAACAACTGTACCGCGTAAAGGACACACGGAAGTTCTACGAGAAGCTCAACAGTTCGCGCAAAGGCTACGTTCCGCAAGCCGATATGTGCAGGGACTTAGACGGCAATCTTTTTACGAACGAGTGTGAGGTGATTGAGAGGTGGATGCAGTACTAGGACGAGCACCTCAACGTTGAAGCAGCAGAGGACGAAGGCGGTATGGCAACGGATCTTGGAGCACGCGCAGAAGACGATGGGCTGCCGGCCTATGATCTCCAAGAACTCAAGGAGGAGATCGGTCGGCTGAAAACAACAAAGCTGCCGGTGTAGATTAACTACCCAGCGAGCTATTAAAATACGGTGATAAAACACTGGCTAGAGCGCTGCACTGAGTAATCGCCAAAATTTGACAGGAGGAAATTCTTCCGGAGGAGTGGATGGAGGGTGTCGTTTGCCCAATCTACAAAATGGGTGATAAGTTGGATTGCTGCAACTCCCAAATTCTTTGCCGCCGATTGTCACCATTTGCAAGGGAGTTCAAGGGGCACTAGCAAGTGGGATTCACGGGTTCCCGCGCCACTACGGACCAAATACTCGCGATTCGGCAGGTTGTGCAGAAGTGCTGCGAATACAACATGCCCACATATCATATATTCATCGTTTTCAAATCGCCGAATGACATAATCGATCGAGATCAGCTATGGCAGATAATGCACGAGTACGGTTTTCCAGATAAGCTAACACCATCAGTCAAAGCGACGATGGATCGGGTGATGTGCGTTGTTCGAGTATCAGGGACACTCTCGAGTCCCTTTGAATCTCGCAGTGTCACGGTAAGGTTATGGTCTATCTGACTTGCCGTAAACGTTTCGAAGACAAAATACACGAGATGGTCGACGAATTCGTGTATTTGGGCTCACTGCTAAACCGCCGACAATGATACCAGCAGGGAAATTCAGATAGGAATCTTGGCAAGAAATCGTCGCTTGGTGTACCATCCCAACCTATATCTCTGGATACCGAACTAGTAGCCGTTACTCGGAGGATCGACTATCCAGTCCAGTGTACCGTTATATCTCTTTATATTCTCGATGGTATTCGGAATGTGGGATACAAACTTCAGCGGCTCATTAGCAAGTTAAGACCCCATTCATGTAAACGATCACCAAACCATGTGGAGTTCGCGTGCATGCAACAGAAGAGGAAACGTCATCGCCGAAGTAATCGAAAACAAAGACGTCGTTGTTCACAATCATGGCAACTCGACATTTTGCCGCGGACATACGCAATACGCAATTGACGTCACTATCTGTTCAAGGGTGCTGGCAGGATCTAGGGGGTGACCTATCTTTGCCGAACCATGCAACACTGACCACTTCCCTATCCAGGTTACGAACGACCAGACGCCACCTTCAACAACCGACCAAAGGCGGCGGTGTTACGATCGGACAAACTGAACCGTTGGAACCCCAACGAGGAGACCCTCAATGAGCTAAGAAATCGGACGAGTCATACACCTCGGATGAAAGGATTCTTCCTCTTCGCTGAACTCACCATTGTTAGAAGAGCACTGGGGTTTTTGGAGCGAACTGCTTCCTACTACAGACAATTTCTCTCCGATGGAAGCAAATCTGCTTCCAATCGTCCGCCTATACCGAGCTCGTGATCGGACCTGGTACGATTACGGGCCCAAACTGGTCATAAGTCTGTCTACAGAGCTTAGGACCGGCACTGTCGGTAATGAAGCCAGAGCCAAATACACCCGACAGATGACCGCCAATCACGTACGAGTATACAAGGACGACTCCAAGATCCGTGATGAGGTCGGAATAGAAAGGCAATAGGGAAAGGGCTCTCCTTCCGCCTACCGGCGCTATGCTTACGGTTCTATGCCGAGGCGATGCTTGGCTTGGAAACCCGAAGATACACTCGTTGCTTTGCTGACTCTCCACCGAAAATCTTCGCTATTGAGCAGGGTGAAAGACCGCCACCTCTTCACCCAGGCTATCGAGGCCGAATATGACAAAAACGGTTGGGTCCCAGGTCACTACTGAAATGAAAAGGCTGTTCGTCTAGTGACCAGGGAAACACACTCGCCGACATCTTACCCGACATATCCCAGCCGCAGATAAGTTGGGCCAGTTGAAATTAAACACAACAGAAGCTATCATGTGTCATTGGTGCGGCAGTACCGGAAATCTTCAGTGCGTCGAACACTTGCTCGATCGCTGGACAGACCGTACCGAGGGAACGAGTTCTGTCGTGGCTTTGAATTGGAATCTTTCCTGCCCACATCGTATCGCGTCTCCAACCACTGTAACATTTACTACATGTAGAAGCCGAGCTACGGTAGAACATATGCTAGTGCACTGTCCGAAGCTCGACGATCTCTGGTGGCAGTATAAATTACTGCTCTCCATTAAAGAAGCGGGACTTCTTGACCAGCTGTGACAGGATCCATTTGGAAACTAATAAATGCTTTTTAAACGCTAACGTCCATAGTTATTCCATACGTTATACGTACATAAAATAACATGAATAAATTTATTCGCAAGATTTCGAAGAACCTGACGGAACACTACTCGGCCGAGACCGAAATTTAACAAAAAAAAATTAGCTGCCCGAATAAGGGCTGTCCAAATCAAACAAATGCCATTGCATGAGGGAAGATCCTTATGAAATAGTAATATCTACGTACCGGCTCACAAAGTTGTGATAAATGGCGTACTCATCGGTTCGAACAGATATGCATAGGTCCGCTGGAGTTCGGGGCACTGTGGAAACAATCCAAAAAAGGAGAAAACCGTATTTAAGAGCCCTATTTCCAGTCACGTCACCTAGTGGCTAGAACGCATGAACTTTCCTCTAGTCACTAGGTGACATGATTATGAGAATAGGGCCCCTTATGAAGCGAAAGTTCGCAGTAGGTGTATAAAAAAAACTCCAGAGGCAGGAATCAATGAAAAATCGGAGAACACGTCTAGGCTGGACAGCATTCGGGTCCTGCTCCACACATACTATACCTACTTCTCGCTGGACAACATTGGAGTAATGAATCCTATCAAACCACTATTGTCGAGAGACTTCGAGCAAGCTAACCGAACAGTAAATCAATGGCCATGTGACGATTGGTATGCTTGAAGAAACGAATTAAGTGCGAACCTGAGTGCGAGACTACGAATATATTGAGTTAGCTTGTCGTGAGTTTCAAAGGAACATCACTGAACTCTTTACCGTACACTGATCCCGATCAGCTCAGTTCTGTTCACCTCTATCCTACATCGTTTGCGAGAATTTCGATTTGCAATTACGGTTCCTATGGCGCGATAGCGAGCAATACCGTAGTCCAGATGTCTACGCAATGAAAGCGATGACTAGTTGTTCGCTAAATTGCGCACAGTATCTTTAAGCGTCGCAATGCGTTACGTTCCCAGTAACAATTTACGGGGCCGGATGAAGCGATTGTCACAGAACATTATGTCGACAACATGTTGTTCAGTGAGGAATCGAAAAATGCGATGAAGATAGTGAAGGATGTTCGCTACATTCACGCAGAGGCTGGGTTTTAAAATGCGCAACTGGCTATCAAACTCAAAAAGAGTGCTCCGACAGCAATACTAAAAAGAATCTTTTGAAATTATATACTTTCTGTGCATCTACAGGTTTTCTCCGCTTACCCTGCTGGATATAATGGAACCGAGAATTAGAGGTCATTGCCGTCATATAACACATCAAATCACACTTTCTTGATGAAACAAGACATATCAACATCGCTTTCCGACCTCGGCTTAATCTTGTCTGCATTGGCTTCTCGAAGTGTAATTCGTACGTGGTGCCAGCTTTGCTTTGTTTTAGGGGTAGCTATATCCGAAATGGACAATGTTATTGAGATTGACATGCGTTAACATTGTTGTTGATAACCACTTCCAAGTTATTTGCTGAGCATAACTCGGTAGTCTGTCATGTTTTATCAGCCTTCCAATGTCAGCATGTTTGTGTACTTGGTACAGTTCGTGGCTCATTCGTCTGCGTCATTCTTCATTTTCTACTGAACCTCCGAATATTGAGCTCAGAATTCTTCTCTCAAACATACCGTGCACTCGATAGTTAGCTTCCTTCAATGTCCGTGCTTTTTTGGCCGTACAGAGCAACAGTGAGTATCAGCGATTTGTACAGAGCAAGTTTAGTGATCGCGTTAGAACAGGTGTTGGTTGTACGCGTGCTTATGTGTGCGCAAACGATCGCGATTACATGTTCGTATGCGTCACTAGATTTGCATTTATCGCGAAGAGAACGAGCGTTTTTATGTTAACGTGTTTGAACACGTGGGGGTTTTATGTCGCGTATGCTAACGTATGTGGCTCAGCGTGTTTGAGCTCGTCAATATAATCATGGAACCATCTGCATATTTGCGTGAGCTTCTCACTGTTTGCGCGAGCATGGTTCAAATAAAGGAAGAAAGTGAACTCACTGGTATCTCACACTATTGTACCTTGAGACTTGCTATCCGAGTGTGAATAAACTCCGTTTATTGGAGTGGAGATCTCCCGGACGAGTACGATTCATGATCGAGCGAGAGCGAGCATTTGTATGTTCGGATCGCGTTTGTAAATTTGTAAGTGCTAACACGTTGACTTAATCGCCGGGACGTTTCTATGACTGCGAGATCGTGGGCGTAGGTATGCGTGATTGAACGCGTTTGCGACCGGATTTGAATTATCGCGGAGGGCTCGAGCGTTTGTATGTTGTGCGCGTTTGAAATTTTGCGTATAGTAATGCGTTTCAATAATCGTGCGGTCATTTCCATATTCCCATATGCTTTTGGGTGTCGCAGAGAGAAACAGCAAAAGAAGGAACAATACACGAATTAGAATTCTGTAAATGATGGATGAATGCAAGACTCGTATATTACAATATATTAGAGAAAGACATTATTCAGAGGCGAATGACCTTAAGGTTAAAACCTCTATAATCGAAATATTGAGACAATCTTGCGCAGAACGGCAAAAAAATAACTAAAATGAAAGGTAAGATAAAAACATACAGCACATGATAAAAAACATTAGTATTCCGAATAACATACAAATATCACAAATACTGCTTGAAATTTGGTTTTAGTGGGTGATAATGTGAAAAGCATACAACATAAGAGACTTAAAAAGCCCTTCCGTCTTCCTCGATACACGACTGAAGAGACGTATTCTAATCAACATCATAAAGCAACGTTCTGTTATAGCCCTAGTAACAATTGTAGTTTTATGATAGTTTTATAGCCACTGCTAAAACTTAGATTGCACTTGTAGCGTGCTATAAAACTTCAATTGTTACTTGGGAGGTCAAAGCGAAGAGCTAAAATCATGTTGAATAGAATAAGAATTGCAATTTTACTAGCTGATACATTAAATGGAGTTACACTAGGTTTGAAGTGGAATACTGCAAACAAGTGGTGCTAGCCTGCAAGCGAACCAGGCTAGCTTCACTTCTTTGAAGATGGAAGTAAACTATTTTTGTTCGATGGCCGGCCCCTTTGACTTCGAATTTAAACTGAACCAATTACAAAACCGGGGGTAGTATGCGAGTGCGGCATCATTCGTGTGTTACACTCGTGCTGGTTACACCAGCACGTCCTGTCGGCCGCATCCATCGTTTGCTGAGAAAGGGTCACTGCACCCAGTCTGACGGTGCCGGAGCACCCATCTACTTGCTAGCAGCGTTGGAATATTTTGCCGCCATAGTATTGGAGTTGGCAGTATACGTCAGTATCCTTCCCCGTCATCTGCAGCTGATCATTCAGAATGACGAAGATTGAACAAATTGCTCTCCGGCGAGACTATTTCCCAGGGTGGTGTGTCGCATAATATCCAGGTCATTCTGTTGCCAAAGACCGAAAAGAAGGCGCCGAATTAAGTCTTTCTTTGTTGAAAGGTGAAACGATGCTGCGAAAATAATACAAATACTGAAATAATATATTCCGCTGTTGCAAAATGAATTGTTTCACAGTCTTTTTCGGTGTTACAATGTGAGAATCCGTATGCTCGAATGTTTGAATATTTTAGATTTCGATGAACGTGTACCGATAATTTGGTATTTCTATTAGAAATACTTGTTTTCAGAAGACATTAAAATTGCAGCGTTCATTTTAACAGCTTAAAGTGATACTTCACTTCGGTTACGTCTCTTACATTACCCACTCATCTGTTTTAGAATTGATAAATGTAATATTGCTTGAAAAGGCAATACCGTCCATCCCATCAGTCAAAGGGCAACGGCACAACCCATTTACAAGTTGCAAACCAATGTGAATCAAAAAGTCTAGCCAAGTTCGACTGCTCACATTCGATTCATTCCACGTGATTAATTTTCAATTTGAGCATGCTACATGTTACTAAAAGTTAAATTCCGAAATATGAAACGCATTGTAAAATATTTCCCGCGTTCAATTAGTTATGGAGGCAGCTTTGAAGCTACATATGGGAACATATGAAGCTAGAACTATTGATGCCTAATTATCCTCATTTTTTAGCCAAACAAGGTGCAACGAATGCTATTTTTTTTTTTTTTTTTTATTTCGATTATAGAGGTTTTAACCTTAAGGTCATTCACCTCTTCGGGTTAGGAAAATCTCTTATGAAAAATTTCTAACCCTATGTGCGGGGTCGGGACTCGAACCCAGGTGCGCTGCGTACAAGGCAATCGATTTACCAACTACGCTACGCTCACCCCATAAAATGCTATTTGATTCCGTCATCAATCATCTAAAGTTGTCGATTGCGACGAAAACATATCGATGTTGGCACGTTCGTCATTCAGTGCTGAATTGAATCTGCCTATATATAGGACAGCATTTATTCATGAAAAAGTTTTTTGTTCGTTGTGTATTCGGATTCAATCGCCTACTACACCCATAACCCTGATAGGCTAGGGCCAGTGGTTAAGTATACAACATTCGACATTGATATGCACCGGTTTGGTTTCATCAATCAACATCACCGCACTGGTTCGATTCCTGGGAATAAACTCTTGTTGACCAACGGAAATGTAATGCGACCTGCAGCGTGAAACGGAATCTACAGTTACCAATTCGAATAGCTAAGAAGCTGCAGTCAAAGCTGTTACGATCTTTGTTCATCGGGCATAAGAAAAACTTTTCCAGATTCCTGGAAATGATCCTTAAGATAGCAAGCGATTGAATATAGGTGTCAATGGAGATGCCACGTTAGCTGCATAATTTTAAAAACCATCGATGGAATGCCATTTAAAATTAAATTGTAGCAATGGTTATCAATGCTGAACATAGCTGAAGTGTTCACGGAAAATACTATCAATACCTTTATCACCATACAAAAACAGTAAACCAAGGTATGGACACAGACAACTTAAGTTGCTCATACGCGAATTTACTACTCAATTAAGAGAGTGAGCATCCTCCAAAAAGACTACAATTAACATCAATGACCGTACCAGTAAATCAAATCATTACGAGCTCCGTGAATCGTTTTCATTAATCTAAATCAGTAAAGACCATAATAAAATACAGTAAAAGGCCCTGAAGAAGATCCAATCAGTGAAACGAAACAGTGGCGCAGATCGAAACGTATCACTGCTATAGCAATTGACGGCGCAATCAAAGCATTTCCTGCTGGGTAAATATTCGCAGTCAAACCTTGAATAAATTAGAAATAAAAGCTTGAAAATTGGAACTAAATTATAAATTATAAAACGAGAAATAAAAGCTTACCTTTAGATAAAATAAATTCTCGTGATTCGTTGAAAATGTGTCTGAAATCAATCCTTTTGAGATCAAATGAACATTATCCGTTACAGATAAGCTTTTCATCGTCTATCAACTGCCTGTAGTTTCGAATATATTTTAGAAATTCATTTATTCGAATTCGATTTGGAGACGAAACACATGTTCCTGAAGAGTCCACTTTGACACACACCGTTCTTTTCAGTTGATTCGTGCATCTGTCTTCGCGAAAGAGCTAACCTTCAGCCGCTGAAGCTTTGCGTCTATGAAAAAACATCCACATTTTAGATAGACTTTCCACATAGCAAAACGATAAACTAAGTTCCTACAATAAAAAAATGCTTAGTCGTGTGAGGCTTCCTCTTAGTCAAGAACTTACTATTCCCTTAAAAAAATATTTTTCGCAACTGAATTCTACTTTAGCAAAACAATCTCGCTCTCCCGTCCACAACAAACATCAGCGATACCAGCCGATTATATCCATATCCTGATTCGTTCCGCTCTGATTCCTAGACGAATAAACGATTTCCGTAGCGCCAATATCGGCAGCGACACAAATTCTAATTCCACCAAATACACATAAATAACACGACCCACACACATATTTCCGATTCCGATAACGCAACAAAACAACAAACAACCCACGTCCGTACCCCTCTTGTTCAACCTAGAAGTAATTACTGGCGAGAACGATTCGATGAAATCGTCCGACGTGTTACTCCTTCCACTCCCGCATCCCGTGTCAGATCACGGACGACACATGAAATGCAGCGCCATCTATGATTCCTGCAGCCGCACACCGTGTGCAAGGAAAGATAATTTTCCAACTTCCAAAAAGTGAAAACACGTTTTCGCTTCTACTTCGCAACTACCATATCATACCGGCAGTTCTTCCTTTGTCGGGTCGAAACGGCTCAGTCAAACTGACGCTTTGATGGTGGCACCAGAACTTGAATGTTGGTTTTATGCAAATTTTCTTCAGCTGGTCTTTTATATTGAGTGCGGTGGCTTGTGGCGTTATGCAAACCCACTGAAAACTATAGCCGAATGGAATTTGTTTTGACAGATGGGATTTCTGTTGACTTTCAACTTCGGCCGAGGCCGGCAGCAACGACGATCGGTTTGAAGTTGTAACTGAAGTGCCTATCTCTGTTCTCAATACCAAACAATTTGGTACGAAGAGTGCTTTTTCATTTGAAAGAAAAGTTGGTCTCTTGGTCACAAGTCGGCTAGTTCCAATTGTTCCTGGTTATTTCCCCAGTCACTGTCGGGTCACCGGTAGCTGGTTTAAACTGTAACATTCCGTTGTCCGGCTCATCCAAGTTGAATGAGACATAACAGCGGAGACAGTCCCCACTCAAGAAGACAAAGTGACCTGAGGCGACACAGACAGGAAAACCCAGCAGGCTGAGAAATTTTACGACACTGCCAGGGTTGCTAGCGTGTGGAGGCGTTAGTTCAAAACTTTTCAACCATGGTGATTTTTATTTATCACCATACTTCAGAGGGATGCCCACCGAGGTGCTTCGAGACCGGACAAAGCAGAAAATATTTAACCGACTAGAAAGTGAACAATTGATGCTTTGTGTTGTTCCGGACCGGTTTGAGTTTGTGGTGACGGAACGAAAATGGAGGTGTTTTTTACGAGTTCGTTTCATGCTTTTGCAGCTCTAGGGAAACTAATTTTCAATCAAACTTTTCCGTTCGGCTGTTTTCGACTGTATCTATCTGCTATTTTTCTTGTTGCTATCGAAAAGTCATTTTTTAGGTATTTTCCAAAGAAAATAGCTTTGAGGTTGCTCAGTAATTTTCCTTTAAAATCAAATAAAAATTGTTTCGTATATATTTTAGAAGTTCGTCTTTTTAGTTGTAACTCCTTCCGCGTCTCATTCCACTTTAGCAAGCAGTTCCATTTTTCAAATTCTTTTAGGTTGCTTAGATAAGAAAGTGCTACATCCTCCGAAATCACCTTCCCATGTTCACAAAACTGCCAGTTTTCGTTTTCATACGTTGCATTCCGACAAATTTTGCCATCATTTTTCATCTTGTTAGCATCGTATCACCTGAAATCTAAAAAACAACTTGATTGAATTTCGCTATTTCGCTCAATCATATTTCATATATCGAACATGTCCTCTATCAATCATGTTTCACATTTTTATCCTTCATCTACAGTTCAAATCATTGCAGTGTAGTCAATCATTTTGTGAAGTGCGATTTAATTAATTTCTTTATTTCCGACAGTTGATTTCTGTTTCTAAACACATCTCACAATCAACGCGAACTATCGATCGGAACGAAAAAGCGACACCAACTGACAGTTTCGGGTAAAATGTTCCATCTGTTGCCCAGCGCTGAGCAAGGCCAACCTGATACTGATTTATCGGCAGACAGATACCTGCGGTTCGACGTTAGCTATGACACTCGATTTAGCTGTCCCACCAGGCTCTCGTCACCCTCCACCCAATTCAAGAAACCGTCCCAACACTGAATACTAGGGGTTGAGACGGGAATGGGAAGGGAAAGCAATTTCGAAACCGGAACATTCGCTCGCGGCCTACGTGTTCTGCTCAATTAAACAATTTGGTTTTCAACAATTAGTGCAATTTACCACACAAAGAGCACCGCTGTTCACCTGATGAATAGTAAGTGGACTATATCCGGTGCTCACTCGGGATGCTAATTGCAATAAAAGCAGTCTGTTTTCCAATCTTCAAATACAGCGCACTGCTCGGAAACGATAATCCATCGAGCCAGATTGCACGAAGAAAACAGCGCCTTCCGATCGGAAGCATCGATAATTCCAGTTATTTTTTTCATCAAGAATTAAACTTCAATCTCCTCCCCCAGCTCTGTAGGCTTCACGAACGGAAACGGACGCACAAAGCCCCATCACGAGATAATGATGATGATGAAGTTGCTGTCGGCAGCAACAGCAGCAGCAGCAGTACCTACCGGGCATCGGCAGTGTTTTCTCATCCCCTATGGAAAATCAGCACATTTCCCACGGTCGAAGGATTTCCTCTTAAAATACAACAATGGATGGTGCCGAGGGTCCTCCACCTCCTCACACTTCCTTTCCACGGTCTCCCTTTACCGGGGGGAGAGAAAACGGATGCCGATGGAATACCGATGTGAGGCCCAGTTTCCGCAGTTCGCTCTTCGGAGTGGAAAATCTTCATCGGCTTGTTTTCTATCGAGCCCGGAAAAGGCGGCGATACGTGTTCGATTGTTTTCGAGTAGAAGATGATGATGATGGGATTGTCGATAAGATGCCCACGAGCGTGATCGACCGGTAGGCCGCGAAGGAATGCACAGTCTGTACCGTCGAAGTCAGTGGAAAGTTTGAATAGACGATCGCAGATGGCTGCGGGAGCTGGACGAGGGTGACGTAAATCAATTTTGATGACATATAAATTTCAACGCGGTTTGTTTTATCTTGAGGTAAAAAATTAGAATTTTAAAACATGAAGGTGTTTCGATGGCACACATATGACAATTCTAAGGGTAGAGGTGTTTTAGGCTGTAATTGCTTTCGCTCCATAAAGCTCAAAACTTTGTTCATTTGCGTCTAAAATATAACATTATAGGCTTGCAGTGGTCGTCGTGCCACATGAGTACTGTGTAGTATGAGCGCACTTAACAATCCAGCTTTTCACGTGCCACAATGCAATGGTGGTCATCGTAGTCCTGTTCGTAATATATAAACAGCTCGTATTTTTGCAATAGGTTAGTGCAATACGGTTGGTAGATTTTCAAAAAAAACTCACTGGCTTTAAAAATATTGTCAAACTAAATACTCTGAAAATCACGACAATTATAACATATAAAAAGGCTAAAGTTGACCACAATTATAACACATAAAAAGGTTCAGCAACCGCAGATAGGGCAGATAATCAAACATTGGCCTGAAAATCAAAAATAATTATATTATTATTGTTCGAGGAGTGTTCACATCTAGATTAGGTTCCGATAAAACGTACTGCTTATTTAGTTCACACAACTCTACCCTTGCCCTTCCGAAAGGGTAGACTTATTTGCGTGTATTAATTAACCTGTTCCCATCTGTAGAGCGAATTCACGATTCAAAGTTTGTGGTCGCTTGGGAAGTAAAGTTAAACCACAAAAGGACCGCTTCTTGCTAAATAGTTATTCCAACTCGGAAAGGATTATCTCAAGAGGCAATCAAAACCGGTAAAGGTAGGTTAAGAATCAAATTAATTTTGACGTCGAAAAGCGGGTAGTTTCAGATAGAGCCTCAAACTTCTGTGTATAAATGACTTTTAAACTTCTGCTTACACATATGTTCTGCGATGATAGAATAATAGTATATAACTCGATATACAATTTTGTGCATTTGATCAATACTCACAATCGTTATTCCAAGGTGCATTCATTCACTCCGGAGCTCGCAATAACCAAGAACACTTACTATAAAAAATCACCAGCTTAAATTTTAGTTAAAAATATAGAGGCAGACATTTCTTTTAAAAAATTAATTTAATTGCGAATTAAACACAATATTTGCATCAACCTAAAAACTGCTAAACGCACTTACGGTGCTAAGCGAGCTTTCCCATGAATACAGCACACGAACCACGGGAGCTTTTAACACACGCATCACACTCATCGTTGTCGCTTTTTTCTCTGCCGATTAGCGCACTACGCAGCGAACCTAGTCGGAAAGCCAAACACGAAACGAAATATTTCGACTGATTTAACCAACAAAAACATGATACTATCAGCAATCAAATATCTTTTTTTTCTTCACTATCACGGTGACCGCAATTTCCCCCAGGGTACGAAACACGTACACGTCGCAAAATATAAAATCACACGCGAAACCGCAAACAACGCGAGCCACCGCCATTCGAATTAAAATTTTAAGCTGTTTGAGAAATGAACACCCTCTCGTCATCAGGGCGCCCAGATTGAATTTTGTAATATTGGTTAGTGTATCGAAGAGGAAGGTTAATCAGTTATTATCGGTAGGCTTGTATTTTTGTCGAATAACCTTGAAGTTGATAAAACATTATAAAAGATTAAACTACGAAAACATGTTAAAAGTTTAAAAAAATAATAAGCGCCCCAAAAAACCTAATTAGGGTGTAATGAGCTGGAATCCAAGAACAATAAAAACCCGTAGTTTTCTGTGCAGAAATAGGAAAATGATGTTGTATCGTATTGTTAGGACTTTACCCTTGATCGACCTTTAAATATCCAAATATCGAAAGTATTTTAAAGGTAATCTAGAAATGATTGCACATTCAGGTGGACTACCGATGATGTGGTGAGACTGGCCACCGTGTTCGATCATGAATATGATGAATACAGTCGAGGCCGCACCGGTGGAGCACCATCGAAGAATCGATTATGCACGGTAATCTCCAATCAATTGGAAGGTATTTTATTTTTAACAAAGCAATGCCGTTTACATCTAGTCTTTTGATACTATTTAATAATTCGTATGAAGATTTTTACGAGGGCCAGCACAAGCGTATTTTGAATGTAATTAATGAAAATAATTAAAACTAGTTGTACGTAATATAATATTTAATGTAATTATTGTCTTTGTACAAGTACTTAAAGAATTTAAAGTGCATTAAAGTGGTACTTAAAATATTTTGCGTATTTAAAGTACAAAAGAACTATGCTTAAAAACGTTCCAGTAATTAAATTACAATCAATTTGTCGTGTACTTTTCAAATATTGGCGATAATTTATGTACTTTATGGTACTTAACGGTACTTAAAGTAATTAATTAATTACGACTTTTAGCACTGCATCGTACTAAAGATTTAGTACTTGCCCTTGAATTTTTATTATTCACATGTAGCGATAGCTGGAGCACTCTAGGTAGAGTCTGAACAAGAGAATATTAGATAAATGGGCAACCACCGCCCGAAAAGAAGAAATTTTGGCATCGCTTGAAAATGATCAAGCACTCAAGTGTATAGTTTTAAATTTAACACAAATCGCCTTCATAATCTTTTCGATCTTGTATCGGTGCTGGTGAAAACAGAAATGCTTTTAGTCAGCATTGTGCTGTCTCGTGATTGTTTGAAAAGTGTTAGATTTTTATAATTCATCAGTATTGATCATATAACGTTGGATTGTGTTATTTGCAAATAGATCCGGTTGATATGGCTGATTTTGGCCATGTTAACCATGCCTGGTTAAATGTTAATGATAAGGATAATGATCTAAAAACAACACGGTGTACTATTTTCTCGCCGAACTGCTTTTATCAATGAACAATAATTCAAGTAGGGAACTTGTTTGAAGCTCTACCCGGATAGAATTTTACAATAGCATTTACCCTACAAACAATCATAAAACAATAAATTATTACTGTTTCAACTTTGTTCGATGCCAAGTTCTCACAGTAGATTTACAATAAAATTTCATGTAACAATAAATTTCACGGTTCAGCAAAAAACTGATATAGTGCATTCACATTAATTTTTACTGTTTTCGAGAAAAAAATGTATGGCGGAAAATTGATTTTTTTTAATGTTACCCTCCTTTTTCACTGTAAAACTCTATTTTACATTGAAATTTACTGTAAAAATGTTGAAGTTTTTTGTTTTTGTATTGTAACATAACACTAAAACTTACTGTAAATTATTGTACAATTAGTATTTCGATTGTGAAAATCCAGCAGTGAATCGGTTGAAAACATACTTTTAATTTGAAATAATGAACACCATTATTTCGTTTTTGAACCTGAACATTATTCAGTCTACTTATCAAAATTGCTCGCAAAAATTTCAAAAATGATACTTCGTTCCCGTAGCTCCAAAACACAAAGCTCTGCTCGTTTGGATACATCAAATTTTCGCGTATCCAAAGTCAAATTCATCTTGTCCACACTCTACCTTTAGAGTGCTCTAGCGATTGGCGATTCTACGTTGAAACCGCTCGCAGATAGCGCTGGAAGGAAAGTGTTGCTGATTTTATTCTGTTCTGTCATAGTGCAAATATTTTATGTAAACATTGATAAAAAATTACTTTTAAACACCAAATTACCGATCAATTTGTTGATAATTGTTTATGAAAATGAAGGAAAACCATCATTTTATAAGATGATGAGTAAACATCTTGCGAAAAGAGTGTAGAACATAGTGGTTTCTAACATTATTCGCAGAGCTATATGCGCGCTGTTTTGAAATGTAATTTGTTGAGCACCGTAGCTGCCGCAACAGCATTTCCCGTTCGTCCTAAGTTAAGCTAAACCTTCATGAGATGGTGTAAATTCATGAAACTCTCCAGATCAGGCGAGGAAAGAATATATCCGGCTAATAGGAAAGTGTCAGCTTTGTATCATGCACAGCAGACCCTTCTCTCCGATAGTCTTCACTGAATCTCCTACGTAGTTCAAAATATGAAGGAGTTCGACATTGGTACTGATTGGGTCTCCGTTTCGAGTTGGAACTTTATTTATGAAACGATTTTTTATAACCACAATAATACCCCGATTACATTTCGAAGAAATGTATGAGTGAAATAGTTGCAAATGGCTGTAATTTCAGAATAATTGCAAATAAAACTAAATTTCTTACTCGTTTCATTCATATTTTGGCAGTGGTAAGCTTTTTCCGAGAAGATAATGAAGATTTTGTTGTAAGCTACGACTCACTTACGGGTGAAAAAAAGCAAACTGTATCACTTTGCCAGTTCATGAGCTGAATCATAGGTGTCGCATGACTAATTTTGGCTTTGCCGCAAATCGCCAATAGCGAGCTGCCGTATACACTTACAGTGTTTCAAGAATGATTTTTAAATTTGGCCCACGAACTGCAAAATGGTTTACATCCTGCGGATCTGTTGATATTATTATTTTATTTGACCCGAGGAATATTATAGTCTGCCTGGGTGATAACAGATACGAAAGAGAACTGCGGAGAGAAAAACTTCAGTTTTGATAACGTATCAGGAATCAGAATATATTGGCTTAAATGGCACGTTCCCCGTATGTAGTTGGGGATTTGATAACGTATGCCACGACATTGTATGGAAACAAGGCCGATGTTCGATTGGATCTTTTTCGATAGTTATCTTTCTAGAGTTTTTTTAATTCAACATTTCACAAAATTTCACTATAAATAAAATTGATAAATCGGCTAAAAATGATAATATAACAAAATAGTAAGCAAAATGAGTACATTATGTGAATCACTTTACGAAACGTTGTTGCCTTGGACCATCGTTTCCAAATCGGCACCGCCCCAGACAAGTGTGAATACTCGCATTTGAATTGTATGACAGATTATTGGCGTCCTTACACGGCACTGAACCGTCACTGAATCGGATCGGAAAGGTGTAAATTTGGAAAAAAAACAATGAATGAAATTCACAAAGTCAAGTTCTTTAGTTAATAATATTTTTGATATAGTAATTGGTGGAGTGAGGAGGAGTTCCTGATTTTTTTTACTACGTAACAAGCCGACGAGGGTACCCGGGTATCCACGAAACTGAAATTCCAATAACAAAGGCAATTTCCAACCGATTTCGGCACTCTTGGGTGTTTTGAATTCACGAAACTCATCCACTTTTAGACTTGATAAAACAAACCGGGTTAATTCATTCGGCTCCCGCGAATCTGGAAGCATGTTCAAGTGCTGGGATACTATTTGTGAATTTCAATGGAATACTGACAATATGGGCATCAAAATTCTTAGAATTGCATCAGCAGGATGTATATCGTGGTTTGACCCCGGAACGGACATTCCGGAGCAGGTTCCCGTGGGGAGAAATCCGGATTAACAAGAATCAGATCCACTCATCTGGTTCAATTTCACATAATCAAAGAGCGGAACATCCAAAAGTGTCCAAGTCGGTTAAAGAAAGCCATAGTCATGAGTGTTTCAGCATTTTTCATTGGACACATAACGGTTAAATATCACTTTTTTATTTTGAAATTATGAATAAAATTAAATTCAGCTCACAAAATGACCCGTTCTTTACACGTATCTTTTTGCATGGTTGTTCTTTTTTTAACAAGGAAAAATTGGAGTCGGTATACTTTAAGAGTTCCTTTCGTAGTTCTTTTTTTGCAACAAAATGACAGTAACCGTACTGTAATTTTGAGTTTTTGCATCCAGGTATGAAAGTAAGCTCATATCAAGTCGAACAGAAAACTTACTTTTTGTGGTTTATATTTTGCACATTCTTTCATCTTCTCGTACATACACCTAATCCGAGGGTTGCGACAGAACCGAGTGCTTCTAATAAGGAACAAAACAAATTAGAAAAAGATAATTATAATACAATCTTCTTTTTCATCCCATCAAACCGATATCGAACCGATTGGCGATTTGCGGCAAAACCAAAATTAGTCATGCGACGCCTATGATTCAGCTCATGAACTGGCAAAGTGATACAGTTTGCTTTTTTTCACCCGCAAGTGAGTCGTAGCTTACAACAAAAACTTCATTTTCTTCTCGAAAAAGCTTACCACTGCCAAAATATGAATGAAACGAGTAAGAAATTTAGTTTTATTTGCAATTATTCTGAAATTACAGCCATTTGCAACTATTTGGCTCATACATTTCTTCAAAATGTTATCGAGGTATTATTGTGGTTATAATAAATGAAGTTCCAACTCGAAACCGAGACCCAATCAGTAACAATGTCAAACTCTTTCACGTTTTGGACTAGATAGGAGATTTAGTGAAGACTATCAGAGAGAAAGATTGGCTGTGTATGATACAAAGCTGACACTTTCCTATTAGCCGGATATATTCTTTCCTCGCGTGATCTGAAAAGTTTCATGAATTTACACCATCTCATTTATTCCCATTTTATCCTTGGCCTCATCCATGAAGTTGAAAACTTGGCACCCAGTTTCTTAACGAGCCATTCGCCGGTATTGCCCATCACATCCATAGCGTAAACTTTGTATTTTTCGAACTGGTACTTCTCGGTACTACTCCTTTTTCGACGGGAACGCCGGATTCTGGATGAAGGTCTACTCACTGTCGATTTTTAACTATTTCAACTGGGAATTCAGCATACCTTCGATTGATTTGCATCGAAGAACATTTCAATAAGGTTTGCGTCACGGGATATTTGCTGGTGCCATATTTCAGAAGCCGAAGAGCGGTTTGACTTGAGTAATACCCGAACAGAAAGTAATATCGAAATTGATCGTAGAAACGTTGAATTTACAACAGTTTTATTTGTTAACAACAACTTTTCTTGTTACATCGATGTACTTATGATGCAGTCCTTCATGCCTCCAAAATCTACAACGGAAAAACAATGTAAATCGATGTTTTTGATTTCAGAATGTATGGGAAAAGATCAATTTTTTCATTGTTACATCCCTTAACGACCCCCCTTTTTCAATGTAAAAATCGGGTTTACAATGAAATTGGATGTAGAAACAACAAATGATATTATATTTCCATTGTAAATTTTCCAGAATAACATTGTTTTTCGTTGTAATGTAACAATAAAAAATGCTGTAATACTGTTGTGCATTTCTATTCGGGTAAGCCACGATATCAGCAGCACGATTCTTGAACCTGATTGCAAGCTGTTTTTAATGTGAGATCCATTTCAATATATATCCGTTTTTGAAGCATGTTCTGAATTGATCTTTCTGCACTCGAAATGGTAAATTTCGATACTCCTCATTGTTTCATTTACTTCCTGTTCCAGCAGGCTGTTTCGTAATTTTGTACAGCCGTTTTGCTATCAAGGCAAATTCAATTTGATTGTAACTGTTGACCATTTTAAGGCAGCTTAAATCCGTCGACAAAAAATCCAAAACGCGTAAATTGAATTCGCGTATCGAAGCAAACACTTCAGTTCAATTGCATTTAGCGGGCCAGATTTGTTGTCTTTTACTCCGTTGTTCGATATTTTCACCATAGCAGTTTTTATTTGGAATTGCATGCGTTGTTTGTCTTATTTTCGGGCGCCATCAAGTAATGAGTACGGTCAAAATTTAAGGGACCAAAGTCACTCACTTTAACAGATAAAAATGAACTACATTAACTTTTAGTATTTTTCACACATTTTACCTCTTTATTATTTATCCTTGATCAAACCGCACGTAAGAAATGTTCAGCGGATTATATTAGCGAATGACACTGAACGAATCTGAAGACAAGATGTCTGTTATTGAAGGGTAACTAAAAATTTTCCACACAGATAGGTACAATATGGACCATTTAACGGAATGTGATATAAAAAGTTCAGGAATAAACGGTAGTATCCTCATGGAATACTGGCCGACAGTGTCTTAAACAGATTCAATGCTAGAATGCACATATGTGGATCCCGGTAAGCAAATATCTCCATTTTTCCAGCTAGTCAGGGTGGACTTAATGTACTACGGGTTTCTAGATGTCGCTCAAAATAAGTTGGGAGTGTATTCTGGCATACCGATCTGAGTTGGCAGATAAAATCATGTCAATTTATACTGGGTTTCAGGACATTATTAAGTTGCAGCAAAAGAAAAAGCCAATGCGTTAGCTAGAAACTGATCCATTTGATTGGCCCAGTACCATTTTGTGGCGTCTAATCGAGTTCCCTCAAAATTGAACTGAAAAGGTGAAAAAACATAGCTATAAAAAGCAATTAGTGTGCCATAACTGGACTACGACTATCAAAGAAATTTATCTCACTTAAAAAAATCCAAAACTGCTTAGATTAAACAAAAATATATGCCTCATGACAGGATCATCTTATGAAAATTGGCAAACCTACAAACGATACAAACCGCGTTAGCGGATCGGGAAATAAGCATCTGCATGCGCAACACTAGATGCGCATATTATATTGTACTGTTTATTGGGGCTTACGCAAGTTGAAACTATGGGAAAAAACAATATTTCGATTTTCAACAGCAATCAGAATATATTGCCATGGTGGCTCTCCAACCCGTCTAATTCATTATTAGAGAAGCATCTAAAACAAGTAAATTTGGCCGGTATATATACTTCATCATCAACCCAAGGATAGTACAATTGTAAATGTTTATTGATTTGATGACATTGTAGGGAAACGCGCATCTGACCTTTGATGCCGATCGAGCTGACAAATCATTGGGCTAAACAATTGTTTCGACTTGGTATTTATTATGGAATTAATCCAGATTCGCGGGATTGTTCTAAGTTGAAAAAACAAATCTGGAAAAGACAATATATATATATATATATATATATATATATATATATATATATATATATATATATATATATATATATATATATATATATATATATATATATATATATATATATATATATATATATATATATATATATATATATATATATATATATATATATATATATATATATATATATATATATATATATATATATATATATATATTTCTACGCAGCTAATAATGCAAACATGGATCATATGTTCCCCACATGTGTATATAAAAATTATATAAGTTTGCCACATAGAATATCATAGCAGTTTCCACATAAAATTGTTGAACGCGACTAATTAGTATTTTTGTATACTAATGTGCACTTGCATGTCATAAGCGCACTAAAATGTGCAAAAATACTAAACGTTTTAAACTTTGGAATGGTTTGATTGTAAAATGAGTCGTCAAACCCACCGGTGAATTTGCAAACAAACGTCTCATGGAAAAGCGTAACTCGAAAGATTCGACTTAGCTTTGCTCTTTCGTTTAATCGGATATTTAAAAAAAAAAAATTACTAAGTATACCCAAAATTGAGTATTTTTAACTTCAGTTTGGGCATATTCAAGGCTACGTATAAAAACAAGGATTTGATTGTTCCTTTGATTAAATGAAAACTACAGGTTTGTTCTAGTCTAGTATGCACTTCATTCTCCCAGTTCCTCTGTTGTAAACATAGGAAGAAAAAAAGCTCTTTTTTACTTCGATTTGCTATCAGAAGAAGCAAAAAGAGAATATAATACAGGAACGATTTTTTCCCCATTTGCTTCGGAGTACTTCCAGTTTCTCCTGATACTGGAACAAACATTACCAAACAGTTTACCTAAATTTATCTATTTGAGCGGTTCTCCCATGCTGAGTCTACATAATCTAATTCTACACAGTTTTTCGTTCCCGTGGGTATTAACTAATTAATCAAATTATTTAAATAATTAAACGATAATTTAGAAAATCTTTTAATTCGATTTATAATAATCTGTACAGCGAAAATAATCGATAACTAATCGATTCCCCGAACGAATCAGCCACCACCAATCCAACCCTGCTGACCGAACGAATGAACTTTTGAAAGCTTTTCGTGGCGGCGGTTCATCGTCATTCGGCGGGACACGAAAAAATTTAGCGATCGTCAGTACAATCTATCGTCAGCCATCTTTCCGGTGCGGGTCGTCGCGATTTTATTTCCTAAAATCGAAGTGAAGAAATGTTCAATTTTAAATAGTGATTGAATTTTTCGGTAATTCTCGGTCGAATGCGCGATTTAAAAAATACGCCGATCACGCAGCGGCGTTTAATCGAATAAAAAATCGGTAGTGAAAAGATCACACGGCTGCAGTATGGCAGCGAAGAAAAATGAAATCGTGTCTGATCGTGTTCGATCATAGCGAAGCCATAAGTGAAAGATTTTGTTTTATCATGTTTGATCGTAAAGTATGGCTTTCGGTGAGTGCTTGGATGGAAAATAGTGTGTATTAGGGAAGAAAAAGCTGGCGCTGCGCTGCGGTGCGGAAAAATAGCCGCATTAAATCAGTTTTGAGTGCGAGTGTTTTGCTTTTTTTCGCACTTTGGGTGCGATGTGCGTATGAAAGGTGAAAATTATAAATATATATGAAACGCGAAGCGTTTCTAGAGCTTTGTTTTATTTGTGAAGAAAATGAGGAAAACGCCCTAAAGTGATCGATTACGTGATATAAAAAATACGGCCGACTTCAGAGCGGCATTTAATTGAATGAAAAATCTGTGGTGTTATGATCACACGGCTACGGTAGTAGCGAAAAAATGCGTGTCTGATCGTGTTCGATCAAAACAAGCTCCATAAGTGAAAAATTGTGTTCCGATCATGTTTGATCGAAGAAAAATGGCTTTCGATTAGGGGCTTAATTGAAGCAAGCCAGCGGTAAAAGTGATGTGATAGAAAATGTAATATAGGTAAGAAAAAGCTTGAAATTTGTAGAGCGAGGTGTGATTGCGTAAGCGCGTTTCGCTGCGCTTTGCTGCTGCATCATGGCTGGCTTAGATCAGCTGTGAGAATGTGTTCTGCTTTTGTTTCTTTCCGCACTGTGGGTGCGATGAGCTTTGGAAATGTGAAAATAGTGAAAGTATTTGCCTATATATGAAACGCAAAGCGTTTCAAGTGGCTTTCTTAATTTGTGAAGAAAATTAGAAAAAGGCCCCTAAGTAATGAAAAGGGTGATTTCCATCGAAAGAAGTGAAGCGTTTGCTCTTACAGAAAAGTAGTGTTTGAAGCCTGGAAAGTTTTTCGAGTGTTGTTTCGAATTGTGCTGGATTTTTGGATTTGATGGCGGACGTTTTCGACGGTGGAATGTAAGGTGAGTTATCGTTAAATGACATGTTGGTATTCAAAATTATGCAACTACGGTATAGTCGGTTGTACACTAATTCAATTTTGAGTGCAATACGTTTATTTCACAGCCTAAAGCAAAAACGATTCTATACTATTAGTATTTTATTTATTTCAATTTACCGATCTCCCAAAGAATAAAAAGGAATCTATTCAGGCAACAAAATGATTTACAACTTAGTTATATTGAATTTGATATACAATATGGCATTTGTCGTTTCTCTGGAATAAGTAAATATTTATTTCTAAATTCAAATCTACAGCTTTCCTACCGCTGACTCGCTCGTACATATTCAGGTCAAACTTCAGCGTATAAGCGCACAGAGTAGATCTTCAATTTCAACATCCTTAGACAATGTTGTGAGCTTACCGATGCGATGATAAGCGATCCCACCCTGTGCCTTTGTCTAATGGAGCAATAATAGTCTTAGAAAGAGTGCATTTTGCCATTATGTTGGGCCTCCTCCGCCATTGTTATTCCCACGGTAGCTATTGCTCGGCGAATGAAGTAAGAGCTCTCGAAAATGAGCACCACACACCCACCCACCGGATAATAGAGCGGGAAGGCCTGCTAGCATTTCGATTGTAATCATAGTATGCGACCCTGCTCCCTATATTACATTTTCCTGCAGGGGGAGATTTTCGCTACATTTTCAAAAAGGCATGACTTGCTAGTTTTCCGACAGCAAAAAAATAATACGGACATGTTGAACAGAGAGAGCTAATAACTTTTGCCGGTTCCATCCTGTTATGAACAATGGTGGCGGTGGCCTGCTTTGATCCGTTGCTACTGCTTCTGCTGCTGCTGGAGTGAACAATGAATGCAGTAGGTTTTCGCGTACATTTTACACTTTTTGTGTCGCTATGTGGTTTTTTGGAAGTAAAATGAGAAGGAACATAGAATTGCACTTTTCGGCGTAGTTTACGAATTGCGAAGAGAAAGTCGGGTTAGCAATAATATTCAGAATAGCTGAAGCACATTATTCGGTTCAGATTCGAGTGCTTCGTCGTGTGGAGGTTACTACTTTTGAAGCTAAATTTTTCCTTGAAATTACGACCTAGGTTGAACGTTGGCATGTTGCTGTCACTGGGCCAGAAACAGATGCTATCTAGGCAGCCGAAATTTCGTTCTGTAGATTCTGTTTTCATTAGTGTTTTTGAAGCAATTTTTTAAGGTTTATTCACAGAGACTATTCTAAAAACATGGAAAATTTCACCGCCTACTGATTCCTATATACAGAGCAGTAGGCGAACCCATTTTTTAAAATTTTTATTAAAGCAGATGAAGTTTATGGTTTCATATATAATTTTTTATCGACAAGTGGCAATAACTATTTTCAAGAAAGAACTATCAACTTCCAGTTTAAGCGAATTACTGACCAATTCTAAAACTTATTCATGAAAAAATTACAATCAAACTGGCACCTCACAGCACACGAACAATGGATTATCCTGGCGATATCCCCGCCATTCTAGCACACGAACAAAGACAAATAGCGACTCCCGAGTACTGACGGTTCGTCGTCACGAAAGTGAGCTTCATTAATAATTCATAAAGTGATTATTTATCGGAAACGATTAACCGCTGCCGTCGTTTGTCGCCGTCGCCACGTAACCTACTGGGCAGTGTGGTCATGTAGAGAGTAGAAACGGAACCGTATCTGTCCGTTGGTGTGTCCGAGAACTGGAATGAAAAAGGACGAGGAATATTTTTTGTTCGATTTCGTAACAAAATTTCAATTCTGGGTTGCATAAATCTTGATCTGAAACCGGGGAGGTAAGACACACGGAATGAAGGAGCAGACGTGTGACTTTTTACAGTTTGAATTGTGTCTAACTGGTGCTCAAGATGGTGCCAGTTACTGGAGAGTTGAATTCGAAACGCAAAATCTTGGTTTATTGATTTAATTTCGTCTTTCGCTGGAAGCCAATGTATTCGTGATCCATTTAGCTCCCATCTATGTCGTGACCTCGGATGGTACCCGGCGGTGAATCTTCCCTATTAGGGGGCGATTTCTTCACCCTCGATTAGCGCTTAAGGCAGGTTTAAACGTACTGGTGAACCTGGTTTAAAAGTTAAGCGAGGGTGAAGAAATCGGTCCTAAGACTGAGAGTTCTCTGGCGGCGGAATTTCTCCCGATACCGATACCCGTTTCTACCCATTAAGTCATTTATCTAGTCATGGGTGTGGCGCCGAAGTCTGTCTAGCGATTGTGGATGGAGCGTATCTTCCAGTTTTCGGGCAACTCGACGACCCACGATCGGTACATCGACGCGAACTACTCTCGAGCTAGTCTCCTGATGATGTATCTACTCCATGTGGTGGTCGGTAGGGTTCAATTATTCAACCTGTCTGTCAGCTTTGGTCACTATTTCTTTGATCTCTCCTACGAATAAGGTACGGTAGCTATTCCGTAAGTCCGTCGTTGCTTGCCCTCAACAGAATCAACTGAACAATGCATGTACATTTTAGGTACATTGGCAGTAAAACCAAACGTATGTATGTGAAATCTCAAGGGATTAGCTATTCGTCACTGCTTCAGATGTCGATCATAATGTTATTGTTCTGACCGGAAGGTGGCTGAATGATCATATCAACTCGTCTCAATTATTCGGTTCAAGGTACAAGGATTACCGTTACGATCGCGAACCTAACAGTGTAGGGAAAAAACGTGGTGGTGATGTGCTCATCGCAGCCTAATTAACTCTCGCCTTACCATAAAACTGATACAAACTCGAACAACTGTGGGAATATTCGTGGTCGCGATGCTAATATCCGTATGGATGTATTATATAGTCCCCCGATACCGCAAGTAGCCTTCTTTTTCTCTCATATTTTCTCGAGCATTTGGGCCGTTTTGCTTCCATTTTCAG
This sequence comes from Topomyia yanbarensis, assembly GCF_030247195.1. Classification (NCBI taxonomy): domain Eukaryota; kingdom Metazoa; phylum Arthropoda; class Insecta; order Diptera; family Culicidae; genus Topomyia; species Topomyia yanbarensis. Next base: position 212,635,303 of record NC_080670.1, on the reverse strand, counting down.
GAGCCAATATGGGCCACCGGGCCAAACGATATTACAGACAAAATCATTGGGAAACATGCCACGAGAAACGTAGTCCGTCGTTTTGCCTAGATCCCAGCTGTGACCGTAGGCAAGACGTTGAATTTCCCAGGGGCGATTTTTGACGAAGGTTTGCCAGGGGTTTAGGAGGTGCTCGCATCCAGCGCAAAGTGACTGTAAAATCCGACAAAAAACAGCAAGGAAATCCCTCCATCCGTAGAGCTGCTAAGAACCTGGTCTACGGTTTTATGCCTGCAAGTGCAGCACACGGCCCTTAGCGTAGTAGCGTGTCCCGTTTGAGTGATGCCAGGCGAGATTTTGACAAAATCGGGCTGGTTTTCGATATGACAATCTTTGCCAGTTGAACGTCTTTAGAAGACATGGAATTTGAAGTTCTGTTTACAGACCGAGATGGCACCTTGAAAGACCATAGATACGGTGACTATACGTAGAATTTTTCCCACCTGGTACTAACATCATCAGCGGCTGGATCGTACTAATCGGCGGAAGCCAACCGAACTCGCTGCATGTGATTTTTCACCCAAATTACCATTGGTCCTTGCCGAACTAGAGCGTAGAGGGCCCGTCTACTGCACTTTATATCTCCACTGAACCGACAATGCCTTCCAGGTGACTCCCATCCAGGTACTCCCGCATGAATTCGTTAAAATGCCGAAAACTTCTTCAGACGTCTCTCCAAATGCTGTAACCTTCGTAATGCTGCATCTCTTGACTCTCGAAGCCTTTCGAGAAACCCCATGTACTCTGAACGTGTAGGTGTAGGTCTTCTTCCTGTGTTCATGGTAGTTTCTCTGATAGGTCCTAGATAACCAGAAATCTTCCGTGAATTTATCAAAGGGTTATGCTATTACCAAGATTCACCTAATTCTCGTTGCTCTTGCCATTCAAACCAGTCCGAAGCAGGTATCCAGTGTGCCAAGGGTAGTGATGTAGATGGCCCCAAATCCAAGAATTCCATCAAAATTGAACAAGTATGAACGTGCAGTCGCTGGTGTCCTAAAACGATTTCGCCGGATTTTCAGAGCAGCATGCATTCAGTGCACAAGCGCGACTGCCGGAAAGTTAAGCAACAGGCAGAGCCATTCCGGTATGAGATTAGTCTATGAGCGCCTTACTACGGCTGAGAGTTCCCCGGTGGCGTAATTTCTCTCGATACCGATGCTAAGCCATTTAGCTCTCAGTTTTGTCGTGATCTACTCGGATCGTCCCCGGCGTTGGATCTAGTCTACTCATGGGCTTCCCGGTAGTGTCACTTCTTGGTAGCTTAGGCAACTGGCAGAGCCCTTCCGGACTGTGAGCAGAAATCCAGCAGAGCCCAGGTGAGATTCGTTCTTCTATCGTCCGAAAGCAATGTTGAACCAAAACCAAGGAATTCAAGATGACGAATTTCCAGCGATCTTTCACTTTTCGTTTTGAGGATGGACCCCCCCTTTTCGAATTCCGAACACTGATCGGTCAACATAATTTTTCCGAGACACGTAAGCCAGCGCCGAATTCAATGTTCGGTTTTTCTAGATCAAGTACGGACAATCGCAGCAGTCAAAAGTTCAGAGGTTGAGCTGAGCTCTTTTAAAATATTCATAGTTCCTAATACCGTGAAATACCCTGAGAATCCGTAAACTTAAAGCCTGCATCCAAAAGCAGAAATATTATCTATTCGCAAAATAACTCTCGGAGCATGTAGACGTTTTCTTCCAGTCCGTGCAGTGTAACGCTTTAAAGCAGAGCTAGCTAATCTGCTTTCATGGTTATCTTCAGCCTTCTCCACCTTTTCGAGGCAATGATTTTTTTTTCTTTTGTGTGTGCGCGTTAACTGTTCTTCGACCTGCAGATCAATGGCAATATTTCTCATCTTGCGAGCTGTCTGGATACCGTTATAAGTGCCTCCATTATTTTACCTTCCCTTCCCGGCTCAAGCTATATCTGTGCTTCCAAAACTGATTTCTCGAGTTCTGACGGAACGATATTCGGTCGTGACAGAAATATCGAAAATTCGCCCCGATAAGCTTCGGTTGGTGGAAAATAGTTTAAAGTAGGCAAGTGGCATAACTGGTTACGGGCCCTTTCCACCGTCGAGCACAGAGTATATGTACCAGCTAATCGTGTTTAAACTGACGGGGTCGTCGTCGATTCGAGTTTGAATTGCGTGGATCTGCTGACATACAGGGTTGGCTGTTTGGAAGACTCCATGCTTCAGTCAGTGAAATTACTGAACGGCAAACGTTTGCATTCAGCAGTAGTCGTAGCGGACAGGAAGAAGATATATCAACTCAAACTCTTAACGGGTAACCTTCACTGGATCTGTTCTGCCGAACTACCTACCTTCTCTTCGATAAGGCACGTCTACCTGTTTGCCTATTTGTTGCGCGAGTTATGAACAGTGCTAATTGCAAACAACTGGACACACATACTCCTATCGGAACAATAAGGTTCGATGTGAGACCACCGCATTTGAAAGGGATTTGGATTTGGCCACTCTTCCACAGTGAAATTGCAGAAACATCACGAAAATCGATACCTTCAAAATTTTATTAAATAATTTGAAATGTGATACATTTGCATTGTACAAGACGTGACAATAGTATTCACTTAGAATCTTACGGAGGAGTACTCCTGGGGATCAAAAGGTACAATTCTTTCAACCAAAGCGACCCTCCCCCCGACAAAAGGCATTGAATTTGTCGCTTGTCAATGTGGGATTATAGGCAAAGACTAGGCATTGCTTTCACCTACATTTCCCGAGAGTCTCAAGTGGTCACCGACGGCTTTGCGCTATTGTGGAACTTCTCTTCGTACCGAGGCTAGTTTTAGGCGAATATCTTCCACAGTACGGAATGGTGTTGCCTTCATGAGGATCCCATCCCATGGTGGAACAAAGAGTGCTCAGACGTATATGTGTAGAAGGCCGCCCCGTATAATACCTTCCGGGGTGACGACACAGGAGGCGACGTAAGGAACGCGAATGAAGAGTTTGGTGGAAGCCAAGAAACGTACTTACTGGCGTCAGTTCGTTAACGGATTAACGAGAGAAACATCGATGAGCACTCTTTGGGGCCCTGCTCGGCGTATGCGAATCCGAAACTGTACTAACGAGAGCGTGGAATATTCAAATCGCCTTTTCGATTTTTCGATGGTGGACTTCAGACAGAATTAAATTGTTGAAAAATCTGCCAGTCTCTGCCAAGAGAAGCTTGTTGAACTTATTTAGTTAAAATCTTGAAGGTAAGATTGTTCCACATGATTAGAGAATGTCTTCCAAAAACCAAGAAAACCATCCCTCCGATCACAACCCGTATCGACCGATTGCGATGTTGCGCTGTATCCGGAATTTGTCCGAGAAAATGGTCTTGTTTCGCTTCAACAATTGGGTCGAACTGAATGGCCCTCTGACAGATACACAATTTGGCTTCCGAAAAAGCGAACGATTGCCCTGCGTTGCTCTTAACAGAAATTAAAATATAACGAATTTTTTGGAAAAATTTAGGACAAAAAGAAATTAAGCAATGAAATGAAAAGACGGATATGTACTCTAGAGCGAATCAGTTAAAAACTTAGAATGGAAAACTAGTTCTAGACAGGTCTCATGGACATGATCGAAAGGAAATGTGAAGAATCTTTTGCCTTCTGCTGGTAGGAGTTGGGCGTTCCACTCAAGACTACCGCATGGTTAGTGATAGAACATAACTCATTATGTTTTAACGCCGATGCCAGCAAAAAATACTTCACGGATCCAAGCCTAGAAAAATCGATTTCTACTAACTTAGCTGTGTCATTAATTGCTCTCGACTATCGACCATCAATGTGAGCGGAACAAAAAAAAATCAATAAGTAGTCAATCACGATTGGATAGGCATGGCATGATAGCTGACAAGATAAAGCTGTCAGCAATTATGTCTAATTCTACCAAATATTTGGTAATCAAATAGAGACGTCGGAGGTTACTTGGTTAATTTTTGGTCTACTCAAAGTCATATTTTGGTCAGTTTCGTTACTTATTTCGTCGCTATTCAATTCTAATTTATTTCGTTTGAGAACCCCACTAAGGAAGATAGAATCCGATTCCGTCGTGGTGGTCCACTCACCGAAACAACCGACAGTCCGGGACCCATCCTCGTTATCGTTCGAAAACGCAATTATGTGAATACGAAACCACTCGGAGACAACGCTAACCTCCCGTCCGGGAGGTTAGAAGCATTCCACCCGCGTACATGACCTGCATGTATCGGCATAACCTCCCTCTGTGTGTGTGTTCTGATTACACAAAAGCGTAACAGCTTTCACCGCCACTGCCGAAGCAAATTATTCCGATTGTGAGCAGCAGTAGGCGGCGAACAAACCATATGAATTCCCCTTTAGCAACGGTTTTGACGTAAATTGAGGGTACTTCATACATGCATGGCTTGCTAAGACAATCTAGCTGACTGACGTGGTATGTTTCCTGTGTAGTAGCTGCGAACAGCGAGTATGAGAATCCGGAGCGGAGGCCTCTCGCAATCACTTACCGAAACCACCGTTGACAGGTCGCTAATGTCCGGTACCGCAACGGTTTTCTACGGGTGGTATCGAACGCCGTTCGATTGTCGGAATCCGATCCTGTATCCTGTTTGCGGGTAGGCCCGTTCGACGAATAATTAATGAGCGGTAAGTGGCGAGGTTGCTTGCTCAGTGGAAGTAAATCCCTGTTGGGAATGGATTGATATCGAGCGGGTTGTAATTGAAATGTGGCGTCGTGTAGTTGTTTGTCACTGTCTAGCGCATCGATTGTAAGTATTTGAAAGGGGTAGAAATAGTGAAGAATTCAACGAATGTTTTATTTTAAAATTCATCGATTCATCATTTAATAGATGAACTGGCTTTCTTGCTAGTTTGATAAATAATAGGTACAAATTAGCAAACGACCGCGATTCGAGTATGCGGAGAACATACGCATTGTTATGTTTGAGCGAGTTGAAATAATGTTTCTGTTGGTTTAGATTATAATTAACACATACATAAAAAGTGAAAATTCCCAAGCAATTCCTTTCTCAGACAATTCAGCTTCGGAAAGCTTTCCGTGATTTATATACACACTGCCATGTACTCTTTCTTGGTATTACTATGGCACCACACTTTTCATATCATTCATTAGGATAAAAATAGAAAATCCAGTTAATTGTCAAACCCCAAATTATACCCCGAGAGAACAGAAGACAAGACTTTGAAGTTCAGCTTTTCAAAATGGAAAAATAAAGCTCTCAACAAAGCAACCATTTGCATTCATTTGCGGAAGCCTCGACCGTTGTATGTGGGCTAACCCCTGAAACTATGTATGTGCTACATCAATGCAGGCGAGAGTGCATAGAAGCAGAGTATATGTACGTACGTACGTTCCTACATAATAACTCATTCGGGATTTAGCCACATGTTGTCTCCAACCATGTATTTTCATTTATCCGAATAAATGGAACGGACCTTCTTTCTCCTGGGGCACGTTCGTTTCCTTGTTGTAACCGTAATGGTGATAGTTTATAATCTTCTTTGTAATGGGTAAATAGTTTTCTGGGGATATGTTGTGAAACAAAACTACGATTTATTCGCTCGTACGATAGTTGACTACGTACAAGTTCGACTGTAGGATAATTATTCTAATCCAGTTGCCTTTGCTAATTAGGTAACTTTTTTCGTGACAAAATCGGGAAAGTTTCAAAACTGTATTTGACGGAGTCGTGAATTGTGGTAAAATTTATCTGTCGCTTTTATCAGGAGAAGAGAAAGGCTTCTACAACGTTAAGCCACTCCATCATACGGAACTCAGCAGGGAAAATTAATCAACTTTTCCCATTTATCCTTCCCACTGTGACGACTCGGGACTCCTACGGTGGGAACTGCTAATTTACTGTCAAATCTCGGATGGCAGCCGGAAATTACCTTCCTGGCCTGACCCGGTCATCCAAAGTTGAGTCGCCCATCTTTTCGGCCTGCAGTGCTGCAATCAATCATCTCCGAACGAGCGAACGAACGATACACAGTAACCCTAAGTAGGCCCTGGAGGTGGTGTGCTTCGCCAAACTATAACCGGTCAGCTTGTGCCCTGTAGGAAAGTGTGACCTTTACGTTGACTTTCCGGCTTCAAATTGAACACTAACATATAACAATCATCTATTAAACTTCAAGCTTCGAAGAAAAGAGGGAAACTATCGCTGGGTTTCCCCTCTGTGTGTGTGTTGCACTGCCTGCTGTGATCCGACCCAAAACTGCAACCACCGACTGACTGCAAGCATCAGGGTCGGTAGGAAGAAAATAGGAGCTAATTATGTTTTTGCTGGAAACCCGCCGTCGAGCGTCGTCGTTATTCAGCAAGAGGGAGAGAGGACGGCCAGTAATCTAATTTGTGCGCGTGTAGATGGCGACACTTTGGCTGGATGAAATGAAGCTCTGTACCTTTTGGCGCCGCAAAAAAAATTCCCAGAAAGTAGATGGTGATGATTTGTGGTGGGTAATCCCTGGTGTATTTAATATTTTTTTCTGGATTAAACTATTTTACGACACTGACTGGAAAAGGGAGCATGAAAGTATAGTAAATAGCTTTATTCTTAAGTTCTAGTGAAAATGTTTATGACATCTTCGCGTGTCGTAATTAGGTTTTGCTGTCAATTTGAGCAGCATCCTTACCGTGGTTCATACTTAACCATAAATTCAAGAAGGTAGAAGAAGCGGATTAACATTGCTCTTAAATCTAACGTCCTTGAAAGAAGCAATAGTGTCGCTTTGCTCTTGAGGCTGTACTTTAATGACATCGGACCGATTTGAAAATAAAACACGAATCTATTTTATCCGTTTCTGAGCGCAAAATTTTTGTACCGGGCCCCGGGTAATTCTTTTCAGTATATGGTGTTACACATGGTCCAGTTTTTTTTTAAGAAAAATGTTATAAATAATTCGCATCCTCGCTAGGGGAAAACTATGCAATCTCTTACCCTACGTTACCTTTTTTCAACACCCAGTCGTTATACGTTAGAAGTGCCTTGTTAAGTTTTCAATATAATAAAACCGAATTCTGCATACTCAGATTCAAAAGACGGACTGACATGTAATTTGATTCGAATCGGAACTCTTGTTCGGGAGATATGAATTAATGACTGTAGCAATACATTAGTTTCTTATATAAACGAATATCACTATGATGTCCTTTGGTTTGTAAGTGTGATTTAGTGCTTGAATGTAAAACATTACGTCGTTGATAAACCGTTTGACTCAGTGATTTCTGAGACTCGGTATTTCTGTGATTTGCCATTATTGCACTCTTGAATTCTTCTCGATTTAAGAACAATGGGTTTCGGATTTGTTTTTCTTGAGGTGTTATATCACTGAATTCTTGCATTCTTTCCAAATTTCCAAATCCTTTGGATTCATGAACTCCTGAATTGACGGGTTTCGGAAGCGCTACACTGTTTCCAAGGGCAGGTTAGAATTTCGTGACAAAATTTTTTCGGAAATCGTCGCTCAAAGCTACTCTTAGCTATCATCTCCTTTTTCTTCTTTTATTTATTTGACTCGGCTCAACTACCCATGATCGCATATTCGTCCAATTTTCTATGGGGTTTCCTATCTTTATGGGACCGATTTGGGATCATGGGCAGTCTATGCGTTAGCATAACTGAGCCATGGTTCTTTTTTGATTTTTACAATATGTAAAAAATTAAAGTTAGTTTTCAAAATTCCCGTTCATCGCTTGCTGCTGCGTGTTGAGATCCTTTGCTTTAGCGGTGAAACATTAGTTGCGTTGAATTTGTCTGAATGGGGCGTTTTAAAGAATTTTAGTATGTAATATGAATCAAGGTTTCGTTAAAAAGATAGTTTCCCATTTCACCGCATAGGGGGTGCCAATACTCACTTTTCAACGGGGCGAGATAGGAATTAGGTGTGCTCTCCCAAGTTGTAGCATAGGAACTTTGCAGTAATTCATCTGATCATATCCATACTCTATCTCTCTTATTTTAAATGTTAGTGATGACGCTCGCTCTCCGATGAACAACAATTTGTTCAAGAGTTTCTGCAGTTGATTTCGTTCTGGTAAATACGTAGAGTTTTCCGTCAAGTTCAGATTGTTCACAGTATTTACGCGAGGTGGACTGACCGTTATAAGAACACAACATTCTCTGAAAATAAGCAGATCCAGGACATAAGGTGCTGAAAGGAGGAGCACCGTTGAGAATACCTAAGGTAAATTCATCCATTCCTCCTTGACGAACAGAACTTCTATTGAGACATAAATTTAGTACCTAATGCCCGACATCGGGTGTTTCTGGAGACAGATCGTCCAGTCGAACCTCGGCTGCGTTATCTTCAACGAATACGGAGATTTTAATTTTAGCAGTATGGCAAGATTTCACTATAAAGGTTTCTTTTGTGATTGTACGATTGAACAATATCAGTACATTTCGTATATGCTGGAACTGAATTGTATAAACTTTTAAATTGTCTTTGCTATATGTTCCAACGACATTCAATTAGCAAGGGAGTAGACAATATGAACGATTTATTTGGAGTCATAATACTCGAGGTAAAGCAAGGGTTTGAAAAATAAGAACATTGAAAAACGTGCTGTCTTCACAATCGGTAAAGGACACGGTAATGATTAACGGAATTTGATTGGAACCTCGGTACCCTGAATGCTGTTGGAACTTGCAACAGCCGCCCTACTTGCTCGGGATTGTCGACTATAACTCGTCGACAATCCCGAGCAAGTAGGGCGGCTGTTGCAAGTCCCAACAGCGTTCAGGGTACCGAGGTTCCAATCAATCCAATATCTTGGAATACTGGTGACGTTTGAAGAGGATGTTAGCCGAGTATGATGTGTAATTAGCTAAAGTCCCGCAACCAGCGGATGTGTACAAAATTTGATCTAAACAAATAGCCGATCCTCTCGGTTGCTTTGTACGGCCTGGAGGGGTGGTCGCGCAAGGACACAGAATATAGAGTGGCGGTATCTTTAAGAGCAGAATTCTGCGCTCAAAAACTCGGTGAGGATGACCCAGTGGCATGAACCAAGAATTGTACTAAGGGTACTATATTTGCTGACGCGGAAGCCTTATTTAGTACGGCAAACTTTAGTGGGTTGGGCATGTAGAGCGAATGCTAGATGAGAGATCAGCCAAAGCTCTGTTCAGTAGAGAACCTAGAAGAAATTGTCGACTTCGGGGCAGAACTCACGCTCGCAGGCTCTGCAAAATCGAGGAAGATTCGCGGAAGGCGAGCATGAGATAATTCGAAGTACCAGATTGGTTTAGTCACGATGAAGGTGATGTCAGCACTGGATGGAATCTTATTAATTTTGTACTCATATTCACCGTAGACTGCAGTGCTATATTTTTGCAATGTATAATACCACCTTTTCGTGTTATTCCCATTTAATTGTACATTTCGTGTGTTCTCACGTTTGTATTTTCTATTTTCCATTTTCTGATTTCTATTTTGCATTTTCTATCGTCTATTTTCTGTTTTTTATTTTCTATTTACTATTTTCCTTTTTCTATTTTCAATTTTCTATTTTCATTTCTCTATTTTCTATTCCCTATTTTCTATTTCCCATTTTCTATTTTCCATTTTTTATTAACTATTTTCTATTTTGCATTTTCTATTCACTATTTTTTATTTCCCATTTTTCATTTTTCGTTTACCATTTTCTCTTTTCTATTTTTTTTTACTATTTTATATTTTGCCCTTTCTATTCTCTATTTTCTATTTTCTGCTTTTCATTTTCCATTTTCTCTTTTCCATATTTTACATTATATTTTATATTTTTTGTTTTTACTTTTCATTTTTTTTTAAATTTTCGTTCATTCTTAATTATTTATTTATGATTTTTTTAAAGTTTTTATTTTTGTTACTATTTGTTATTGTTTATTTGTTTTTTTTATTGCTTAATTTTAATTTTTGTTTCCCAATTTTTAATTTTTGATTCTTAATTTTCATTTTTTTATTTTCCATTTTTGATATTTTATTTTTAACGTTTGATTTTTTAATTTAAGTTTTTAATTATTTTTTTGATTCTTTAGTTTTTATTTTTTTTTCGTTTTTTTTTTTATTTTTTAAATTTGATTTTAATTTTTTATTTTTTATTCTTAATTTTTTATTTCTATTTATTTTGGTTACGAAGGTTTTAATCTTAGGGTCATTCGCCTCTTTTCGGGTTAGAGAAATCTCTTTGAAAAAATCTCTAAACCTACGTGCGGAGTTGGGAATCGAACCCAGGTGAGCTGCGTACAAGGCAATCGATATATCAACGACGCTATGCCCGTCCCTCTTTAAAATTTTCAATTTTGCAATTTTTAATTCTTAATTTTTAATTTAAAAGCTCAATTTAATTTTTGATTTATAATTTTGAATTTAATTTAAAATTTTGAATCATGAATTTTATATTTTAAACTTTAAATTTGGATTTAATATTTTAAATTGCGCATTTTAAATTTTAAAATAAATTTAAATTCTAATTTTTCATTTTTAATATTTTATTTTTTATTTAAATTGTTTTCTTTTTCATTTTCCTTTTTTTATTCCTCATTTTTTTTAAATTTTTTATTTTGTCCTTTTTAGTTTTTATTTTTTGTTTCTTATTTTTTTATTTTTCATTTTCTATTTTTTTATTCCCTGTTTTTATTTTTTATATCCCATTTCTTTTATTGTTATTTAGTTCTTAGTTTCTGTTTTCCATATTCTATATTCTACTTTTCATTGTCTATTTAATCTTTCCTTTTGTGAATTTGGTATTCTCTAGTTTCAGCTCGTACCTCAAGCTTTTAAAAAGCCGGAAAAATTCTGCCAAAGGCTTTAATTTTAGTTTTTAATTTTTGGTTTTTAGGTTTAAGTTTTTGATTTTTTGTTTTCTGTTTATAGTTTTCAGTTTTGAGTATTTAATTTTAGTTTTTGCCTTTTAGTTTTTAGTATTTCATTTTTAGTTTTCAGTTTTTAGTATTCAATTCCAAGCATTTAGTGTAATGTTTTTAATTTGCAGTTTTCGACTTCCAATTTTTATTTTTTAGTTTTTAAATTTCTAGCTGCTAGTTCCTAGTTTTTAGATTTAAGCTTTCAGTTTTTAGTTTTCCGTGTTTAGTTTTCAGTTTCTAGCCTAGTTTCTAGTGTCCAGTTTCTATTTTTAGTTTTTATTTTTTAATATTTAATTGTCAGTCTCGAATTTTTAACTCTCAATTTTATATGTTTTTATTTTCTATTTTTTATTTTCATTTTGCTATTTTCTATGTTCTATTTGCTATTTTCTTTTTTCTATTTTTCGTTTTCTATTTTCTGTTTTCTTTTTTCTACTTTCTAATTTCTGTTTTATATTTTATATTTTTATGCTCTATTCACTATTTTTATTGACAAGATTTTCGCCAATTTTGGTTTCATGGATTGATAATCTATTCTCAGATCCTGACAAGTTGGTTTATAGAAGTTTCTTGCATGAATGTTTTTATCAATTCTTGTTCTTATAGAAAATGTTTTATAGTTTAGCCTTTATGTTTGGATCATTGTTTTCTTAATTTATCTTTGATTGGCTAGAATATTGTTTTGACTCGTGAATGATAATTTCTAAAAAGACTTGCATTCATCAAAAGTTTTTGGGTTCTTGGGAACTGAGATCCGTATCCATTGGCACCGAAGTTTGATTTCCGGATTCTGGAAGTTTTCTTAAATTGTTTAATTCTTCGTTTGATACTTTCAATTATTTCAAACCCTAGCTCTTACCTTGCCCTTTGAAACCAATATGACAATTGTCGAAAAGTCCTGTATCAGCTTGTGACGAGCAAAACTTCAAGAGGGCCAAGTTACTTCCCTGAGTAATGCCCTGTCGCATTCATGAATAAATCCAAATAAATTAATAACAGTTTTATTCAACACAAAAATATAAACGAGTGTTAAAAAACCTCGTAAATTTACACACAGAGTGGTTACTTTAGTTTATAAACTGTTCGAAAGAAAAAAAACTAAACCATCAACATTTAGCACTCGTTTTCTTTAGTTCGTCAATCGGTTTAACAGGATGATGGCAACGCTGAACTGTGATTTTTTTTTGATTTTTTTGCAATTTGAAAGCTACAGAAGAACATGAACACAACCCACTGGTAAGCAAAAAGGAAACGAGTTCATCATTTAGCACTTAGCAGCAGTGCACTCACTTGGCTCCTCCACGTTTTTTTTCTTCGATGCCACGAATCTCTACAAAATCAAATAATGCTTTCATAGCGAACTAATTACTTTTAATTTCCCTTGTTCCACATGTTTTCATCCAATAGATAGAATCATGGGAAACCGAGCAGAAGGAAAAATGCTATTATAAAAATTTAAAAATTGCTAGCAGATCGTAATCATATTACTGAGGAGGTTTGATACTTCTAAACTTTAATGTGTTTCGGAATGTGAAACGTTTTAACAGATTTAACTAAAATCATTCAAAAATAAAATAATATTACGTCGATTGTACGTATTTATCAGTTAACTTGCCTCCGCACGGCAGAACTAATTTTTCTCAAACACCCAGCCTTCTAGATTGAATCGATCTCCTGTCAGCGTTAGAAGAGTTTCGCTCTATACACTAATCACACGAGACCGGAAACCGTTTTCAAAACAACACCGTTGAACCGGTCTGTGCTCAAGAGGCTCATTAGCAGTTATAATGAAAAGGAAACACTTGCACTCGACTTTGCGCGGAGACTATCCCGAGCAGAGAAGCCCCTTTCAGTGAGTGCTTTCGTTGACTCCAAAAACTCATTGAAATGACGGTAAGTCATGCACTTATTTTTCCTCCTTTTCCCCGTGTGTTAGGGTTTGTGTCGCATGTCAACCAGCCAGCCACAAACTGGCAGCCGACGCCTGCTACGATGCACCGTCTTGTTCAAGTCTTTGTTCGCTAGCTCATTCCGCACCTGTTGTACGAAAGGTGAGAGGTTGACTTGGGAAAAATAACGGTTGAAGCTAGTAACGAAAGTTTTGCAAGCAGATGGTGACACCTTTTTCGTGCGGTAAAATAATTGTTTCTGTTGAGACACAAAACGCGGAAGTTAATAAAAGCCAAAAGTGGAATCTACCAGCAGAACGACACAAAATTACACAACATATTTCAACTAACCTTCAAACACCGCTTCTTCTTCATTAGCACTTAATTTCCCATGTCAGTCCTTTAACCACCAGCACACCTCCTTAAATCCAGTTCACTTCCGGTACGCTGGAAAATCCTACCCCAAGCATAGTCCCCTTCGGGCGACAGTCAGGCACACCTGAACTCGATTCTCCCAGCACTTGTTGTTCAGCTTTTCTCTTCTACTTCCGCCGAAGCTCAGTTATATAACACAATTTCAGACTTTTCACCACACTTTTTTCACGGCTCCACTTACCGCTACTGTGCGCTACTTCCACTGCAGTTCTTCCCTCTGGTTGACTTCCGGTAGCTGCCTCCTCGTTATCACGCGCCCGAAACGGCTCGAAATGGATGGAATCGATTACAGCGTACGACGGTTCACTTCTTCCGCCTCGCAAAGTTGCTAGTTCCTGTGTCGGGAGAGCGAAATTTCCACACAAGAAAGAAGGATATTCTCCACCCGCAGGTTGTTACAACACACACTGGATGAATTATTTGCACTACATGCGACTATCAGCCGAGAGCGAGAGTGATAAACACTTTTTTTCCAGGAATGTCGTCCCCCGTTGGCACACCACTTCGAATTCCGACTACCCCGAGCTGCACTTCAAACTGATTGACAGATTGTCTCACGCCTCTCACCCACTTTCCTGCTGCTGTAATGCTGCGGTCACTGTCTGGAGTGGTAGGGGTAGACCAACCGTACAGCCGGGTACTTGTTGTTATGTCCGCCCGCTTACTCTTACTCTGACACACACTCACACCCCTAGCGAACACTAACCCCGCTTCCGGATTAATAATTCAAACAAAATAATCGCGAAATCCGATAGCTTTCCCGGAATCAAGGTAGGCTCTGGCACAATAGCTCTAAACAACACCCACAAACGTCGGCTATGGATCCCAGTAAGCGCTGACTCACGGTGGTCCGAAATGCGCGCGCGAACGGAAACTTCACTCACACCAGTTAGACGGGGCACAGATAGAACCTGCTGTTGGCCGTTCTCGGTCGGAAGTTGTATAACCGCGTCGACAGCCTGTAACGAACTGAACTGGGATACGGATCGCAAGGGCCGACTTGGGGCCAAGCAACAACCGCCCAACCGCGGCGGGTCGCGAAAGAAAGCGAAGCCAAAACTGAGCTACTGCTACTATCTGTGCCTGTCTGCCGATCGAAAGCTTCGCACTCCGAGTCACGTGGAACATGCGAAAAATAGGAGCTTGCGCGTAAGCCACTCGCGAAGAACTCATATTGCACACGATATGCTAGTACGTTCCTGGGTGAAACGTGGAAGCTTTTGCACGTGCATTCGCTGAGTGACTGGAGAGTGTGGCTCGCTTACGCAATGTGAGTGACCAGTGGGGTGGTCAGTGTTGCCTGGCAGAGATAGCGAAACAAGGTATGGATTTGAATGGCGCGTTCCGTTGGTTCGGGGAGAAGAATTTTTTTTAGGACAACTATCAGCGCCTACTTCGATGAGTGGAAAAAAACGCACCAATAAACAGATGAGCAAAGAAATAATGTCAGATTACGTCAATAGATTACCCGCTCTTATACGGGAACAGTTTGCTTCTGAGTGAAGCCTCCTGCATGACGTCACCCAGTGTTTGCGGATCAATATTACGGGAATCTTTCCTACCACCAGGTACCAGGTCCGCCGTGCGCGGTATGATAGCAAGAATCGATATTGATCTCTTCATACGGTGGAATGTGTTCCATTAAAAAGAATCCTCGACCTTTGGCAACAAAAAAAAAGAATCTCAACCCGTAGAATTAGATTCGATCTGATAGTGGTACTGGTAGGCATATAAATAACCACGTGCTCAGCCACAGAACCTTTCTCCGTTATGCCCTTTTACACTGATTAAATTCAGTTGCTCATTTCATCCTTGGAACCGTTGCTGCATAGTTGGTTGTCACAGGCAAATGGATGTTACTATTTAGAATTATTTTGAAACCATGCTGAGCTTCGTGTCGTGTGTGCATGTTAAAATAGCTCTATAATTGGATAATTGGAGACATTTTTCTATCATGAGATTCTTTAACATCTTGTTTACTTCCACACAGAAGTTGAAAGGTATTCGATTTTCATTAAGCTCAAAAACCGGTTTGTCGTTGATCGAGCCCTGATCAAGTATCAGTAAAATATCTGCAACTGCTCTCCACACATTTATTTTTGATTTTACAGCTCGGTAATTTCGTGACATACAAACGAACACGGTAACTTGCAAACGCTCGAGCCCTTCGCAATAATACACAAAGACAAACATGCAATCGCTATCATCCATGCCCAAGATTCTGCAAACACAAAAACGCCCCGATGATTTAGCGAACGCTATAGTACTTCTGATTTGATTAACCCTTTCATGCCTAATTTTTCTCTTGTGCATTCAGGGGTCCAAAACTATTTTTCCTTGAAAATGGTGGGGTCCAGAAACTCGATTTTTTTTTCATAAAGATAGGTGATTCCATCGCAGTGCTAGAAGCTGCGCAAGTTTTAATGCTTAATGCAATTTTCCTGGAATTTTTACAATAGTCCAATTACGTGCTGTTGTTGTTTTTTTGTTTATTTGTGGCTCTAAGGTCATTCGCCCAGAGTCCAATTACGTGGAAAATATAGTCGAAGATAGTCTAAATTTAAGAGTTTTTAGTAATATTGCAAAATAACAAAGATAGATCAAAATTTCATTTTTCGTCGTCAACGCAAACTATCCCTGGCAGCACTGCTCCATCGGAATCCAATCAAACTAACTGTAATAACTTCAGTTGCAGAGCTATTACTTGTAACTGTTAGTGCTAGAATGAAAGTAATAGTCACATTTATTTGCCTTACTTATTTTTGAGAGAAATTCTTGCCTAAACCAAAAGTTATAACTGCTTAAAAACGTTGTTGTCCACAAACAACATGGGCATGAATGGGTTAACGTGGTCTCTCGAATAAACGTTCATTCCCATGTGATAGTAAAGTCCCTACGGCAGCACATCTGAACCGTACATTCAATATCGCAATCACACTTACGGCCCGCTGCAATTGTCCTTAACCAGTGTTTTAGTGGGTGACATTTCCCGTCTCGTCTGCTATTGTAGTGAGTGATTCGGATGGGGAGCCCTTCCGTGAAACCAGCTCCCCAGCTTCAGTGGGACAACTCCGAAAAAGAAAGGAATCAGATGTCTCCATGAGGGGATCGTCAGAGTCAAACTCTTTTTGAGTCAAGAGAGCGCAATGATAACCGAACAGACAGACGAACCTTGTCGCTACAAGACATAAATAGGCAAAGCAGTTCCAGTAAAGGTCATCCAATGTTACAATGTTGCCCCGTCCTGTGCGATTGTCATTTAAAAAACAATTTAACTGACTGGGGCAAGGAGTCGCTCAAACAGCCAACCCCGTGCATTACTAGATCCATGCCTGAAGAACTCGAAACGGTGACGACGCCATCGATCTCAACTTTGTGAGCCGGTATGCAGATGCGGTAGTCCCTAAAATATTAAAATACTTATCGTCGGTATTGTCATTTGTTTGCTTTTGGCAAAATATCACAAATTTTAAGCTTATCTGGGCAATCTTTTAAGATATTTGCTACTCAGTAGATGATCTTTGATCCGCAAAAAGAACTTCAAATATGATCTGACTGTGTTCAATGTATGTATGATTTTAAACAGGAAGTCGGAGTTTTCGATGATGCATCTTGTTCAACATTAATTTTACCACCAACTGAGTCTTTTTCAGGAGAAGTCATATGTCCGACGTAAAGTGAAAACTACAAATACAAAGGAAGAAATTGAAATTTATATGAGAAACTGAGATTCGAGTCACGGGATAGCAAAGCAAACATGTGCTCATCTATCGTTACTCGTTGTACGACTGGATTTTACCGATTTTCTTAGAAAATAACAAAAATAATTTACGAATCTACAGTTCAAGATTTTCGACTGGAAATCACATTAAATAAGCGACAGTCAAATACGAAGGGTCAAAGGGGTTTTTTTTACAAGTTTCCAATCACCTGGAAAAAGTATACAACGGTGGTGAAGAAACACATATTCAAAGAAAATTCTTCGGATTTTTGTATGATGTGGAGTTGGGTTAAATTCCCCAATCAATTATCTGCCCAGGAAATCGATCTGTACGAACTGTATCCCGAGAGAATGTTCCGTCCGGCATCTTCAAATACTGCTATGATAATATTACAGACAAATCTGCAGTGAATTTCTATTTCGTCTTTGAAAGATTGTCTGAAAATTACACTCCCTCCTTCTTCTAGATTACTGGGTAGGGAAAGTTATGAAAATGTAGAGCCATAGTACTCAGGTGAGCGCAACGATGTGAAATATACAGATCGGAAAACTAGAAGTGGCGTTAGGAACAGGCTCAAAATCTTGTAAACTAATCTTTTGTCTTCTGCTGATAGAAGTGCCTATTTCTAATGACCCTGCCCCTACTAGTTTTCCGATATGTATATTTCACATCCACTTGCTCTCACTTGAGTACTATGGTTCTAAATTTTCATAACTTATCCTACCCAGTAATCCCTAGCTGATTGAACATCGTCAAAAAGGAAAAAAATAGGCTGCTTTCTTTATAAAAGATATACTACGAAATTGAATATAAAGTGGTTGCACAATTTTCCATCGGTGTATTTCCTCCTCTGGGCACATTGTCTGAGGAAATAATAAGTCTGGCATCTGCAAGGGACGCCATTCCCAATTGCCTGTAAATCTTTTTATGTGATTTTTAATAAATGAGGAATCAGCTAGCTGGAGATGTGGTCTCTATTAAGGAAGATTCTTGAAGGAAGTTAATTCCAACGATATTGCTCGTGTGCTAAGAATGCGCCCGACGAAACCTGTTTCCTCCAATCTGACTTGAAATCAAAGCCACAGGTGTTCGAATCGGTGACCACACCATCGATCTCAACTTTGTGAGCGGGAATGCAGACGCGGTAGTCCAGAACCCTACGTGGCAACTCTTGTCATTGCCACAACACGGAAAACCATGCTCTGAATTTGAAAATTGGTAAATTGATCTACTGCAATAGCCAACTTATTGTTGTTAAACCGATAATTGCAGATCAGAAAGTAACATACACTCACTCAACAACGACTGTATGTGATGCTTGCAAATCAACAAATCAGCATAACCAACAAAGAAACAAACGCCGAACAAGATGGATACAGAATAGTGACTCGTAAGAACAGCAAATCAACAAGAACGATGACGGCATGAACGTCGATGCGGGAGATTGACCCCCTAAGTTACAGTGGATAACGCAGCGAATGCTGAGAAAGTCTTAGGGGGGGGGCTAACCTGTTTGGCATAAAGTCATTTGGCATAACGTCGTTTGGCATAATGCCCGTTTGGGATAAGAAAAAAAAGATTGTAGACCATTTGGCATAATAGCCATTTGGCATAATGGTCGTTTGGCATAAAATGTACAGGATATTGAATGCTATTGCGGTCGTTTGACATAATGGTCTTTTGGCATAAAATTCGTTTGGCATAACGGCCGTTTGGCATCACGGCCGTTTGGCATAAGAACCATATGGCATAAAGTATGAAAATACCCGTTCAAATGTTCATGGCGTTTTGATTCACTGAAATAAGTACGATTCCAAGAACTGTTCATGTTTGAAAGAAGGAATCAACTTCAGTGAGACGAAGAATATTTCTATGTCAGATTGATTACATAGGAAACTAAAGTGCGTATGGAATTTGTGCATTGAGAATATTTGCATTTAGAACTATGTTGGTCATCTTGCATGAAAGTTAAAAAATTTGTGAAATGTCATGCAACATTGTAATCTGCTAATGATAGGCTAGTTTAAAACTACAGATCTCATGTCAAATCAATTAGAGGGAACGAGCGAAAAAAAACATTGTATTAACCATTCCATTTACGAATATTTGGATTGCTACAATTTTTAAACCTAACTACTTTTTATACAATATGAAATCTAATTCGAGGTATACAGTATCTTGCTTTCCGAATGTTTGTTTTTCTGACGTTTACTTTTGTTTGCTGTCTAAATTCGAAAGAGGGAAAAATCTCGACTGGTACTATAAGCGGTAATTCGGGAAACTGCATACCAGAAAATTACCGATTTTGTATCCTATTATTTCGGTTACATGTTAACAAATAGACCTGAGAAATTAGGTTTAATGGCTATTATGCCAATTGGCCATTATGCCAAATGGGCATTATGCGAAATGGTTCTTATGCCAAATGGCAATCTATCTTCAATTTTGTTTTAATCGATTATGCTAAATGACCTTTATGCCAAGTGGCTTTATGTCAAATGACTTTATGCCAAATGACTTTATGCCAAATAGGCCTCCCCCGTCATAGAAGAGTGCTTAAAGCTGCTTTTTCTAAACTTAGTGAGGATAAGTCACAAAATAAGTCGTGGAAACGTGTGCCATTTCCATGTGCACACTAATTTATTGTTCGAAAGTCGAACTAAAAAAGGAAAGCCAAAATAAACATCAGAGGGGCGCCAAACTGCGAATCTTCACAAAATCATAAAATATTGTTCATGTGTACGTGTACTGAGTCATAATTCTTAGCGAATTAGTCACGACTCACAGCTCGTGCTCGTGAAATAGTTCACAAAATCATGAAATAATAATCGAAACGTGAACTGGTGCATGATTCTTAGTATTATAATCACAACTGACTATTCGTGCTCGTACATTTGCATAGATTCGTGAACTGGCTCATGATACCTAGCACATGATTAACGATCTATCTTGAGTGCTTGTGATATTTAGAGCATATCCAATTTTGTGCAACTCTGCACATGGTCATAAAATTTTCACGTGAACTATTTCCCAAATTTAAGGTTTTGTTCATAAAATATATAGTTATGTCCACCTCCTAGCGACTAGTAACAGGGTGCGAGCAACAGATATAAGAAAACCAGACTTTTCCACGAACATCGATAAGTTAGTACCTGTGTACAAAATTTCGTGCACGCGTTCTACCTCAAACAAACATCGAACTCAAACGAACGATGTGCAAACTCTAGCTCAAACAGCCGTGTACGTACACCGGGTGTGTACACGAGAACGATTCGCACACGGCAAAAAGAGTCAACGCTAGTGATGATGAGAGTGAGAAAGAGAGAAACTAGTGCCACGAACCTATGTGTACGCACACCGTGTACGTACATGGGGTTCGGTTGTGCAGGCGAACATGCGCACGTGTTTTAATACGAAATAGCGTGTTTGAGTTCGTATACGAAGTGTAGGTTTGATATAAGCACAGAACCAAAGCGAACATTGTGTACCATGTTCAATTGGGAAGACTGCAATAAATATATGAAACCTGTTAGGATCTCAAACATCGTTAGTCATTTGATAAAGTTCAACATGATGTCCGGACAGACAACTAAAACTGCGTTCGTGATATGGTTCGTAAAACATTACACTATTTCTAGACTAGAATATAATGATAACGTGAATAGAAATTACGAAAATCGTGAGTAAAATCCAGAAATCATGAACATAAATCACACTACTTCCCAGTGGTTATTTGCCAAAATCTAGCGATCAATTAATTACGCCTGAATCGTTAAATTTGCGTCAATGATGTCTTGGAAGGAATTTATGCACATTACAAGACCTTTCATATGGTGTTGCTATTTTAATGATTATTCTCCCTAAAAGTGACATATATTTACCAACTTTCTTGCAAGTGCATATATTAAAATTATGTCTTCGGCAAAGTTGTAAAGGAAGCTTTTGCCAACAACTTTGCTGAAGACACGAAGTCTTCATCTTTAATATCTTCAACATTATTGTTGTTTGTTTGTTGATGATCCTTTCAAGGCCAATTCATTAATATTTCTTTTCAAATCCAATTCTGACAAGTTCGGTATGTTCTGTAAAAAGGTTTTAATTATCAAAAAGGGCAATTATAATTGCTTATCTCGTGTACTTTCAAAGTAATTTGGCAATTTTTGAAAAATAAAGTATTTCAAATGGTTCTTAAGATGAAAACGGCTGAGCTAACGTTAATAGTATTTTCGGACTACTTATCAAAATAGTAAGGTTTGTTATTTTCTACTATGATTTTCGTAGTTAATCCTCCTATAAGTGAGAGTTTCAACTAAACTTTTTGTGGTAAAAGAAATGAGCTAATCGTCTTTGGAGAAGTTGTGGAGATTGCTTTCACGAATATCTTTGCTGAAAACAGGAAGTCTCTTCATTAAATACTTAAGAAGTTAATGCAGGAAACCGCCCAACATTTGCACGAGCTGGCTGAGAAGAGGTGTTAGATGTAACTCTCTGCTCTGGCGGTATTACGCATGAGGTGGCAAACTGGCTCGTACCAAACCGTCGTTATCTGATCATAAGTACATCGTCTTTGATCATTTAAACGTCTCGCTAGATATCGTCACATATCGTAATCCTAAATCTACGAACTGGGACCACTACGAAGATTGCTTGGCAACTAGGTTTCATGGTATCTTCCGACGATTGAATCTCCAAGTGATGAGGTCGTGGATGAAACAAGCTCACTTATAGTAGCAGCATACTAAGAGGCTTGTCCACTTCGAGTTATGCGCGCTTCTAGAGGAACACCTCGGTGGAATACCGAACTTGTTCGACTCAAAAAGTCTCTTATGAGGAGGCAAAGAGCTTTGAATCGATCAGTCTGACCTCCTTCCTTCTCAAATCAGTGGAACGTTTAATCGACCACTACATTCAGGATGTTAGCTTGGGCGAGCACCCGCTGCATGCAACGCAACATGCATATCAGCGGGGGAAGTCTACTACCACCGTGTTACACAATGTTTTCTACAGGTTTCTTTATTTGTTGAAGGTGCTTCTGACAACGTGTCTTTCGAATCCATTTTGGAAGCAGTACGCGGTCATGGAGTACCTGCACATATCATGAACTGGATACACGCAATACTTAGCAACCGACATCTGTGCTCAACGTTAAGACAATTAGAGATAAGGAAACTGAGTGTCTGCAGTTTGGTGGCAGAAGGGAAAAGTCATGATAATCCAATCAAAGATAAACCATCTAGGATGGTCTTGATGGCGATGACTGGTGCGTTCTCGACAACACCTACTACCTGCTCTAGAGTCACTCTTGAACAAAAAACCACTACATGTATTTCTGAAACAAGAAGCACTTTGTTTATTTGTTTATCATACTGACGGCGCTTTGTTGGAGGGCCGAGCCGGTGCTGGTGTCTATTGTCATCAAATGAGATTAAACCAATCTCATTCGCTTGGTAGATACTGACCGTATTCCAAGCAGAAATATATGCGATTCTGTGTGGCGTACAATCAGCACTTCAAAAGGGAATTTGCGGTTAAAGAAGCTATTTTTGCTCTGACAGTCAGGCTGCCCTGAAAGCACTTAGTTTGGCAGATTCGAGATCGAAATTAGTAATCACGTGTCGAACTCAAATCGAAGAACTTAGCCTTGCAAATGCTTTCTACCTTATGTGGGTACCCGGTCATTCCGTAATACCGAGACTTTTCTGCCGGATATGAGTCCGAAAATGTCACCTCTGAATGATCTGTGAACCCTGATTCCGCTGGATCCTGTGACGCGTTCCTCTACATTTCCAACTAAACGAAAAAGAGAAGAAAAAACTACCAGGAAAGTTCTGCCCGAGGGCTATGACTCGGAAGAAGAACCCGAATGGATATCGCTGGCAATTATCGCAAAGTTCATGCCCTTTCGTCCCAGGTGGCATTTTTTCTTTCGTTCTACAAGCGATCCAAGCAAGCCGGCACCCCAATTTGAACGATGCTGATACTAGTCTCCATCGTTGTCGTGGTTACCACCGATTCGGTTCATCGCGCTGTTCCGGCGGTAGTCCAGGGAGGGTAGTCATGAAAATTAATGCAATTTAAATGAGCTCTCGACTCGTTTCCCGCAAAACCAACCAACCAACCGGCGGCAGTAGTGGGTGGATGGCCTTCGCTTGCAGGAAATGGTGCGAAAATATGTAGATGTTATGAGTAAGCCCTATCCGGGAAGTTACCGGGCACGGAATTCATTATTGAACACGAAAGAGGCTCCAATATTTTCATCGCAACCCCTGTTTTCAGCCTCGTCCGGGCTGTTAACTAATCATTCCGAGGAAGCTTTTCAGCTGGACCATTGCAGTTATCGCCCAGCCTACCCTCACCTACAACTACAACCAGGCAACTGCGCGCAGTCATTAGCCGTCGGCATCGATTGCCACACGACACGGACATATAGTTAGGGAACCACATATCTCTGCATCACTGCCGGGTCCGTGATGCGGTGGAAACAAAGCAGAAACCACAATCGCCCACGCCAAAGCCAAAGCAAGGCCAACAACTGCCATCCGGTTTGCTTATCAAGTGTCAACTAGATAGTAGGCTGTTTGTATACGTTGGGTGTATGTGTCGGCTATCTCATCAGCCTCCTGTTCCATGGTTTGCCTTGATTATTCAAAAGCAAACCTAATGCTACTATGGGCAATGTGCGTGCGGATGCGGTACGATTAGATAGAAAGCAGGCGGCAAAGCAAAACCTACCTACACCAGTAGGTGATGCCGGTCGATGACGCACAGGCGTAAAATCCGATAGGATTATCAAATGGAAAGCCGGAGGATGTTTTTCCGGTGGTAAGAGACATTCAGAGGCGTGATTAAGTCGAAAAGTGGGTCGTTGAAACACAGTCTGCTTGTCTGTGATGGTGAAATATTAAAACATGGTATCGTTACACGGTACAATGCTCTAGCAGATTTCAGGATCATGGTGCTCGGTTTGTAGCTTGGAAAGAGCTGCCTGGGAATGCTTCCTGATCGGATCGATTGTGGGAAATATGGGGGCCGGTATGTTGTTTTTATTAAACAGTTGAATCAGATTCGAGATACAGCCTCGTTTTACTAGATTGGCAACGATAGTATTGAATTGGTTTGTGGTGACGTTTTTAAAACAATTGCAGTCATCAATTGAAGCAGCTTTTCGAAAGTTTCATTGGTTTCATTTTCCAACACCCTCTTCCCCTTAATTTCTTTTGAACCTTTAATACTAGATTAAATCTTCAGATTCACATATGTAAATTCAGTTCATGAAAAGAAATGCAGCTTTTGTCTAACCCTAGACTTGATATTGCTTCCCAAACTCGAATAATTGTAGAGACCGTGTTGCTCTCAAACGCAGTCAACATTGTACTGTAAATAAAAAGCATCATCAGTGAACAGAACAGCTAACTTTATCAAATTTGTCTTATTCAGTTATTTTTCAACTGGAAAAAGCATGAATATTTACGAGTACTTGGTAATAGCATGAAAAATGCTAGACGGATTCGAGTTCAATACAGCACTTGTTCCCAAGCATATTCCAAGCGTGTACCCGAATAGACATCAACACTAAAACTAACCATACAATAACCATAAAACATCAAATATTAAACTTTTTTTATATTGTTTGATGCTGTTTTTTCATGAGAGTTAGAATAGAATTTCCTGTAACATTTAATTAACTGTTCAAATTAAAAAAGGTACTCCCAATTCTTAACATGAATAACTGTTGTTGTACCGTAAGAAAAAAAAAACTAGATTTCTAACTATTTGATAGAAGCTACGCGCAACAATTTTGAATCTAATTCCGTGAAATATACGATTACTATAAATAACGTAAAGGATTTTGTGAAAGCAGTACCATGATTTGTTCGTTATATTCGTCCGGCGAGCGGGCATATTGTTGCATTGTTTACACCGCCCCATTGCACCCGTGGAGGAAGATATGGATCCAAAGCGGTTTTCTTTTTAAAAATACCATGCCAAATTTCCGAATTTTTTCTGTTTAAAATCTGACAAATTGTTGATATTTACAACGACACACGGTGGTTGTTTTTCTTTACCAAAATCGTGCTATATTTTATTTACATCTAAATCGTTAATTTTGAATCAATGGCGTTTTGGGAAAATTTTCTTGACGTCATAAGAACTTTCATATGATGTTCTGATTTTACTAATTGATCTTCCTAAAAGTGAGATATATTTACAAACTTTCTTGCAAGGACATGCATGTCTTCGGCAAAGTTATAGGGCTTATTTTAGCCAACAACTTTGCTGAAGATGCGAAGTATTTATTTTTTAATACTTTCTATGTTATTGCTTATCGTTCATAGGTGACCCCTAAATAGTGAATTCTTTAAGACAACTTTTTAAATACCAACTTGACATGTTTCTTGAAAAGATTTGTCGAAACCACCATATATATGTATTTCAAGACTAACTTATTTCATGTACTTTCGAAGCATTTCGGCAATTTTCAAAAAGAAAAAGAGATTCAAATAGTGGTTAATTATTCATGTTGAAACGGCTGAATTTACGTACGGAGCGTCTTTGGAATACTTATCATTTGGTGTTGTGTTTTTAGTAACCAATCTTCCTAGGAGGGCGATTTATCAATTTAAAGGTTTTTCTGTAGAAGAAATCAGCTCACACACTAGTTCTCTTTTTTTCAATATTTTACAAGTTATAGCTCTTTGTTTTTGGATGACCCCTAAGAATATTTTCTTTAAAAATCTTCTCAAATATCATGCGTATGAGTTTAATATGTTCGATGAAACTGTTCCTATCGTCAAACTACACAAAGTCTATTAACGCGTGATTTCAAAAAAGCTTTGAAACTCATTCGAAAACAATAACATATACACAGTTTGACCTATGTACAAACACTCCTAACCTAATCGTCCGAAGAAGCGTTTGTGTCTCACTCGGACACTAGGTCCGCTGATGCTTGTTGTGGTTGGCTGTCGTCAGTGAAGTAAAAAATCTTGTGAGACGTTCTGCGGTTCCCTTTCTTTTCCTCCATGCTCATATCTCACTTTTTTGTAGCATTTGAGATGCTGATAAACCTGCAAACTGCAGTTAAAAGAAAAATTCGACCTCCGATCACAATTCGTATCGACCGATTGCAATGCTTTTCGATAAAAATATTCCATTCCACCTCGACAATTGCGGCGAAGAGCTAATGGTTTCTTATCAGATACACAATTTATCTTTCACATAGGCAAGGAATCGAACGATTGTCTGGCGCTGATTCCATGAGAAATTCAACTGACATACACTCGTAAACTGGCACCTGTATTGGTAGTCTCTCGTGGTTCTTTCGGAATAAACTTCATCAACAAGGCTCTATTCTTTTACAATTTGCGGTAAAAAACAAAAACTTCTCATGGCGCTTCGAAAGATAGCTACACGGGTCTTTCACTAGGCTCATATCAAAACAGGTTTCTTTACAATTGCTACGTGAATTCTATTCAATAATGCCATGTACACCAGGACAACTTTTATTATATACATAAGATAACTTTCAGATCATGGCCTGGTTTCTGTCACATGACCCAGAGCAGTTCAAACTACCTTAAACGATTTGTCCATTTGGACTATTACCTATAGAGTTCTTCACAAATAAAACCTAGCGGATCACGGATCACATATCTTAATCTGGTTTGGGTATCTTCAGCAACAATGTATCCGCCTCCTACAAGCTCAATAAATTTGTAGCTCCCGTTTACGTCACATAATTAGCTGCAACGCAGTATTCCGTGACTCATAAATAAAAAAAATATATAAACCACGTATGCAACTTTTATTTATTTTATAAGTAAAACATTGCATCCATCAATGTTCGCATGAAGGCAAAGTACCTGCTGCCAGTTAGACGACTTACCCAAACTAACACCAATTAGGCACCAGTTTGACATTAAATCCAAATAGTTCACATGATAAGCCATTGTGTCTGGGTTGTAGCTTCCCATCTAAAGCAAGCAAATGTCAGTGCCGCTTGAGACAAGATCCCTTCGAACGTTTACCGTGTTTACATACCCGCCCAGAAAGTTGAGATTAATGGCGTAGTCACCGATTCATGTTTGACGTGCGACGTTCTGCTTCAGCATGGTTGATGGAGGTTTCGAACATGTTATGAATTCGATAGTAATCGTTGGCTCGGACTTAGCAGATAGAAAGAGAGAGTGAGAGAAAGAGAGAGATAGTAATCGTCGAATGTACTGTGACTTACGATTGTTACGGTTTAATTGTGGTCTCTGCGAATGTATGTTTCCTGTAAGTCTAGGCAGATACGATGACAACACCATTTATTTCAACTTTTTGGGCGGGTTCGTAGACGCGGTATTCCTTCGTAAGGATCTTATCTCATTGCTCATGTACCAAAGTCCAGGAAATCGAAATTGATCACAGATATACAGTTTGATCGCACGAAACGTGCGAACCGTTCGAAACATTTGGACTTAGATTTGAGGTTTTATTGAGAAACATAGTGTTAAGCGGTTATTCTAACAATCGGGATTTGATTCCTTACACAAATCCTACTTTTGATAGGCTGCGGTTAATCTCTTTGCGAGAAGTACAGTTACGTTCAAGTGCAACCTTGAGTTATGGGACGAATGAGGGTAAAACGAGCGTGTCTTGAGGTCATTCTAACTATCCGCAATCAGTTTGTCGGACGTTAGTACATAAGAATTAATCCTTAAAAATTTTCGTTTCTTGAAGTTCAAACATCATCCTTAAAGTTTGCAGAGCTATATGCTCTTTGTAGTTGCCTGAAATTAGTGCGGCTTCCGCACTAAAAAAAATCTGCCGGACGATGAAGGTCTTCAGATATTCTTCACAGGACTTCTTGGGAAGTCTTAGAAAAACTTCTAAGATCTTTGAAAATCTTTAAAAATCTTTAGGAGACTTCAGTAAAATTTGAAATATCCAGAAATATTCAAACGACTCTGAACGTCTCCGGAAGCCTTCAGAAGTATTCGAAAATTTTTAGAAGTCAGAAATTTTCAAAAAATTACCGCACTCGTTACAGGCCTTCGATGTCTGTTAAAATCTTCAGACGTTTTCATAACAATTAGGATGACTGAAAACTTTAGAAAGTCAGTAGAAGTCTTCGAAGGGCTGGTAGCTTTTTGGTAATCTCAAAAGAAAGTTTTTGAAAGGAGTATTTAGAAATTTGTAGTAATCCACCGAAATTTTCCAATTCTACAGTATTTGTTCCCAAGTTACTAATGTCGAGAACTTCTCATTGGAACCAGCAAATTACAAATGCGACGTTGCGTTCATTCCGATTGTTTCCGATATTTTAAAACAACAAAATCGATTGCCCAGCACTTCTCATGTGCTTCGGGTCTTAACCACACAGTTTGCCATTGCGTGTGAAGACCTTCCTTCTTGATTGGACAACATTAGCTGCCATTTAGGCTCACTGTTCTTTTTTGTTTCTAGAACATTTGAGTCACGAGTGGGAAACTATCGTCTTTCTTGCTGTTGATTTGGAGGAACTAGATGCAGCTTTTGTAGTTGTTATTATAATCGCAAATTTGGAAACCGTTTGTGGTTCAGCTGATCAGAAGGCGCTCAACTATGACCTTAGTATTGCAGGAGTTGAATTTTGGTGGATCTCCTCGGTAGACTGTATGCGAGTGGGCAGCTCAAGTGCGCTTAACCTTCTGGAGATTTTCTCGGTTTGATTGTTTCGATCCGGTAATTTTCCAATGGATCCTTTAATTTTGTAGAGATTACCAGTTTAATATCCCTAATGACTGCTAAAATACTGGACATTTCTATGGCAAAAGAACTTAACGTTGCCCTGTTTCGATATCTGCTTGGTAAGGGATATGCGTGAACTTCAGACGACGGAGGTAAGCCGGTCGGTATCCCCATTACCCAAGACTCTGCTGTGCCTCGGAACACAAGACGAAGGAAATCCATTTTTTGCAACGATTACAGTCGCGCCTACTCCAATTGGTTGATTGATGTTTGATATCTAGGTTTGGGCCATGTACGCTCCATGGACCATTCCTGACGACTCTGAGTAGACTCGCTAGCTAGTGACTGGAGCGGTGTTGGGCTTTATTACTTGTGGATTTGACTGTGTCAAGTGTCAGGTAGTCTCCTCTGTAGCTTGTTTCCAAGAACCCGAGAGTTCGCCTCAGAATTGGTGTTATCGGTGGAGCAATACTGCAAGTTCCAGATACGCACCATTTATTACTGGTGCGTTGGGGATTTGCTTACTGTCCCGTAGTAAAGTGGGGAAAGGTTGTTAATCAAGTTTTCGAAGTCTTGGCATTTGGGCTCTATGCCATTTGTATTTGTATTTAATATCAAGATAAAAAAAATTCTTCGGATGGCAGACGAGGACAGACTGTATGCTGGCGACAAATGAGGTATCAGCCAGTACCGACGTCGACACGGAAGCTGCTGTTTCGTAGATAACGAAGAAGTAACTTCCAAGATACTCCGGAGATCAGCGAAGTCTGTGTGCATTGCAACAACTGATTTTTTTACGAAGTCGATGGTAATCGCTGGCTCAGGCTTCCTAGTGAGAGTAATCGACGGGTGTTCTTCGAAGAGCTCGGAGGGTCCTCCGGTTTTCCCGAATCAAACGGAATTCTGGAGTCTACTTATGCGCCACCCGTTTTGGGAGTTCCTCCGCTCACCCGAGAGGGATGCATGTTGTTGCCGCTTGGTTGATGGGATCCTCCCAAGACTAGAGATTGAGTTAGTATTTCTGGGTATGTTGATTTTCCATAAGGCTATGTAGATAGTCCTCCGCAGGTTTGACTCTGAGTATTCCACTGTATTGCTAGTTTTTATTGGTTTCGTTGGTAGTTGAGTTCCACGGAACTGACACTTGCGTGAATGCTACAGGTGGATGGACTGCTGTGCGAAGGCCTGCCGAAACTGTCAGCGCATTCTTCTGCGAGGACAGTAGCTGCTAGAGAATTACCCGCTAGGAAATCGGGGCCCCTGCATCAGCAACCGCAGAAGGCTCATTGGCAATTGTTTGGACAGAGACAATACCATATATTTACGACATCGACGGTAATAGTTCGGGCTTCCTAAAGACGTTATCGACGGATGTTCTTCTAAGGGTTCGAGGGGTATTAGGCCTTTGCGAATTGGTTGGAAGTTGCTTCGCTCAACCGAGTGCACGACGTAGTCGCTTGGATAAGATCCTCCCAGGAGTGTCGTTTGTTGAGCCAAGGGGTTAGGTCGATATATCTGCATATGCGGGTTTCCTGTAAGGCTAGGCCTTCAGGGGTTGTCTGGACGATGGTCTTCTGCAGATCACCGAGGATATTTCTAGAGCTTACATTTCACTGTATTGCTAATATATATTGTTTTCGTTGATAGCTTGGTTCTAGAGAACTGACACTAGAGCGGTTGTTACAAGTGGATGGTGTTCTGTGTGAAGTGCAGCGAAAATTTGCTGCGGATCTGTGATCTTCCATGTGTCCGAATCCGAGATTAGTCCGGAGTGAGAAGCATGTCTCTATTAAAGGATAAATTAAAGAGTAGCTATTAATGCAATAACCAGATGTGGGATGAGAATTTGTCTGGTCTAGACAGTCGCATTGTTTTCCGTAACGCGTGAGGGAGTCAGTGGGTTTTTTTTCTGGAATAAAGCTAGGAGTACGGATCCGTTCTGTATTACAAGTTAGTTGCAGTAGACTTACATGGAATGAAGCCGGGGTCGTAGTCGTTTCACTATTCGTATCACTTGCGGATACTGATTTCCTTTCGTGATGCTTGGGGGTTTCTGTAGTATTTTGGAGGCTTAAGAGGTGCTCATTCAGAGGATGGGAAAGGGTCAGCTTAGCTGAGGTGGAGTCTGTTCGAAACGCGTTGGCTTTCAATTTTTCTGAGTCTCCGTTTATAGGGCTTGGATCTCTGATCAAGCTGGGTCTATCTCTGATTCCAATGCGGCTGGGCAGTCATCATCTTACTCGCCTGAATTCGCACTGGGATTCGTACCATGATAATGGTACTTTTCTCTAGTCCGTCGTCTTTGGGTAGGTTTTTCGTAACGATTGTGCTGAAAACCCGATCCTGAACATGGGTCGCTTGTATCACCGCCTTTTCTGTGAAAGGTCGTCCTGATCGTCGACTGTCGGATTCGACTTTTCTGTGTATCACACCGAGAGTCGTTCGTCCCTTTAGTGAGTGACACTCGCACTATCCTTGAAACTGAACCACTCGCGGCGGAGAAAAATCGCACAGGTGGCTAAGTCCGAGCGTGACACGCCCAGTATACACGCGATACGCAGAGCGTGGCTTGAAATGAGCCGTTGACTCTAACAAAAGTGGAACGTAGGAATCTGCCTTTGCTATGTGCAAAACGCGCTCTGTGTAATGGTAGGGTCTTGCATTTTGTATTTTAGAATTATATACGAAGGAAGAGGTCGGCCCAACCGCATTCTCACTATAAATTCCAATGTAATGGCTGGAAAGTAGTTTCCCAGGTATCCTCCACAACCGATTCCACTTGTCCTCATTATAACCTGAATTAGTTTGATAGCTATATCGCAAGTCATATAGTCGTACCTCGATTTTGTCATCGTCCAAATGCACGGGGATTCTAACGCTGACTGAATCAATTTATTAAACGTTATTCTTCTAGGCAGAAGTAGAAGTGTGCTGATTACCTTGACAGTTGTTTTCGGTAGTTGGAAGCAGACCGATCGTAACATTGTTGAAATTCTTATAATGATTGTTATGCTTTTACTACTGTATACTTCTGCTCGGGAACCTAACCGTCAGCAAGTGCAAAAGCAATCGACACAATGCAGTTCGAAACAAGCGCGTGCTGGATGCAACAGCCAGCAAAGAGCTATTTTTCATAACATGTGCTTCGTTTTCAACACTCCAGCGACAACGTAGAATGCATACCAGAAGCAATCGAAAAAGCTGCCTCAGCAGAAACAAATTGCCTTGCAGCGCTCCTGTCCCGTACCCGATCCAAACCCGTACCCGATCGAGCCATCCATTTTCCCGGTCCACTTTTTCGTATATAGGTACCCGGCTACTAGGTACGTAACATTCCAATTCAAACGACATTGACTCTGTTCCTTAAAACTTGGCTACTATGTTCTGTTTCTGACGACGTTGCGATGGTGGAGACGCATGATTCGTTTTCGTCTTCTTCTTCTTCTTCTGCGTACTTTGACACAAGATACGGATTCGGCATAAATTATTCCACGTCGTCAGCGCGCGCCTCACAGCAAGCGGGGTGCGAACAAAAGAAAATGTTTCTGTTCAGCTTCGACAACCCCACTGCACACTGCAACCGAGGAACGTGAGCTGATGGAACGAAATTTGGGATATTACATTTATGACCCTATTATTTTTTTGTTGTTGTTGCTGCTTCTGCTGGCAGCTGCAGCCGTCGAGATCAAAGTTGGCTTTGGCTACAGAGCAATCAACGAGGAGAAATGGGTGAAAATACGTCAACAGGAAAAATCTAGTCGGTTCGGTTGATGGTGGATGAAGGCACGGAGGAACGTATCGACGGTAATCGACGATGGCAAATTTTTGCCAAGGACGTGACGCAAACGTCAATATTAGTTATTTGAAGGAGGAAGAGGAGGAACTGCCGATATATTTCGGAGAGAACGGACCGAAGGATGAGACTGTTGTGACCTGTGATCCAGTATCCGTAATCGATTCAGGGGAATTTTTCCCTCGCTGGAACATGAAGTGGAGAATCCGTGCATAAAACGAAGTTTTGCGCTTAAATAGCAATATGAAGTACGTCTAGAGTGTAATAAATTTACATTTTTAGACAGCTATTGTAGTTCAAGCTGATACCGACAGGATGCTGTCGAAAAATGACAGCAATGTTACGTAAGTACTATTCTCCTTTTAAACGGTTGGTTAGGTCCTATAATAAGGTAACGAGTTTCGTTTCAGTGAAATATTATCTAAAAGTAGGTAAATTCTTATTCTTTTGGGAATGTCTCTAGTAACAATTCGATTTCTTTTTTACTCTAACGAAAGCCTACTACGATTCTTCCCACTTTTCTATAAAGTCATAGCCACAGAAAATATTAACAAGCCTGCCTTATACGTCAATCCAATTTGAATTTGAATAGCTTCAAAATATTATGCAGGGGCCCTCACCACTCGTACAGCATATACTCCAGTCCCTATCGATTTTTCTTGCTCACTCATTCAATCTGTTCAACCAATTCAAAGATTTTCGATGCTATAACATAGTAATGATAAGCTTGTAACAAGCCAATTTCATAGCAGTCACAAAGAGGAACCAATACAATCTCGCACAAAAAACGGCAGTGCGCCCAACTGTTCCTAACTAGAGTTTGACCCATCGTCGTAGCAGTAGGACAAGACCCCCTCTCATAGATGAGACGGTGGGGGACCCAGGTGACCACCACCGGGACGACAACCACCGGACGAATGGCGGGGGAAAAATGATCACCATCAGGAGAAATCAAAATCCCATTTGTAAATAGTGATTTCAGTACGTGCTCAATTGGACTTGGGCAGCTTCGATTGGACTTTACGACGATAGGATAGGAGGGGTGTGATGATATCGCCCAGCTCTACTCTAGAGCGGGCGTCTCGGTCACCATCAGCATTGAGTGTGCGGTGCATTTTTGAGTGAGACATAAAATGGAGCTTTACTGTTTGTGGAGTTGAGAGGAGGAAAGGTGCAGAAGGTAACATGCTAACGGGTCTTGGATAGGTTTTTATGTAAAAACGGTGAAAAAGAAAGGTAGGGTAATGATTCCTTGTTTGATCAACACTATGTTCGAAATAGAATATGGATCTATTGAAGGCTTGAAAATCTCACTTTTTAATTGCTAGATCTCCACTGTCCGAACTGTTGAATCCCTAATTTATGATTACTTTCGAATGAGCTTTTGAAATTTATATTTGGAATAGAATTGGAACGAAAACGCAGTAGGCTGTTTGAATGTGTTTCTGACATTCCGCATACGGATAGGAAATAGAAAATATTGAGAAATTTCAGTGTTTATTTTTTTATGGTTCAAAAATAATAGAAATAGAACTCAAAAAGAATTGTGAACTGTTGGCTGCAAAGCTTCGCGCAAATAAACCAAAATGACCCAGTTTTGAAGAGACCAAAGAAAATAAAGCTTTTACACATACGAATTGTAAATAGAAATGTGGAGACTCCTGCTAGTATTCAATTCTGATTTTTATATATTGTTATTAATTATTAGCTCCGGACTCTTGGAACCTGGTTCCTGAATCTCAGTTTTTAACTTTTATTCCGTCATGCTGTAAACTATTGAATTCTTTTTTAACTTATTGGTTTTGGATTAAATAACCGAACCTTCAACTCATGTACTATTTTTTAACTGCGATTCTTATCCTTTGAATTGTGATTTTTTAACCTACGCTCCTGTGTTTTACGATTTGTTCAATCGACTACTTCCTTTAGCCTATAAGGTCGAATCTCTCGCCGGTTTCTTAACTGGTATTCATCCTTCAGTAGTCGACTCTGACTGCATACTATTCACATTTTTTTTCCTTTTTCCAATGACTAATATTTAACCCTGTAGCGAGGATCTTACGTTCCTGTATTGGTCAAACGCAAGCCAACCGTTCCAACTCAAGGGTAGCGTATTTCAGACCATCTCATCTCTTTCTCTCTATCCCTCGCTATTACAAGACGAACCAATCTCCATTATAAACCAGCGTACAAGCTAAAAATTCAATATGACTATCGCTTCGAAAAATTAAAGCCATAAATTTGACCCGCTGGCTTTCTGCTTCGTGTGCCCGAATGGCGCGGCTCTAGCAAACCCCAGTTTCTCATGTTTTTCCTTTCCAATAACATATTTTCCAGCTTTTGTTCGACCACCTTCTTCTTCGCCTTCTGGCACTGTTTCTTCCACAAACCGCAACATGAACGCTTCTGGAGGCTGTGTTCCGTTCTTTTCTTTTTGCTAGTTACCATCACCAGTATAATTTCAATATCAAGCAATATTGAAGCTAGAAGCTTCCCCTTACTTCCCGCAGTTTTTTTCTCCGTGCTTGTAACGTTCTGGTTCAGTTGTACCGGCAACACGATCACATTCTACGATATTATGCGTTTTTTTTCCTCGCTTTTGAAAGTGGCGTCAAGCGTGCCAACGTTCGCGGCACACTTGGATCAGGTTTGTTTTCGGATCCTTCAAATTTTCCCTTTTGCTAGTTAATGTCTACTAACGTCATCGCTTATCTAGCAGCTATCGCCTATCGGTGGAAAAGGAAAATAACTTTTTTTATTGTATCAGAAGCCGATGAGTTCCTTCCGGTAATTAGAAACCGCGTACCGTGGCTGCAAATTGAACCCGAACAACCGTGTGGCGTGACGTGAGGCGAAGTTTCCTTTTGGCTTTGTTCGCTCAAGGCTTACTGTGTCCGTTCCGGTGTTGTTATTGTTGTTGAGGGTGGCTGTCGAAAAATAAACACGGCGATTCATTTTTATGAACACCCAACAATAATAGTACACCGTCATGTTAATTACTCACTTGCGAGGGCGGGAAGATTGACACGTAACACACGAGGTAGATACTTATCACTGTGAGAAGTCGGGCGGAGTCGAAATGTTTTTTTTTTACGACGGACCCATTTTCAGTAGAGTCGCGCACCAAGGCAGCAGGTCGGAACGAATGTATTAATAATGTCAACTCGGATGTGGTTGCCGAGTTGTTCGATGTCGTGCTCGCTTAATGGGCGTCTGGTTATAAAGATGCTCTTTGATTATGATGGATTTCATTTGTGGCGATGATGGAGCACTGTTTAGGGGGTTTTCGTTTATTTTTACGATGGAGGTATAGGCAGCAGGCGTGACGTTTAATGGTTCGTGTATATTAAAGGGTCAAAGTTAGTTTTAGTGATTAGCACCAAGAAAATGTCATCAAGATAGCTATTTTGATGACGTTTTTTTTTGGCGCTAATTATAAAAAAACGTGATTTAACTCAATTTCGTACGTGTTAAAGAAGTAGTTTTAATTGTTTCAAGGATGGCTGGGTCTCGGTATATTTTGCAGGTAATGAAAAAGACCTATTGTTCAGATTTTATGACTGGATAATCTATAGGTAATTATATTCTAGGTAACATTTAATAATGGTGTTTTTCTGCTACTGGACAGCATCAATCCAACGACACGACCTGAAACTTCATGAAAAATTGCGAAAAAAAGCGTCCAAGAAATTCACCGCCAGTTACCAGTAGATTGAGCGACCCCTCGGTAAGGTTGAAATATGAATTTCTTGCGCAACACTGCCTCAATTTTCTCAATGTTTATTTACATACCCTAGCAACCAAAGTACGTAACAGCTAGGAAAAAAAAACATACTGTTTCGTTTGCCGCAAGAATTCAATTTTGTTGGATTTCGGCAAAATGTGTTTCTTTCTAAGCCGCTTTGTTGATGTTTAGGTTTGAGAATTAGGCAACAACGTGTAGATTGCTCGCAATCCATCCGGGTTATAGAAGGGATGCAGAGGATTCGGCCCTTACAGGAAGAACAATCTGCAGCCGTCGTGCTCGTGTCGAACTGCTTACCGGCAAGGTCGTGGTTTTCGCGGTGGTGGTAGTGGTGGTGGCGGACCACCGCATGACAAAGGAGGTCGTGGTAGCTTCCATCCGGACGAGAGATGCTACGAGTGTGGAGAGCGAGATCATTATGTCCGAGATTATACTAAAGCACGCAAGATATCTCGGAGCCGCAGTCCACGTTCGCGCTCTCATGAGCTCCGAACTCATTCCAAGAGTTACAGCCAAAGCCGTGAAAGTGCCGCGAACGCCATACCCGATCGAAGACACCGAAAAAGACAACCCGCGATCGTTCGATTACTTAATTGCCACGACATTCGACTCACTACTGGAGTCGCTCGCGAACACCTCGCTCGGCAACCAGATCACGCTTCAGATCCCATTGTCGCAATGGCGGTAACTAACATCACGATGAAACGATTCGTCTTCAGTTTCGAACGCCGTGCTGCCCCTAGCACTTTGTCCACGGAACTACGTGACTGCTAGAACACCGGAGGCGATTACAAAAATTAAGATTTCAAACTACACACAAAAACTTCAGAAACCAGAAATTATATCGGTGTCTAGTTGGTGAAATTGTAAACGTATTCTCGAAAACCCTCA
This sequence comes from Topomyia yanbarensis, assembly GCF_030247195.1. Classification (NCBI taxonomy): domain Eukaryota; kingdom Metazoa; phylum Arthropoda; class Insecta; order Diptera; family Culicidae; genus Topomyia; species Topomyia yanbarensis. The sequence goes on along the minus strand of NC_080670.1, from coordinate 212,598,209 downwards.
GCGAAGTATTTTAAACCTAAATGAATTACTTTCTACTAAAACACTTTCGATTTCAGAGCCATACGAAAATTAGCCCAGCAATTAACCGTCTGAAAAGATCAAATAATACACCTTGTCCAAGACAGAATTTCTGCAGTTTTCCAGTTCTTTGAGCCGCTTCCCCGAACCATATAGAAACTTATAGAAACGTTTATAATATTAGTCATTCCATTCGTTGAAAAATGAAGTTACTTTTCCTTGAACTGAAAAATAGTTTTAGGCACCAGGTTATAGTACACATTAATAAAATTACACAGAAACTTGCATCCCTTTCCTAAGAATTCACCAGAACATGCAACAAATGCTATCTAATGTTTGTATGTGAACACACAAACCTTCGACCTAAACATCGACCCCAATAATTAAAGAATCTTTCGAATGCACGCTAAACTCTCTACAATGTGGTGGGTCTGAAAACTATGAATTGTTAGGGGACCGCGGGGCAAGTCAGACACCTTAAGCGTAATAATTTTTCTAAAATTCCACAAAGCTCCTAAAATTGTTTATTCTGTGCATAATCCTTGTTTAGGTGGTTCTTAACAAAATATAATTTTTTCAGCGTTTCAAAAAATTGAATTCATTAAAAATTATTGTTTGCTGAAAAATGGAGCAAAATGACATTTTAAAAACGCTGCGGGTAAGACCGACACCCCAAAGGGGCAAGAGCGACCCCCTTTTGAACTTTCTTTTTGTTCAATTTTTTCCATTAAAAATGTATTGGGTATGTGTGATAAAGTGCAATTATGTGTATATGAGTATGTGTGACGCAAACGCATGCTTTCTGTAGTTTCATCGCGTAGCAATAGGAAGAGCATTCGAATGCGTGGTGTTATGAATAAATAATGTTTAACGCATGGTTTATATTATGGCACGGGTTTTCTCAAGTAATTCTTTCGAGGTTTATTGCCACTTGTATAGCCATTCTAACGAGGAAGAGCTGTTCTACAAACAGATTATATACGCTATTACTAGGACTCATTCGCTTAAAAGTGACGCACGCTTCGTAGTAAGCTATCCGGTTCGTGTTGTGATTTTTCGGAACACTGTTGATCAATAATCCGGCGGTCAATGAAAATTTTTCATCAATATCATTTCAAAATCTCATATTAGATTGTACTTTTCGTTTCTGTTTGTAATATAACTATGAATCACGTTCAATTTAATTCTTTATTTTTTTGGTCGGCTTTTAGACAATACTGATAAATAAATGCAAAAAAAACATAGTTTCGGTCTATTTCAATTATTAACATGACGTAATTATAGTATAATTGAACACAACAAATATACCCAGTCGTTTGCATCAATTCAAAAACGAACCCAATCAACTAAACACCGTGTCGGTCTTACCCCACCCAAAAACTGTCGGTCTTAACCCAACAGCGCACATTTTTGTTAAATGCTCAATTAACAGTATTGAAATACTCAAACTTATCTTCAATTCACACAGATAACGATATGGAGAGTAGAATAGAATGTGTGACACAAAAACTGGTCATTTTCAAAGCTTTTGTGTTATTGAAACCTTAAAATGTATCAACTAAAAATAACATCCAAAAGCGCATCAACTTTGCTTTCGCTTGTTTTGTTTATTTTGTTGACGTTTAATGAATCCATATGGCATCGATATGTATCGAAATGCCTAAAATAATCGTACTAATAATATCCTGCCATTATTGTATTGATTTGATATCTGGGAAAAGTCGTGGAGTGTCGGGCTTACCCCCAGCTCCCCTAGTTACTCTTGCTGATGCTCAGAAATCCCTCCGCAGTCCCATTCAAGACCAAGAGAAGTAATTTTTGGAGCAGGAAAATCCTGGTTCTGATTCCCGTATATAATCTAGAAAAACAGTTAACAAGAGACCAGTTAAGACATAACCATCTTCATCATTTTTAATATATCAAACATATAGTAAATTTTTGGCAGTAGTTCGTTTATCTATGAGAAAATTAAATGAAACACATAATGAATAATTAGAGTATCAGTTATCAGTCGTCAAGGTCTTCGTTTCTGTTTCCAGATTTTTTGGGTAGTTTAGGTTAATTTTAATAAATTGGGCAACAAATGTTCCTGTTCTATGCAGAGTTCGAGCGCCGATATGTCAGAACTGACTGCAGTCTATTGCTGTTTCATCTGATTTTTTCTTATCATATTGTGGTGGGAATGCTCAGCTTACTACTGCTGATCATTAGGGTGGGACAAAAAATAGATTCCAGCTCCGAGCAACTTTTTAGGTACCATTTGGGTCCTAGAACAATTGTGCAAATTCTTAGCTCGATCGGTGAAACTATATTTTTGCGCCAACTGTTTAAAGTTTACATGGGATTTTGTATGGGAAAGTTAACTTTAACAAAATAATTCCTCCAGGAGTCGCCCATTACTTCCTAAAAATAAGTCGTTATGTGGCTTGTATAGGAAATTTAACAAAGAAAAAAAGTCTCGAAAACCGCGAAACGATCTGATGATTGAGAAAAAAGTTATTAAGCAGAAACCAATTGATCCTCTGACGATTGATAAAATATTCATTTTTTCTAGCACCACTGCTGTTGGTTGTCCAATTATACGCAATTTTGTTTTAATCCTCTCTTAACGTATCTAAATCGTTTATCTGTACTATTTGGCAACTTCGCAAGGTTTTGAGGGATAAATTGAGGCTTCTTTTGTACATAATAAGAGAAAGTTAAAAAATTTGTATATAATAAAACCGTCAGAAGCAGTGATGCTATGAAAAGTGAAATTTTCATCAATCGTCAGGGCATCAATCGGTTTTTGCTTAATAACTTTTTCCACAAGCATCAGATCGTTTTGCAGTCTTCTAAACTTTGTTTCCTTGGCAAATTTCCTATAAAAATCAGACGTCTGTTTATTTTTAGGAGATAACGGGCGACTCTTGGAAGAATTAATTTGCAAAAGACAATTTTTCCATACGAAATCCCATGTAAACTTTAAACCGTGGGCGCAAAAATATAGTATCACCCATCGAGCTAAAAATTTGCAGAGTTGTTCTGGGAGCTAAATGAGACCCAAAAAGTTACTCGGAGCCAAATTTTATTTTTTTCATATAACCATGTCCCACTCTACTGATCATACGTCTGCCTCCGCTGGTCTTGATCCATCAACGTAATGTTGTTCGTGATACGACCGGTGCTTATCCTAGCTAGTGATCCGGTTTCAAATTAAGAGGGTACTGTTGTTGAGCGTCCCAAAGGACACGATAGGTACCTGTAGGAATGTGCTTTCGAAATCTCCATCCGAGATACAATGGTCCATTCGGATGTGCCGTGCGGTGCCTGAAATTTTACGTGCAGTTCTTACTCCAGTAGTCAGCGTAGACGTATTCACAGACTTCGATTGTTCTTGTACGGGTACTAGCTTTTTGAAATTTTCGAAAGTCTCAAAATGTTTCATTAGCAGTTCACGTTTGTTAAACATTAAACTTGAAGTAATAAGATTGGTAAATAGAAGCCTGTATTGTAGATAACTCTTTACAAAGGCTGGGCTGAAGTTTCGTTTAGTAGCGTAGCCGATCGATTATCTTCAGTTCCGCTGGCTATTGAACATGCTTTGAATGTTGGTAATTCCGGAATATAGTCCCGTAAGATAACTTTTCTGAAATTGCAAACCTTACATCGCAACGAGCCAAACAAAATCTATTGAGTGGTTTGAATACCTTCAGAACTAATTTGGAGAGTATTTAGTCACGTTGATCAGTTCCGCCAAAATCACGATACTTGCTTGAATGAATGCAAAGGAACGACAGCAGGAAATAACTTCAGAAATGAGGGGTATGATTACGATAAGGGAATAAAATCCGAAAACGACTGTATAATAAAGTCCGGAAATTTTATTGATTTGATTTGTTATTATTTTTTCAAGCGTAACTAAGGAATGCAACGGTAACTATAAGGCTATTTGAAAAAAATAACAAACTATCCAGTGTTACTAGTTTTATGCTTTTTCTAACGAAATGTCATATTTGACATTACCAGTTACCTGAGTCACTGAGGGGTAGTCATATTTCCGATACACTTTTAGAATTCAAGTGTCTAGTCGTGTCGTTGATCAATCCCTAGAACAATCCTTTAAAACCTTTTATAAGATTGTTACTTATATCCTAGCTAAACTCTTTATCTATTCTGAAGTATGAAACCATCAACTGAAAAAGTGTTCAATAATTTTTACTAAAATTTAGAAACTTTAAGTCCTTTTAAACAAACTAGAAAACTGTTCTAATTTATTTCTTTCGATTTTCAGGATCTCATAATGCAACCTTCAATCATTGGATGACGACTCCAAGAGACTTTCGATGCCAGAGACGCCAAGATATTGTTGTATTGTGATTTCGATCTTCCACGACAAAAAAATATTCCGTCGTAATAATATCACATGTTCAAAAATTTGGTTGAAATATCACAAAAAAATTAAATATAATTTGAAAGAAATCGCAGTAGACTAGTGAAACGTTTCTCTGGGAAGTACAGTACATAGTAGTACAGGTGTGCAAGGATCCTCATAAGCACGTCGTTTGACTGTCCAGCGTAATTCCGAGAATTTTTGGCTCTGCGGAAAGGAATAAATGTGTTTCATTGTTTAACAGGTCAGTGGTTACGTGAAGGAAATTGCAGCAGTGGGACACTGAGCATTTAGCGGCGACTATGTTGAACTCAACTGCTTCAGCCCACTTTCCGATGTCGTTAACTGTAGCTTGGAGTTTTAATCCTCCCACCACGACGATTATGATGTCGTCGACGTAGACAAAATTATAAATTCCTCCCGGCAGGGATTCAGAGGTGACGTCATGCTGACAAGGAATAAAGTTACGGCGTTATGGGCTGTAAGCTACCGACTCCCACTCGGAAGACACGATTGTTGAGATAGTCCTTGATGTAGTTCCCAAGGCTTCCGGTGAGTCCCCAGCTAGCTAGCTGCTGGAGAACACCCTTGCGGTAGACTGTGTTGTAAGCCTTGGCGATGTCCAATATTGCTATGTCGGCATACAGATTATCCACCAGGGCTTGAGAATTTCTCCAAAAGCTCCGAGGTGGGCTTCAGACCCTCCACCCTTGCGAAATACGAATTAGCGCTGGTCGGAATGGGAGTTTCCTTCGAGGTAGTGATCTTACGCTCTTCCCTGACTGCCGCAGATCTCCTCTTTGAACTCGTCTTTCGGCCTTTAGGAAGGTAGCACGGAATGTTCTTAGCCATTTGTCCCACCAATACGCCGGCAACTCCACGGTTTGTTACGTCACACGCCCTCGCTAGTAACCCCGACAGATCATCGGCACATTCGTAATTGGGGCGCTGCTGTCTAAACGAAGTGTTTCGACAAAAAGGTGCTTGTCCAAGACCTTCATTCTCCACTTCAGTTCGTCAATCCTCACTCTCCGCATTACAGTACAATTCCGCCGACTAATGGTGTAGTGGATCGCCTGGTGGTCGCTATATGTGTACAGCTAACTAGGTCGCCAATTCATGTTATCCATTAGCGATGAGCTGCGTTACGATGTTAATAGAGACCTGTTCGAGCCCTGCAGTTCCAAGGCAGTACACTCCTCAGTTCATCGGTAGTAATCTCGTCCAACATCTTACACTCGGCTACGGCTTCTTGTGACAGAGTTCTCACGATTGCTTCGCTGGTCAAGAATTTCGCAGGAAGCTCGGGAGAGATCGAGCTTATGACAAAAGGGTACTTCTTCAGCCTTGTTTTAAAGACATTCTTTCCCAACTCCTTCAACTACGGGTTCTCTCTCACACATTCTCTTGACATGAGCCGCGTACGATGTTATATCGTTCGTTTTAAGGATCAGTGCATAGACCGTGTACCTCTCCAGCGAAGAGGTTCTTTTTCTTCTTCTGCTCCTTCTCCTTTTCTATCCTTAGCTTCGCCTACTGGTTTTTCACGATGCACCAGCCGCGGTCCTTTCGAACGTTCTTCTGATTGCTCGCTATTCTCTTGCTTCGGGTACCGATCTTTGTTAGCGTTCATATTCTGCGGCTTCCTTCAGTGCTTTGTCAGTAGATTCAGCTCTTACAAAGAACACTTTCTGCTCACGTTCAGCAGTTGTTACTGCAAAGTTAATGCTCATCTCTAGCTGCTTGACCGTGGTGAGCTCGTTGACGTTTTTTTTTTCTCCACCATCAAGTTCGACTTCCCATGCCATTAACCATTCTGAGTGGTGTAGCTGCTTGCTCTCGGGTTGAACACTCGATTCTGGAACCCTGGCTTTTATTGGTTTCCTTGTGGTACACTCTGTAATCATGTCACTGCTGATACTTGGTGAAACTACAAGCGGGAAACAAGAAATCTCTGGAGTTTACCACTCCTTGCAAACGCAATCGCATCCTCCTTTGTTCCAATCACATTTGAATTTTTGGGATAACTCCACGTTAGTCCTCAAGCTCGCTATCCCAACTTGCCTATTGTGATTTATGGGTTATCCGTACAAGCAGAGTGGGGTCAATCGAGGGTTTGGGCACGATGCTTCTTGGGGATCGAGTCCAGAACCGAATCGCCGTTATCAGGAATGTTACAGCAGATCCTACTACCACTGAGTCTGATGACGAGCTTCTAACGTACCTGGAGACCTGCAGCAATTTATCTTACTTGACAAACGAGATGGATGTCTCCCTGGCCTGCTATTGACGCTCGATTTTTGACCCATCCAGCGTTATACGAATCAGCTTTGTCGGAAAACCACGTTTAAGCACTATCTTTCATAGTTTGTTTCGTTTAACTGAATCGTACACCTCTAAAATTTCGGATATTTTCTGAAACTTCGTTTTTTACTCGAAGAAATTTTTAAGAAATTCTACAGTTCATCGACGTTTGTGTTGAACTTACCGATGATTTAAACTGTGATCATTGTCAAAAGCAATCATCATTATTTACGTAGACTGGTGGCGGTGTTCCAGATGTCTGTTTCTTTGTGGTTTTTCGTCGATCAGCTGTGAAGTGTGCGGCTTAAATTGCGTATATCATTTGAGATTTCTCTAGATTTTCTATTTCCTATTCGTATGCGACATGTCGACGAAGCTCCGCACCAGCCTACTGTGATTTCTTTCAAATTCTATTTAAATTTTTTGTTTAATTGTTCAAACCAATACGTGAGTTACTATCATAACGGAATATAATGTCACTACACTACACATTTTTGAGGATTTACACTTGCTGGTAAATTTCTCTGTTATCCCAGATGTAGTTTAACACTTGGCACTTGATTGTAGATATTGTTTCTCTCCGCATAATTTTTCTACCGCCATAATATCATTCATCTTCTTTGTGACATTGTTAATAGCGGCTGCTGATCGTCATTCGATGTCCTACACCGAACCGAATTACTTGAGCAGCTTAGATCCGAAATCCGCTTTCCATAATCCAAGGTCTGGAGCGCTGAAATACAAAAATTGAGATTTAGGATTCGACAGCCGAAAAAAAAACGATTTCAGAGATTAAACTGTCAAATTAGGAAATCTGGTCCACGAGATCCATTAAAGCACAAATTAAAAGTCCGAATAATTCATGATCTTGTAATCCAAAGTAGGAATACGATTTTATTTGACTAGTTTTGAGTTGATATTACGAGTTACTATGGACGGCTTTATTACACTTTAAAACTTTTAACAAAACATTAAAATTGCTTGAAAATTGGAAGAGATATCCCGTCTCACTGTTTATCAAATTTATTTAACAGGGTGACAGCTCGAAATTTGAATGTGAATAAAATTGAGCCAAAGATAGGATTCCAATCTGCAGATTAGATACCGTCGAAATAAAGAAAAAATACGAGCGGTTTCAGGTGGCTTCCTTGTATAACTACCAAAAAATGGTTCCAAACTTAACCTCATTCCCATGCCCTGCTTACTACCCAAAATGGACAACGTTTTAACGTGCTGTATTTTAATTACACTCAATTAAAACACATCCTTTCCAACATGTTCATTTTGTTTCCCAACGGAATCTTACCGTTGAACACAACCAGTTTCATACTTAGACCCTTATTAGCACAGACCGGCTAAACCGAACCGACTACGTTTTCCCATTTCCAACGGATCCGGTAGTACTTTGCGCTAGACGCAGAACGTAACAGTCAATTAAATCCCAAAAATTATACACCATATTCCAGCAGAAAAACACGTCCATTCCGCTCACCGATAAACAACCCGTTGAAGGTTGACTACGGCCGATCCTATTTCAGGCGTACGGTAAAACTTTTCCGACACACTTATATGCGAAAGCTGGGGGTGCTTTTGTGCAAATAAGCTGCTAAAAGCAACGACTAAGTGGTGCAATCCCGGTATCTGTGTTCCGGGCGGCTGTCGTTCCGAAAATACCCAGAACCCAGAAATCGATAGCTCATAAATTGTGTCCGATTTGGGGAAAACTTTTCGTGATTACGCCTCGCCTGCTTTGATTTTGTTTATTGTTACTGTGCTGTTCGATGTTTCGAGAACATTTTTTCCTTGCGTTAATAGATTAGTTGCGATTCGGTGCGTTTGTAAGAAAAAACCACGCGTCCCCACGCAACTGACAGTTTCGATGGAGACGCATGGTTTTTTACTGTTTTCTCAATTTTACTTCACCGAAATCAACTATTTAGCTATGCAAACATTTCACCCGCAGCCTACAACTCACTCCGTAATGATTGTAACCGCGTCAGCAAAGAACGAAATTGCTATCACACCCGGGCGAAGGTTAAGTACGAACGCGATATTTATGCCGGCAGTTTCGATCAGTCTATAAATTTTCCTCCACTGTACGTCTAGCTACTGCAGCCCTAGTAAATATACCCCGTGGTAGCAGCGAGCGTGAGAAGAAGCAGACATTTGGTGAGCTCCGTTTTCTTACAACCCCAATCCACGTCGTTGAGACTCCCATCCCACCTCCCGGGTACAACCAGTTTCGATCAAGGTGACGGGGAACAAAGGACGAACGGCTCTCCTTTTCTCAGCGTCTGAATACATTTCCATTCGGCCCGAAAAGTGCCACCCGTCCTTGAACTTTGAACCGGCTGCGAAACGGAATGATGGCGGCGGCATTCAGCGGTGGATTTCAAAAAAAAAGGAAATGGTAAAAATAGTGGCGATATCCTACTTTCTTACACTTGCTGCTGGCTTGTATTTATGTGACAGCCGGCGTCGACCCGTGCTCGCTTGTGTTCTCATTGACCCCCCGTACAGAAAAAAAGGTTGGTTGGAATAGTTGAAGCGAAACATTTTTGCCGCTGGAAAAGAATCGGTTATTTATAGGTTATGGTCAAGATCAGGGTCTAAATTTTGGGTTTCGTTGCTTCAGGACCGCCCAAGTCACTCGTGTTTACTGATTCTAAAACAGATTTCAGAAGTTCTAGTTTTTAATACAACGTAGCTTTACAAATTGAGAACAAAGCCACAGTTGATCGAAAAAAAATTAAATGGATTTTTTACATGATCCGCGTTAAAATAATTTTTTGAACCATTTACGTGGTTAAATCGGAAAATGACAGCCTAATACATTTCGTTAGGACAATGTACATTTTTAATCAAAATATTTCCAAAGTTTGTAACGCTCTTTTTGTGCGGATTGGCAGTCTCCTCAGTATAAAATGGAATAACGCAATCACGCCAAAATAATGGTCTCAAACCTGTGCCCTTGGTGGTACAACAGAAACCATCTCTCCGCAATCAATCTATACTATCTCTCGGTTCACAAATCGATTTTATTTTCCCCTAAAGCTGTTTTTACTGCTACTGCACTTCACTCCTTCAGATCCTTTCCGATTCCTCGATCCGAAAAATCGACTAGAACAAGCGAAAAATATAATCATGAACCAACAAACATCTCACCCGTTTCGGCTCCGACCGCGAAACTGTCGCACGATGGATGTTGATAGTCTGGCTGGAGTCTGTTTACCTTGCCGCACAGTGGCTAGTAGACTGGTTGGCTGGCTGGCAGGCAGACAGACTACTTGAGCAGCCAAGCGAAACTATCACGTTTTTTTGCACCTGGTCGAGGCCCCAAATAAGGAGAAACCTGACGTGAATCGATGTTTCCGAGTGGCTTTGCCGAAACTTCATTGTCTAACATAGTAGGCTTCGGAATTGCTATGACAGTAACATCAATTCTGCGCTTGAATCAGATCGCATCCATTGACGTGCTATCTAACATAAAATCGAGGATATCGATTAACTTCACTTTTCTTTTGACCTGACCCACTCAGGTTCATCCGCCACCTACTTATGTCACACACATACCCACACTGCCTGTTAAACGTAATACACCCGGATTACCCTGTGAAGGGTACAAGCGGAAAACAACTTCTCCACTGGCAGAGCATCAGCAAGTACCTTGACATTTCAGCCTTGACACAAACGAAGAGCAAGTAAACTGATCTAGTAAGCGGTGAAAAATAATCCCGAACCGAAGTAGATAGCTATCAGCTAGTCCCGAGTCGATGTGTCTCGTCTTGCGGGAAGCCAAAGTAAACGCAAGATATAGCTATTTTTCGTTAAATAAAAATACTTTTTCCTCCATATCTCTCTCTCTCTCGATGTTGTTTGCGGTGCACCGTTCAAACCGAGACGGTGCGAGGAAAGCGGACGGATAAATCTATTACAGCATCTTGCTTTTCTTTTCGTTGCCCTATCTATCGCGGTCCGTTCTCCGACTTATCGTCTGACATCGCATGACAGCTTACAGAGAAAAAAAATACATTTCGCTAGTCAGCAAACAAGTTGCAAACTTGTACGGAGCGATAGAAAAAAAGAACTTTGTTGAAAAGTTATTCCTAATCACAGACAGCCTTGAAAAATTAGTCCAAAGTGGTTCGGACTTGCCTGTCGGACCGAAACCGCAGAAACATGGTGTAATCTTCCGATTTTCCACTCACTTCTCGACAGGCGACTTGCATGAGGCGGAACTGCACTGCAATGTGTACAGCTCGAAGCGACGGCCATTCGAAATGAGTCTCTCTCTCTCTCTCTATTACACAAACACACAACGACGCCCATCCTTGTGTGCACATGATACACATGTCATGCTGTCGTAATCGTTGTGTGTAAAATTGCAGTCAAGCTGGCTTTCTGCTCCGTTTTTGTTCCCCATTGGAATCATCCCGTAGGGCAAGACTCTTTCTCCGAACAGATCACGGATAATTCATTCCAAAGTCAATCAAGAGGGAAAAGCAGATTACGAATATGCTTCTAAGAGCCCGTATGTATGCAAAATGTATGACAGCCTGGTGGGGAATGGGAAATCGATTAAATTTTAAATCCCTATATACCGGTGACAGATAGCCTTTATTCGATCGAAGCAACCGGGCAGCCTGCGCTGAAGGATGTGGGGATAATTACAAGTGTACATATGGCAGGTTGGGTACCGGTGCCGATGGCGATGACGGAGTAGGCCATGCCTCGATGTGTGTTGAGTTGTTGGTTCATATTAAATGTTGTTTGAATCGTTTGTTGCCAAGAGGGTTTATGATTTGCTATAGATGCAGATAAATCAGTATAAATCACGTACAAAGTCGAAGCGTTTGTTGTTGAGCAGTGGTTCGCAACCTGTTTACTGGGTTCAGGGGTGTACTCTTTAAGGTAATCCTTCTAATGACTTGCACTGTTTGTAGTACCCCTATTTATCCTATTTATCTTTTCAATTTACTTGATAGCTTATTTCTCCCTTTCATGTCTTCCCGTTTTTTTTTTCTCACTTTCCTTCGTTTTTTCATTTCTACTTGTTTATTTTTCTTCTGTTTCTTCTATCGTATTTTTTAATTGTTTCTACCGCTTTCACTGGAATTTTTAATATTTCGAATCTTTTTAGATTTGCCATTTTCTAATTTCCAATTTCCATATTTCCACATTAGCAATTTTTCCATTTTCAAAATTTCTAAATCTCCATTTAGCCAGTTCTCCAATTTTAGAGATTACCAATATTTCTCTTCTCCAAATTTCCCATTTTTCCATCTTCCAATTTTAGAATTTCCAATTTTCTAACTTTTAAATGATTCAATTTATAATTTATCCACTTTTCCTATTCTCAAGTCTTCCAAATTCCATTTTCCAAATTTTTCAAGCCGTTTATTTTTTTTAAATTTAAAAAAAAATCAATTTTTCAAATTTTCCATTTTCTTTCAATTTTTCCATTTTTTTAAAATTTTACATTTTTTTAAATTTTACAGATTCCTAAAATTTTCAAATTTCACAAATTTTTGAAATTTTTCCAAATTTTCCAAAATTTTCAAATTTTTCGAATTTTTCAAATTTTTAAAATTCACCGAATTTTTCTAATTTTCCCAATTTTTCAAATTTTTCAATCTTTGCAAATTTTCCAATTTTTCCGAATTTTCCAAATTTTTCAAATTTTCTAAAATTTTTAAATCTTTCAAATTTTTCAAATTTTACAAATTTTTGAAATTTTTCCAAATTTTCCAAAATTTTCAAATTTTTCGAATTTTTCAAATTCACCGAATTTTTCAAATCCCGATTTTTTAAATTTTCTAATCTTTCCAATTTTTCCGAATTTTCCAATTTTTTCAAATTTTCCAATATTTAAAATTTCCCAAATTTCCATTTTTTTTTAATTTTCCAAATGAATTTTACGAACTTTCCAAATGAATTTTCCAAATTTTCGAAATGAATTTTCCAAATGAATCTAAATTTTTCAAATTTTCCCGTTTATTCAAATTTTCCTAATTTTCCAAATTTTCCAAACTTCAAATTTTGCAGATTTTCCTAATTTTCCAAACATTTCAAATTTTTCTTGATTTTCCAAAAGAATTTTCCAAACTTTCCAAATGAAATTTTCAAATTTTCGAAATGAATTTTCCGAATGAATCCAAATTTTTCAATTTTTCCCGATTTTTCAAATTTTCCTGATTTTCCAAACTTTTCAAATTTTGCAGATTTTCCTAATTTTCCAAACTTTTCAAATTTTCCAAACTTTTTAAATTTTTCAAACTTTTCAAATTTTTCTTGATTTTCCAAATGAATTTTCCAAACTTTCCAAATGAATTTACCAAATTTTCGAAATGAATTTCCAAATGAATCCAAATTTACCAAATTTTTCAATTTTTCCCGATTTTTCAAATTTTCCTAATTTTCCAAACTTTTTAAATTTTTCAAACTTTTCCAAATTTTCTAAATTTTTTAAATTTTAATTTAAATTTTCCAAATTTTCCTATTTTTCCAAATTTACTCAAATTTTTAAAATTTTTCAGATTTTCCTAATTTTCCAATTTTTTCAAATTTTCCAAATTTTCCCAATTTTCTATATTTTTCAAATTTTCCCGTTTTTTTCAAATTTTCCTAATTTTCCAAACTTTTCAAATTTTGCAGATTTTCCTAATTTTCCAAACATTTCAAATTTTTCTTGATTTTCCAAATGAATTTTCCAAATGAATTTTCCAAATGAATTTTCCAAATTTTCGAAATGAATTTTCCAAATGAATCCAAATTTTTCAATTTTTCCCGATTTTTCAAATTTTCCTAATTTTTCAAACTTTTCAAATTTTGCAGATTTTCCTAATTTTCCAAACTTTTCAAATTTTCCAAACTTTTCAAATTTTTCTTGATTTTCCAAATGAATTTTCCAAACTTTCCAAATGAATTTACCAAATTTTCGAAATGAATTTTCCAAATAAATCCAAATTTACCAAATTTTTCAATTTTTCCCGATTTTTCAAATTTTCCTAATTTTCCAAACTTTTCAAATTTTGCAAATTTCCCTAATTTTCCAAACTTCAAATTTTCCAAACTTTTCCAAATTTTTCAAATTTTCTAAATTTTTTAAATTTTAATTTAAATTTTCCAAATTTACCCAATTTTTTCTAATTTTTCAGATTTTCCTAATTTTCCTAATTTTCCAATTTTTTCAAATTTTCCCAATTTTCTATATTTTTCAAATTTTCCAAATTTTCTAAATTTTTCAAATGTTCAGTTTTGGAATTTTCCAAATTCTTCAAATTTTCCAAATTCTTCAAATTTTCCAAATTCTTCAAATTGTCCAAATTTTTCAAACAAAAATTTTCTAAATTTTCCAAATTTTCTAAGTTTTTCAAATTTTTAAAATCTTCCAAATTTTTCAAAATTTGAAAGATTTATTCCAAATTTTTCAAATTTTCCAAATTTTTCAGATTTTGGAATTTTTTAAATTTTTCAAATTTTCCCGATATTCCAAATTTTTTATACTTTCCAAATTTCCCGTTTTTCCTAATTTTCTTGATTTTTTATATTTTCCCGATTTTCTAAATTTTTCCAATTTTCCAAATTTTTCCGATTTTTCAAATTTTCCCCACTTTCCAAAATTTCCCGATTTTCCCTATTTTCCAAATTTTTCAAATTTTCCACATTTTTCAAATTTTCCTAATGTTTTAAATTTTTGGAATTTTCCAAATTCTTTAAATTTTCCAAATAGTCCAAATTTTCCAAACTAAAATTTTCTAAATTTTCGAAGCTTTCCAGATTTTTCAAATTTACTATATTTTTCAAATTTTCCCAATTTTCCAATTTTTTAAATTTTTCAAATTTTCTAATTTTTTTTTCTAAAGTTTTGGAATTTTCCAAATTCTTCAAGTTTTCCAAATTTTTCCGATATTCCAATTTTTTCGATTTTCCAAATTTTCCCGATTTTCTTCAATTTCGCGATATTTCCTATTTTCCAAATTTTCTCAATTTTTCATATTTTCCCAATTTTTCAAATTTTCCCGATTTTCGAAATTTTCTCGATTTTTCACATTTTCTCAATTTTTCAATTTTTTTCGATTTTTCATATTTTTCCAAATTTTCCCGATTTTCCAAATTTTTCCCGATTTTCCAAATTTTCCTAATTTTTCAAATTTTTACGATTTTCCAAATTTTCCCGATTTTCTAAATTTTTCAAATTCAAATTTTCCGAATTTGAATCATTTTGAATTTTCAAAATAATGTTTTAAAATTTTCAAAATATTTAAAAAAAAATAATCTATTGATTTCCAAATTTTCATATTTTTCATTTTTTTCAACTTTTTAAATTTTTAGAATTTTCTAAATATTTTAAATTTTTTTAATTTTCCAAAAAAAATTTAAATTTTTAAAAAAATTTCAAATTTTTCAAGTTTTTAAAATTTTTCAAACTCAATTTTTTAATTTTTTTTGAAAATTCCAAGCTTTAAAAATCTTAAATATTCCAAATTTTTTGAATATCCAAATTTTCCAAATAAAGAATTATTTTATCGTATTTTCTAGATTTTAACTTCCACAAACTTAAATTTTTTTTAAATTTGCTGATTCAAACTTTCCAAATTTTCTTATTTTTTTTTTAATTTTGTTAATTTTCAATTTTTTTTAATTCTTCAGCTTTTCCAAATTTTTAAAATTTCCCAAATTTTCTATTCTTAACATTTTAAATTTTTTTTTCAAATTTTACATATTTCCCAGAATTCCATTTTTTTAATTTTCAAGTTTTCCATTCCCCAAGTTTGCCGTTTTCCTCGTTCCAAGTCGTCCATTTCCTAAGTTTTTCACGTTTTTTTTTTCAAGTTTCAAGTTTTTGAAATTTTTCAAGTTTTTCGTGCTTCTCCAGTTTCCAAGTTTCCCAGGCTTCCAAGTTTCCTCAGTTTTTCTAGTTTTCTCAGTTTTCGTAAGTTTACCAGTTTTCCAAGTTTTGCAAGCATTGCAAGTTTTCCATTTACTTTTCCCTTACCTTTTCTTTTTTACAAATTTTTATGCCTTTTTATATTTCGTTTTCCATTATTTTCGTCCTAGTCGAAGTAATCCTCTTTCCTATATTTCTTGTTTTGTCGTCTGTTCCCTTTCCTTTTGTTTTTTTTTCCATTATTATTTTCCACTTATTGTGCAATTCTTTTATTTCCGGTTTTTTTTTAATTTCTCTCTTCCATAATTCATTTTCCATTCATTTGGGTGTCTTTTTTCCTCCTTTTCCATACTATATTTGTTTCTCTTTTCAGCCCATCATTTTCACCTTAAAATCGACTTTGAAATCCAGGCAATGGAGACCGAAATTCATATACCACTCGATTCAGTTCATCGAGCTAAAAAAATGACTGCATTTATAAAAAAGTTCGATTTTTGCTTTTTCAATATTCATATCATCTTTGTTCTTCGTTGTTCGTTTTCTTCCTTTACGTCATTTTTTTCTTTTTCCTGTTTTAAGGTTTTCATTCCTTTCGACAGTTTTAAAATTTTGCTTCTACTCATCGTTCTTCTTTTGTTAATTTTTCCATTCTTTTTTTATGTTATTCTTTTCTCTTTTTCTTTTCTATTTTTATTTTCTGCTTTTTACTTTTTTATCTACTCTGGGTGGTGTTGCTTCTTTTTTTATTTTGCTTTCTTTCCATTTTAGATTCTGATTTCTTGTTTCCTTCTGATACACTTTTTGTTCTTTTTTAACTTTCCTTAGTTTTTGTTAATTTTTTAGCTTTTCATTTTTGGGTTCTCCTTATTCTTCTGTCTGTTCTGCTTTTCTGTTTTTTATTTCCTTTCTAATCAGTGTGATTACTCCCATCCAATTTTTGCGATATTGATGCGATTAATTAACCTTCATCGAACGAGTATGTCTAGAAAGCGTCTGTGATTTGTCTAGAAGAGAAATACCCTCAGAAGGCCTAGGAATGCAACTAGGGAAACTCGTCACAATTTTCACTATCCGCCACTAGGATTCGAATTCAACATGCGGACGGCCGTTTGGGTTGTGGGGGGGGGGGGGGGGGGCGTGATTGTTGGTCGATAATTATTAAGATTGAAGCGGAGATCCTCATCTAAGGAATGATGTCAACTGCCAAGTTGGAAACAGGAAAAGTCGTAAAAATTTAGATTTAAAAAGTTAAAGATGAAAACGTTGAAAAGTCAAGTATTCAAAGGAGAACGCAAAAAAACAGAAACAGGGTTATTGATAAAAGAATCCAGAATTCAAAATAATTTATCGTCCTCAAATTAATCGGTTTTCAGCCAAAATAAATTTGCCATTTTGATATCGATCATTGTGTGCGCCGAACCATGTGGTTTATACTGTACATTGTGAACCGAACAAGACCTACCGTGTCCACATAACAACACCTGAAGCTGGACATAGCCAACAGATCGAGGAGCTCCAGTGCGAGTCGGTCAATATTCTCGAAGACCATAGGAGTAATTATATTTCTGGTAGATTTTTATATTTTCTTCTTTTTTATTTTTTTGTATCCTGTTTTGCTTTATTTCGTTTCAACTATCTCTTCATTTCTTTTTTTTCCTTCTTATTTTTATGTTAACTTTCCTTGTTTCTTTAGTTTTCATGTTCTTATTCTTTCTATTATCCTTTTCCTTTTCTTTTTCACATTTTTCCTCTCTTATTTTTTGTTTCCTATTCCAATTGCCTCGTTTTTTCATGATTTGATCCTTTTCCATTTACCATTTTAGTCATACAATTTTGCTTTTTTTGATCTCCCTTTTTTCTTTTCATATTTTCATTTGTTCGATTTAAATTTATCTCGTTACGCCTCAAATTTATCTCATCTTTATTTCAAATTCGCATTATCGTTATTGATGCTCATTTTCTATATGCTATTTTACCCATTTTCCCTCCTAGCACCTCCCTGGTAACACTTAAGTTTTTATGGTAATTTTATAGCCACTCATCAAACTTAGATTGCACTTGTAGTATACTATAAAAGTATTGGGCTGTCACTGTTTTATCTGATATTTAATTTGTCTCATTTACAAATTATAAATTCTCCTGTGTTTCCAAAAATCATCCTTTTTTGGTAGTTTCATTGTTATTATTTTTAGTTTGTTCCTTCATTTACTAATTTATCTGATTGATGGAACCCGATAAACATTTACGTGAACATCGAAAACTACCACGCTCCTCCATTATATAAAATACTGATTAAGCTACTCGTTCTTGCGTTTAACTTTTCATCCAAGCAACCGACGACATTGGCTTGATAATATCATTCGGCGTACATTTAATCATCATCATCATCATCCTCATTATTATTATTCACACTTCACGGACAGCAATTTACGAGCACGACGATCCAAGTAATCGTCGACCGTTTTGGTGAAACATTTCGCAGGGAGGAATAAGACAAACCCGACTCGCCGCCTACTCATAATTTGAATTAGGAAAAAAAAAAAAGATGGGTGGGTAATGTCTGCGACATAACCGGAGAGATGTAGAATACATAAGGAACACGTTCTTTAAATATTTTGATACTCATTGGAATTTTCGGACAAAAGGTGATTTGGGCGAGGAATATTTCAAATTATTCTTTACAAAAATGATGGTGGTCCTGAAAAGGACCGGTTTTGTTGGCGTTGTTGGCCTTGGTGAGGGAGATGGCTAACGATGAAATTAATTGTTAGCATGAGGAAGTCGCGTAGTACTGGCCAATGGAAGAACAGATAATAATTGATTCCTGAAAATCAATTTTTCTTTATTCATGTAAATTATACATACTTACAAATCTAACAGAAGATTCCTGATCATATTTCTGAATCATTAGTGCGAACATTGTGTAATTTGGTTAAGTACAATGAAAGTTACAAACTTTCCAAACTCGACCTTCTGTTCCTTCAGAAATATTGAAATGGGGTGTCTATATTAAACCGTTAGTCGTGGTCACAATAAAAAAAGATGGGTGGGTAATGTCTGTCACATAACCGGAGCGTCGTGATTTCAATTCGAGACGTTAATTTAAATCTAATAATATTCAACAGAATCACGTTTGAATGGGAAATTTTCAAATAATTCTCTATGGTAATAATGGTGGTTCTGAAAAGAACCTTTGGTATCGGCGTTGGTGTTGATGGTGATGCGCTGGATCGTTGGATATTTTTGGCATGATAGTTACGTGCCTGGCGAACTGTTTTGTAGCCTCGAACAAAACGACAAGACTGGCTTCTTCGGGTACCATTACGGCTGAACTTTATAAGCTTAGCTCGACTTTGAAATCCTGCACAATCTCACGAATCAGACACTGGTAGGGCCATTTTGTTTGCTACTAGCACGGAGCTGCACAAAAAATCATTTAATGCAGTTAGTTCACGGGGGCTGCCAAAAAGCTTGAATATAAGCATGCGACTTCAACGTTTCTCTTAAACACATGCAACAACACATTCGTTTTGGTAATACTGATAATAACAGTAGAAAGGAATGGAAAAGCAGTGCACGAAACGAGCGAGAGGATAATTTAAATTTTTGTTCCGTGTGCAAGCTACTTCTTTCCACACAACGTATTATGTTGCTTGTTGAAAATTTGCTACACACCTTAAAATGAAAGTTTCAGTTTAACTCTCACTAGAACACAATTGATTGGTCCTGAAAAGAACCGTAACGGTTGCTTTTATTGTAATTTACGCCCACTCCCACAAACCGACCAAGTAGGCATCACTGGCTTCATTACGGCTGAGTTTTGTAAGCGTAGCTCGACTTTGAAGTAATACACAACCTTACGAACCAGACGCTGGAATGTTAGCCAGCGGATTAGTTGCTCCGTTGCCCTTTAGTTGGGGCGAAATACTAGCACGGCGACAGTTCCTGATCGGTAGTTGATTGCGATGGGCCACCAGTAGCTGGGGCACTTTTGCGGACCGTCATCATCGCCAACTGCTTTCCTCCGATGGACTGGCTGCTTGCTAGTACTTGAACGAATACGAATGATGAGAAAAACCGACCGACCAATATTCATATATGAAAACACGAGAAAGCACTACTATCGCTCTCTCGCTCGTTTTCGTGCCATTCCTGTGCCTTTCCTGTGCCTTTCCTTTCCGTTCGGCTACCAATACTAGCATAACCAAAACGAATATTCTGTCTTTCCATCGCCTTCAATTTAGTGGCCAGTGCTAGCAAACTTGCATGTTCAGTTTTTCAATAACAACATTTTCAATATTTTCAAAGAATGTTGCAGATTTGAAAAGAAGGAAGGAGAAGATTTTCACAAATTTAAATTCTTTTGTCTTATTTGTTAGCGCTGATAAAGGCTATTTAGTTTGCTACTAGCAAGGAGCTGCACAAACAAATCGATTTATGCAGTTAATCAACGGAGGCTGCCAAAAAGTTCGAAAAAAAGCATGCGACTAGTGTACTTTGCATATTCTATATTTTATCAATACTAGAGAGGATCAATAAAATAATTCAAATTGTTATAGCGACATGCAATTGTGGCAACACTGGCCATGAGATGGTGGGAGAACACGCACATTCGTTTTAGTTATGATTGTAGTAGCAGCAGAAAGGAATGGAAAAGCAGTGCACGAAAACGAGCGAGAGAGGATAATTTAAATTCTCTTTCTTTCTTTCCACACATCGTATTTCTTATATAGCTTTCTGAAAATTATTTGTTATACACCATAAAATGTAAATTTCAGTTTAACTCTTATTAGAACACAATTAATTGGTCCTGTAAAGAACCGTTTATTGTTTTATTGCGGGAGCATAATTCAGACGCACTCCCCGCGGACACGGTGAACCACTTTAACTCTTATTAGAACACAGATTAGTTTCTCTGTTGCCCTTTAGTTGGGGCGAAATTCTTGCAGGGCGACAGTTCCTGATCGGGTTGCGATGAGTCACCAGTAGCTGGGGCACTTTTTCCGACCGTCGTCATCGCCAACTTCTTTCCTTCGGTGGACTGGCTGCTTGCTAGTGCTTGAACGAATACGAATGATGAGAAAAACCGACCGACCAATATTCATATATGAACACACGAGAAAGCGCTACTATCGCTCTCGCTCGTTTTCGTGCCATTCCTGTGCCTTTCCTTTCCGTTCGGCTACCAATACTAGCATAACCAAAACGAATATTCTGTCTTTCCATCGCCTTCAATCTAGTGCTAGCAAACTTGCATGTTCAGTTTTTCAATAAAAACATTCAAACAATATTTTCAAAGAATGCTGCAGATTTGAAAAGAAGGAAATGATTTTCACAAATTTAAATTCTTTCGTGTTATTTGTTAGCGCTGATAAAGGCTATTTAGTTTGCTACTAGCAAGGAGCTGCACAAACAAATCGATTTATGCAGTTAATCAACGGAGGCTGCCAAAAAGTTCGAATAAAAGCATGCGACTAGTGTACTTTGCACGTTCTATATTTTATCAATACTAGAGAGGATCAATAAAATAATTCAAATTGTAATAGCGACATGCAATTGTGGCAACACTGGTCATGAGATGGTGGGGGAACACGCACATTCGTTTTAGTTATGATGGTAGTAGCAGCAGAAAGGAAAGGAAAAGCAGTGCACGAAAACGAGCAAGAGAGGATAATTTAAATTCTCTTTCTTTCTTTCCACACATCGTATTTTTTATATAGCTTTCTGAAAATTATTTGTTATACACCATAAAATGTAAATTTCAGTTTAACTCTTATTACAACACAATTAATTGGTCCTGTAAAGAACCGTTTATTGTTTTATTGCGGGAGCATAATTCAGACGCATTCCCCGCGGACACGGTGAGCCACAAAGCACTATTTTGCATCCTCGAACAAACCGACCAAGTAGGCATCGTTGGCTTCTCGGGGCATCATTACGACTGAGCTTTGTAAGCGTGGCTCGATTTTGCAGTCCTGCACAATCTCACGACCCAGACGCTGGAACGATAGCCTACTCTGTTGCCCTTTAGTTGGGGCGAAATTCTTGCAGGTCGACAGTTCCTGATCGGGTTGCGATGAGTCACCAGTAGCTGGGGCACTTTTTCCGCCGTCGTCATTGCCAACTGCTTTCCTTCGGTGGACTGGCTACTTGCTAGTGCTTGAACGAATACGAATGATGAGAAAAACCGACCGACAGATATTTATATAATCGCGCTAATATGCACTACTATCGCTTTCTCGCTCGTTCTCGTGCCGTGCATGAGCCTTTCCTTTCCGTCCGGCTTCTAATGGCCTAACCAAAGGAATATGCCGTCTTTCCTCCACCAACTGCTCTCGTCAAGCAACCCAATGCGAATAACCATAGGAACAAACATGTAGTGGACCTATATATAAACTTTTCATTATTTTATTGTTCGGTTGGTCCACCATTTTGACGGCTCTGTGCGGGATGGGCTGAAAATTTTCACTTTTCCGAGTCGTTTTCGAAAGATTTTTCAAAACACATTTTTTTGTTATTAGTGCATGTTATACATACTTCAAATTTTAATACAGCATAGAGGAACATATTTGCAACAAATTGGCCTAAAAATCAAATCATTCTGTTAAGTATGATAAAAGTTATTAACGTTCAAAATCTGACGCGGCGCCGCAGCCGATATTTTGAAACGGGACCCCTATATTGAAAGCTTAAATGTATTCTACATTAAAAACACCACGCAGTCAACTGTCAGCTTGAATACAAAACACCCAAGTTGTATTTCCTCGCTGATTCGCAAAAACAAAAAGAGCGGGAAGTTGTACACGGCTCACACAAAGCGCCCTCGTAGCAAAAGATTTAAAATTCGAAACGCATTATATATTCCCTCCTCCTCCTCCGAAAGATGTCGGGTGTCGTGGGAATCGAAGCGGCCGCCCCCGGTGGACGGAAATGAATATTCCCGTGCTCTTTTACCCTCATCGGTTCTAAAATGTATTGTTACCTCGTTGGTATTCGCAGAACACACGGGCGGTTGACGTACGGCCGGTAGGGGGCAATTTTCGCACCGCCTACCACCATCATTTCCGGAGGAGGGTGCACGAATAACCATGATTAACGTGACCACTTTGTCCGTGCTGCCTGGTGCTGGTGCTGCTTTCTTAGCCGTAAGAGGTTATCTGAATCGGGCGAATTGAGTGATAACGCTATTTTTTTGTTTTCTCCTTCGTCTCCTCCTCCGCTGAAAAGCGTGTTGATTGAAGGCCATTATCACGAATTTTCCCGACGAGCTTGACCTAGTAACGTGACGGTGGGGGGCTCCTGGAGGAATTGATATGATATCGGGTGGGGATTTCAGTTTTATGTATGGGACCGATTAGTTTCGGTAATGTAGCTATTAATTCTGCAGGATTATATGTAGTTTAGCAGTGGTTGCTTGAGAAATCACTGTTCCGATATCGCCAGGGCACGTAAGCTGATGTATCTTTTATTTACCTTCTGGTTCAATCCTAGTAGGCTACCAGAAGAGAGCTGATACGATTTCAATATTCAATCGTTCTGCCAGGTTGCTGTGATGATCCCAAATTTCCGGGAACATGTGCTGCGTATGTTACGCTCGTTGCTTGTGTTTTCACGCAAACTTTGAGCAACACCCAGTCATAAATAATCTGTTTTGCGCCGAAACATAAGCCCACGTCATTTTGCTTCCTTTGTTTGCAGTGTCAATTGGAGCAAATATTGAATATCATCATCACCCAATGCACAGCGAGGAAAAATAAACCGAAAATTCGAAGGCTCTAAAGTAGCAGTCCATAATTAAATGAAATTCCGGATTTCATTTTTTTTTTCCACTGTGCCTTCCGGCGGTTATTCATTTTAGCACTTGTGTTTTTCTCTCTTCATGCAATGCAAATAGAATCCACTTCAACTCCCTTTATGCAATTCGTTAGCTATTGTTCCTGCCCCGGGTAAATATTAGCGAATTTATTTTCGGTTCGGTGGAGCTTGGAGACCGGACGGGAACCGGCCGAACAGGCCAGTGTTAAATTTACGACCGAAAGTTTTTCAATTATTTTATTATTTTGTATGAGGATATTGAAAAATATAGTCTGCATTGTTGATAATTAAAAGAGTTGAGGTGTTACATCTGCTAATGAATAAGGGTGATGTGACATACTTCAAAACTTAAACTGCTTAATTAAAGCTATAAACTTTGTCTGATCCGACGGTTAATTTTCCCCTCTCCAAACCAAACTAACAACATCCAAGCGAAAGAAGAATAAATGAACTGTGACGGTCATAAAATTCCTCCGGCAGCAACGACCGAAACCGAAACAAAGCATTCGATGTGGTGCTAAAAGCGTGTGAGAAACATTACAGTCTATTAGTTTTTTTTATTTCTAGTCTTAACTTGTAGTTTTCCCGCTTGGTTTTCCATTCGGCGAATTAGGACATTTTTGTATCCATTCTCATGCTCACACAGTGTCGCCATCTATTGCAATTTTTTATCGTTCACAGCAATCCACCCAAGCATTTTTTCAGCAGCATACAATAGCAACCGGAGCCACACGTTTGTTTTTATTGTGATGCGGCTGCAACACCTCCCCCTTCCACATAGAAGAAAAAAAACTATTCGTTCGCTGTTTCACGCACGCTGGCTCATTTTCCGCATGGCTTGCTGCGTCTGAGTGTACAGGAATGAAGAAATAATTTAAGGGATCAGTTTAGCTTGGGGCTATGCTATCGAAGGCGAAAAATAAAACAATAGGCGGTGTGCGGTTTGGGGATCGGGCGGAGGAATGTGTTGCTAAAGTTTTAGCTCAGCTTGGAGAGCTGCGTACGTGACAGCGATTCCGGATGGCCCTGAGATCCTATTTTATGATAGCATCACACCCATGCACATACCAACACGTGCACGAAGCAGCAAACTTGATTGTGGTGCTCGCGAACTACAATACAAACTTGCAGTAGCTTAGCCGACGTGCTGGTCTGGAGTGTGGATTGTGTTTTCGGATGCTTTAAGCAACGGGATCCAGAGTGACCTGATTTCGTGATAAATGGATTTCGCTGATAGTTGCAAGAGATAGTTGGAACGTAAGTGGATTTTGGGATGACGGGACCGAAGTGGATTTTGGGATGACGGGACCGGATTTGATGGCTTTACAAACGAAGATTTCTCGGAGTGGAATGTGAGAAGATGAACTCGTCAGTGTTGTGGTTAAACTTCGGGTGTCAAAGCTTAATTGGATTCAGAATGAAAAAAAATAGCCTAAACTAAAATAATGTTGACAAGAAGATGTAAGAAGAGTGCATTCTAATAAAATAGTCTCTAGAAAAACGGTGGTCATATGGGTTATGTGTTTACCACATAACCCTAATGACCCTAAAAGGAAGTGATTCTACCGAAACATGAGTCAAGGGACCAGAAAGATCCCAACAGTTCCTAACGTCCCAATAGTCTTAAACGTCCGAAGGTGTCTCAACGTTTCCAAGAGTCTGAAAGATCCTGAAAATTCAGAAGGTTCCAGTGCTCCGAATGTCCCAAAAACTTCAAACGTTTCAAACGTGCCAAATGTTCCAAAAAACTCAAAAAGTCCCAAAGGTCTCTAGAGTTCTAAAGGTTCTAAGTATCTCAAAGATCACAGAGTTCGAAGAGTCCCAAAAGGTCCAAAGGTCTCAAATGATCCAATACTTTCAGATGTTCCATTCCAAAAATCCTATTCCCAAGAGTCCGCAAAGTTCCAATATTGCCAAAGGTTCCGAGATCTCCAGAATCCCAAGAATTTTAGACACCATGAATTCCAAAGATCCTAGGGGATTCGTAGGCCAGCAGAATCTCGAAGATTTCGAGAATTCTAGATGCCTGAAGAGCCTTAAAAGTCCTCAAAGCTCTGAGGTTCCAAAAGTCCCAAAGGTCTTAAAAGTTTCCAAGGTGCTAAGAGTCGCAAAGCTCATGATAGTCCTAAGCGTCCTTAATGTCCCAAAGTTTTCAAAGCTCCGGTTCCAAGGATTTCAAGTCCCAGAGATCCGAGGAGTTTATTAGGTATCCGAAGGTCCGAAGAGTTTATTAGGTCCCAGAAGAGTCCCGAAGACATCTGGAATTCCAGATGTCTCAAGAACCCCAAAGGTCCGAAGAGTTCCAAAGATCTCAAAAGTATCAAAAGGTCTCAAGCAATACAATACTTTCAGATGTCCCAAGGGTCTCAAATGTTTCAAGAGTTCCTAAGGTCCCTATCTTGCTAAAGGTCCCAAGAGTCTCAAGGCTTCAACGAGTCTGAAAGTTCCCAATAGCCCCAAAAGTCCTAAGAATGCCAAAGTTTTTTTAAAATCCTAAAGACCTCGAGAATTCCGAAGGTCCCAGGAATCCTGAACACCAGAAGAGTCTCAGATTCCAAGAATCTCAGATGCCTGAAGAGCCCTAAAGCTCTGAAGGTCCCAAAAGATCCAATGGTGTCAAGTGATGCAATACTTTCAGATGTTCCAAGAGTCTCAAACGTTCCAAGAGTCCGAGAGATCCGATGAGTTCCAAAGGTCTAAGGATCCTAAGAGTATCAAGGTTTCCAACAGTCTGAAAGGGCCCAATAGTCCCAAGCTCCTAAAAGTCTCAATAGTCCCCAAAGCTGTACATATTTCCAAAGGTCTCAAATGTTGCAAACGTCCCAAGAGTCCTGAAGGTCTCAAGTGACGCAATATTTCCAGATGTCCCAGGTTCTCAAACCTTTCAAGAGTCCTAAAAATCCGATGAGTTCCAAAGGTCCCAATGTTCCTAAGAGTCCCAAGGTTCATGGTGCCAAGGTTCTAAAAATCCCATAATTCAAAGGGTCCCAAGGTCCCAAAAGTCACAAAAATTCCATGTTTAGACGTGAGTCTTTTTTGTTTTGACGTGAGGTCCCAAAGGTTCCAAGAGTCTTGAAGTCCCGAAGATTCCAAGAATCCCAAATGCCTGAAGACCATTCTAATCTTCCCCGGTTTGTTCAGGTTCGTGACCTGGAACACTGGAAAATATCACCGGTACGACTGCTGCAACTCATCCTCTGTTAGCTTCCGTACGCAGCCTTTTCCCAAGTAATCAGTTAGTGTCCGGCAGACACGGATTGCATGAACCTAGAGTAGCCCCGTTTCGTAACGCTGTGCCGTAGATCTAGTGAGGAAACAGGGTTCGTTGATCCTCGACGAAAAGGTCCCAAAGAAACTTCCCCAAGAGGTGTCGGGATTCGTAGACATGGTCGTTTGATTTCCCGGAAGTATCCCGGCTGAGCACTCCCGTCGAAGCTAGCATCCTCCTCTTTAGGTGGCGCGCTCCTATATTCCTAGAATACACCGGCACAGACCTCGTGGAAATAGCTCACCTCCACAGAACGCGGGAGTCCGAACACCAACACCAACCTATCCAGGTTGCTGCAAGCAGACCCTCTTCCCGAGGTTGCTCAGGCCAAATTCCTATAGCTGACGAACCAACGATTCCAGATCCGGATCTACACTGACGCTTCCAAGCTGCAAGAAAGCGTCGGAGTGGGGGACTGTGGAATAGGAGCTGATCTTTCCCACCGTATCCCCCGCAAACTGTTCCGTTTTCTCGGCAGAAGCTGCTGCCATCAGTCTCGCGATTTTAAGGGGACGATAGGCAATACTGATTATCATTCTGGCAGACTCAATGTCGATCATGTCTACCCTGGGAACGAGATCGTCATGCCACCCTTACATACAGGCTACAGGGGACACGATATTCTGGGTACTGCGGGATCAGGGGGAATGAGGAAGCTGACCCGTTGGCAGCCCGCAGTAGCTAGGGCCGAAGATTGCTGACCAAATTGGCCCCATCGACGGATACCGCTTCCCACTTTCTTTGCCACTGGAGAAGCCAACTCGGTCAAGGTAGGACCAGAACGATGGACCGACCGGAGTGGAAGGCTCTAACAGAGAGACCTTGGAAACCTCCACCAACTGACATCTTCAAACAGAGACATAGCGGCCAATGTCCCGACAAGTGAAGAGACAATTATCTCATTCTTAAAATTATAGGAACCCCCATGGACTCTTCGTCTCACCCACTCTGGAGTATTCTAAAACTCAAAGCACTTCAGCGACCCACAACGCAACAACCTATCACTCATCCTTTCGAATATTGTCAAAGAAATCTACAATGAAACTTGATCTATGAGACGAGGTGAGTGCCCAGAGTGTGTAAATGTACGAAAGACACTGGAACACGTGGTTTTCGAAGACCCTAGGTTCGAGAATGTTCGAAAGGATCTGCCCGGCCTGACAGTTGACAACATCGTCGAAGAAATGTGCCAAGACGAACATACCTGGCATGCTGTGAACATAGTAGTGACACGGATACCATTCGAGCTCTAAAGGAACTAGCTAAGAGGTCGATAAAGTAGAGTCGGGAGCAAAACAACGAATCAGGTTCCAGATAACTGTCATCGCCGAAGAACTCTTCGACGGAGTAGACTAGATCTACGCGACGTAGCACCAGGTTCGGTTCGTCGGGGTGCCAGCGAACCGCACGCCATTCTTCATCTAGGCACTCAATCGGTTGACTCGTCAAGGAGACTGGGAAGTAGGAGAAGAATCGATTGCAGGAGAAATTTCTTCGTCGGGTGACTCTTTCTCTCTCGGTGTAATATAGGTCCATCGCAGGGGACTGGATGGGTGATGGGAGATGAAGATGGTCTCGGATTGTCGAAGCGCCAGCGTACTGGATGTCATGCTCTATCTGGAATCTCCGGAGCGGCTTTCTACCGGTTTGCCCGTGAAAGAGGGGACAGATAAGAAGCATAGCGAGACGTCATCTGCGTGCAGCATACTCGCCGCATAGAAATGCGCATAGCGAACAAATGACATCCGCTAGAACCTAGCGCGTACGAAGTGCATGAACACAGTTCTGCGACAAGCGAAAAAGAAATCAGTGAACTAGCAGCAACAGCAAGGGACTGATAGTTTTAATTCTCGGTTTTCTCAAATTTTAAGCATCTCTTATTTTTTAAAACAAAAAAAATTGTTACATTTAAAGGATTGTATCTCACAAAGCAAGTCATACTCATAACCCGCTTTTCACAACATTACTGTTCCCTATGTTCTGGTCTGATTAAAATGAACGAACTAAGAGCCGCATGCATGCAGCAGTTACATATTGTAACAGTCAGTATCAGAAGCTAACCGAAACAAAAATCGACAATGGAAGAATCATCAAAACGAAAATGTAAAGCGCTCTGCAAAAGGAATCCCAAAAACTGTCCATATCAGCAGAACAAACGTTTTTGATTATTACAAATTAACAACAAAAACTGCCCTGTTCCACTAATTGATCAATTATTTCATACCCCTTTTTTGCTTGTAACGCCCTTTCATATTTCATTCCCCTTTGTCCCGACAGTCACCTTCGCCGCTCCCTGTGGGCATCCTTGCTGATCAAACCCTCATCATCTTGCCGAAGCCGAATTACGTAACACTCGCAAACGCACCGGAAAAAAAAATTCTCGCCGACGTAACAGCTTGCTGGCGATTTCCCACAATCTCAGCAGGCGTCGTCGTTTTTTTTTCTCGAACTGTCACTTCGTCCTCTCATACATCGGCTGCCGTTGGTTGTTGCTCCCCGACTGACTGCTGGTCCAGCGCCAACTAACTTGAGGTTTGGGGCATCATCAACAGCAACAGCAGGCTCACGTGATCCATCGGGTTTCGATTCGCACCCGGCCATAGCCGAGAGAGCCGACTGACTGACTGACTGACGGACTGACTGACTGAGCGCAGGTGAGTGTCTCCGGTTCCGAGTACCCCATACCAGCCACCCTACTCACCTCGCCCACGCTACCCGGTGTGGTGTTTCCTGTCTGTCCTGTAGCGTGATGCCGGTCGAGAGAAGGTAAGTGCAAGGGAGGGGGAGGTAAAAGTCGGGCCACTCGCGGGAGCTTTTCATTCAAAGTTACATAACCGCGAGACCGACCGAGCTGCTGTTGCTGTTGCTTTGCTCCTTCCAGGTATATGTGTATATACCTACGGTCTGTAATGTTCCGCGGCGGCGAAGGACTACCGATATTTCTGGAGCGTGTGAAAACATCTCCGTCCTTCCCCTGGCTACTGTGATAAGCCTGGTCGATATCGGTAGCCTGCTGTGTGGAAGGATGAGTAATCGATGCATGAAACGAGTATCGCAGCAATTATTCAGGGATTTTTTGTTCTGTGGGCTTCGATGAAAAGTTTATTTTTGTTTATGTTGTCTCGTAATCAAAAGCGGGAGCGAGTGATGCCAAAATTAGCGTTGGAACTTTGACCGTGGGAAGAAAGGATAATGAACTTGAACGTGGGATGTAATTGATTTTTTTTCTCCACTGTTCATCCTATTTCGGTTGCGGGTGTTTGAATGGATTAAGCGAGGAAGTTCGAAAAAAATGATTAACTTTTCAGTTGTCAGTGTTAACTCAACTCAACTTTTTGGACATGGTTAAGAATGTAGCTGTATTCAAAGGAAACGAAATTCGATATATACACAATACGTTACTTTTTTCAATCACAGTAAGCTGCGTAATGTGCCACCTCAGCATGGTTCGTCTCCGTTTGACAGCTATACTCCAGTGATGCCAGGCGTCACCCTTCACTAATAGAATACGCAATTAGTCTAATGTAGCTAATTGATTTTCGGCATCAAGTCAATCCGGATGGGGGAAATGTGTTCAACACTCAAATTAACCCCCGGTTGTACCGATGTTGGCAGAACAGGAAAACCGGGCGCGTTTCTCGTACTCGAATGAGAAGAGATCAAATTAATTGAATTGAATTTGCCACAGTGAAACGAACGCGGTGGTTCGTTGCTGGCTGCATTAATCTTCATGTATCTTCCGTCTTCAGCCCAGAACCGGCAACAAACTTTTTGACGATGTTAATGAATGCAGAAGCAATCGAGCTTACAGAAAGACTTATCTCCACGGTTATTTTTCCACGCGGTTGGCTCAAGTCTGCCCCGGCGAGGTAGACTCCAAGCGAAGCAAGCGATCGAAATAATAATTTTAATTAAAATCTACTGGTCGGCAGCGAAGCGTAATTACCTGCGGTTGTTTTCTGTTCCCGCACAATCCGGGATCTGACGGTAGAATCCGTGGTAGGATGATGTAACAACTTTTCCGCATTGCTTTTATCTTTTTCGCCAATATGGCGATCCTCGGGGTCAATGCGATTCCGCACGTGGAAACAGATACCGACATATACAGATACCGGACTGTGCGGTCTACCTTCCAGGGGCACTGTTTGTGTCTCCGATGTTCTCATAAATCGTGGGTGGTCGGTCCTCGGTTTTTGCTTCCGGGAGGTATTTTGAGATAATTTATCTTTTCCGTATTGTGTACACATTGCAGAGTACGGTTGGCATGCGTTTAGGCAACACATGTTGCACAGTCAAACCCGATTCGTTGAAGGAGGCATGCTGTGAGAGTAGAAATGTACTTCTGCTACATAAATCGTAGCATTGTTGAGCTCGTCGTAGGTGAGGTTTTTCCTTTGGCGCTACAGGTCTTCTTTTGTGGTTCTACCGAAGTTCTTCATGCACATCCAATTGTTGCAATTTATAATTTTTCTACTAGTGGGAGGTATAATCCTTCATGGGATTTGTTCAATTTCTTACAATTAATTGTAGTCTCACCCCTGCTGAGATTCAGCTCCATATTTATGTATTTAAAATTGCGAAAAAAATGTTCAGTCAACATGTTTAATAAAAGTTTTTAATTTCGATTCATATTGGAAGTAGTCAATATCACGGCAACCCTGCAGACCACTCGAAAACAACCGTTAGCTTCTTTTTTTTTTCTATGCGCCAAGCAGAGCTTGCCTCGACCGTTTTTTTTAATTTCTGAACTACACACGGAAAAAAATTGTTCCCAAAATCGTGAATAAAGTGCCATGAATTCTGAAACGATCACGTTTTTACGTTACGAAAACAGGACCATGAACAAAAATCATGTGTTTTATAATTATGTTCAATTTCCCTTCAGTAACGCCCGCATAACGCTTTTGTTAGTGGAAACAATTGTTCTTGTTTTGTGAACTTCAGTCACGGTTTCCGCCATGTCACTAGCATATCGATTTTCTGTACGTGAACTAGGTCACAACTTTATGAATATTATTCATGAAACTAAAGGTTAACTCATGATGTTGTTCATAGATTTAGGAAAATTAGTTCACAAATACAAAACATTTTGGATATTTTCTCGTGAACTAGTTTTATTCATGAATCCCTTCAATCCTCGTGAACTAATTCATGATTCCTAATATATTAGTCACGATCTAATATCCGTGCTTGTGAAATAGTTCTCAAAATCATGGAATATTGTTCATGTATTCGTGAACTGGTTCATGATACCTAACATAATAGTCCCGACTTACCATTCGTGATCGTGAAATAGTTCACGAAATCATAAAATATTGTTCATGAATTCGTAAATGGGTTCATGATCATTAGTATACGTCTGATAATTCTTGCGCGTCAAATAGTTCACAAAATTATGAAATATTATTCATGGATTCGTGAACTAGTTCGAGATGAACGCAACGCTCACGAAAAAAATCGAAAACACACACAACGAGGCTTTGTTAGTATTTGGTTTCGTATCAAATTGCTGCTTACGAATCTCTCAAAGATTCCCTTTCTTCCCCACCTTACACATTACATTCCCCCCAACCATCCATCACACGCCATCTTGTCGGTGCTGCTGTGCTGCACTGCATTTTGTTTTGTTCAATTCTTTTCTCCGCTGCTATAAATAGCTCATGACCAGCAAAATATAGTAAAAAAATCCAACCGTCAGATTACTAGATTAGAGCCGACAAACATCTATTCGCTAAAACACCTCATTATAACCCGTACCATGACGACATATACTCGCTGTCTAGTAAAGTGGCATATATACGCTTCACACTAATGGTGAAGGTAATATTATGAAATATTATTCATAAATTCGTGAACTAGTTCATGATTCATAGTACATGATTTACGATATATTTTGCGTGCTTGTAATATTGATTATATATTCCTTATCATTTTCAATTTCATGCAACATGGTAATGAAATTTGTGGCATTATTCGTGGAATCATTTTTGTTCCATGCACTTTTTCATGAAATGTTCAGCTACCAGCAGCCAGTAATGGGTACGAGCAGTAGATATAAAAAAAACTATTAGGGCCTCGAACATCGTTATTCATTTGATAAGGTACAGTGTGATGTCTTGACAGAAAACAAAAACTGCGTTGAGCACCACAAATCGAGTTGCTGTTCAAGGTTCACAGAATAAAACTGCTGATTCTTGAACGTGAGTCACATTACGCCAGCTCGTTGCTGTTGTGCTATCTTATGACAAACGCCATTTTGGGGTAAACTGAGTTAGATATGCAACATTACTAATATGAAAATTCTCTACAAAATGACGTTCTCAGAATTTTAAAATTTTGCTTGGTTACTGAGGTATAGCGAAAAAAGTGATGAGAAATTGTCAGTTTTTTGCTTTAAATCACTGTATCTTGGGATTCGCTTAAGTAATGTAGAAGTTTTAGATGTTTTTATATGTAAAAATGTCTAAGGAACACAATGGCATAATAATTTATAAAATAAAAATAAATGTATTGCGAGAAATATGCAATTTTACAATTTATAGTGAAAACTCGCAACATAGTCAACCGAACTTCGTGATATTTGAGAGTTTAATACAGAATGGATTGAAGCATTAATTGTCTTCTTTGAATTGTTTTTACCATTTATAAGTTTCAAGATATTCAATCTCAAACTTTAAAAATCGTTTTTCTCGAAATGTGCTAAATGGCGCTTGTCATAAGATAGCACAACAGCGACGAGCTGTCAAATAGAAAAGTTAGCACTGTAATAATATATCAAGATAACGTGAACAGAAATTACGAAGATCGTGACTAAGATCCTGAAATCATGAACTTAAGCCACGCTATTTGTGACAAAGAAAGTCAAAAATCGTAATTATGATTCTGAAATCAAGAACATAAACAAACATAAATCTCTACTCATGACTAAAATATCACGACAACGTAAATAAAAATCACGAAAATCATGACAAAGTTCCTGAAATCATGAACATTAATCACATTACTCGTGATAAAAAT
This sequence comes from Topomyia yanbarensis, assembly GCF_030247195.1. NCBI lineage: Eukaryota > Metazoa > Arthropoda > Insecta > Diptera > Culicidae > Topomyia > Topomyia yanbarensis. The sequence continues at coordinate 212,564,525 of NC_080670.1, read as the reverse complement.
ATCAAAAATCGTGACTAAGATCCTGAGATCATGAATATGAATCACTTCACTCATGACTAAAATATGACGATAACGTGAATAGAAATTACGAAATGCGCGACTATGATCCTGAAATCATGAACGTAAATCCCGCCAGTCTGAAAGAAAAATCCGATAGCAAACTCATGAATAAAATAGCACGGTAACGTGATGAAAAATCACAAAAATCGCGAATAAACTCCTGAAACCATTAACATCGTTTGACTGTCGGCTGTGTATTCCCAAATTATGGACAAGAATCATAACAAAAACTAAATATGTTTAGGGAACAACAACAGTAACCCAACCAAACAATCGAATGTAACGCCATGTATATATTCGGGGTAAACTAGTTTTTTAGAAACAAATAGTTTCATGAATACGAGGTTTATTATTCACAGTTTCAGGAATTTGGTCACGATTTTCGTAAATCGTTCAGTTCACGAAATCATGATCTTTTGTGCATGAATTTATGAACGGATTTTTTTCCGTGCATGATAAGGTTATTTCAGCTCGTTTGTTCCATTGTTATGCTGAGGAACAACTATACAAAGCCCAATATTTTAGGATTTTAAAGTAATCGACAATGCTGATTGTTTTGAAAATCTGGGCTGCAATATTAGCCATATTATGCAGTGTTCAAGTTTACTGACTTCCTCACTGTAAAATTGAAAGAAACGAATCAAATTTTAAAGTGTGTCCCACAAAAAATTGCATTACGAGAAAAACGCTGTAAAAATTCCTTAGTGGACCAATCCTTTCCAAAGTTTCAGACAATAAACTCAATACCATAACCGCACGCTAGCACCTTGCGCCTAATTCCACTCATCAGGTTCTGTACAACATCTGGCTGTAGCTTCTTCTGTACGAAAACACACTTTTTCTACACCTCTTTCTCAGATTTGACTTCCTTAGGATACTTCCGTAGTGCCTCCTTCATAATTGCCCAGTATTTTTCGATGGGACTTAGTTCCGGTGCATTAAAGGGGGGCGGGGGTCATGTCCTTGGGTACAAAAGTCACACCGTAGGCTTCGTACCACTCAAGGACAACATTTGAATAGTGTCATGAAACTAGATCCGACCAGAAGATCGTATGCCAACAGAGGAAGCAGACGCTGCTGTAGACACTCCTTGAGGTAGATCTCCCCGTTTACAGTCCCGATAGTCACGAACGGCGTACTCCGTTTGCCACATGAGCAGATCGCTTGCCAAATTATGTATTTATTGGCAAACTTTGAAAATTTCTGCTTCCTTACTTCCTCCAAAAAATCAAACTTGTGCTGGGCGGTGAACAACAGTAGCCCCGGAAGCCCGCCTTGACGTAAGTCTCATCGTCCATGCTAAGACAATGAGGCTTCGTCAGCTTCTGGGTGTACAGTTTCCGGGCCCGTGACTTTTCCACTGTATTTTGCTGTTGCTTTCTGTACTTTGTACATATGCAGTCCCCCCCCCCCCGGTCCTTGGCTCTCTAAACGAAAGACTTGGACAAATTCAACGTTTTGGCCACATCCCTGATCGAAGTATTGGAATTTCGCTTAAACGCTTGTGATTCTGATCACTAATAGAACATCTATTCTGACCAAATTTCTTCTTCCATTCGAAGCTCAGGGTTTGATAGTAACGTTTATTCACACAACTCACCGTTGGCTGCACGATTCCGAGTTGTTTTCCAATGTCCCGATGAGAGTTGAGGATTTTCCAGGAGCTTGCACAAAATCAATTCGCGACGTTGCTTTTCGGGTGACGCCATTTTTTCCAATTTTCGAAACACTGACGGCGATAGTGTAAAGTGTAAACAATACACTCTAAACTACTTTTACCCAAATTTTCAACAAAAAATACCCAATAGATTTTTTTATTTTGTATATTTTCAGTACTGACTGCACATATCGATGCTGCCGGAAACTAATTTTTACTCAAACGTACTAATTTGTTTCATTTTTCTCTTTTCAGTCATGCACAATTATCGTATTATATCTTCCACAAAATGATGGACAATTCCACGGTTCTTCCGGTAAGCGAATTCTGATAAATATTGGTTCGTTTTTCAAACTATTATATAAGTACGCTGTAAAAATAGTCTTGTCAGTTTAGCTTTCAACACACTTTACTTAATCATAACCACACAAAACATCAAACACACTTTCACTTAAAGATTGATCCGACTTGTGCCGCAGTAGCGAATTGTGTTTGGTCTTTTCTGATGCAGCTAACGGTAAATTATTTTGTGAAATGAAATTAACAGCGTCCTCATTGTTCATTCAACCACCCCAACCCATATTGTTTTGATGGGTCAATCGTCGAGAATGAGACGATATTATATAGAGCAAACATGAAACTAGCTACGCTTTGTTGGCTTATCCACTTCACAAACAGTACAGTATCGTTGCCTCCACAGGCTCTTCACGTACAGATTTGCGGTGGCAAAAACAGTAAAACTAGCAACCTTGAATATAAATTGTCATCATGGGACTTTCCACAGCATAAGCTTTTTCCTATACTTCCTCTCAGAAAAAACATGCTCTTTTGGTTACACTTTTTGAGACTGCGCTAGTCTGTGTGTAGAGTCTGTCGTTACCACCGGTTGCGTAGTGAAATTAGTGAGCCATACAATATAAAAGTGCCGGTACAATCGAAAAACGGAACGCACGCTTGTTGCTAGGCACCGACTCGCTTGTTTACGTTCAGAAAAATTGAAATCTAAAGTGAAAATTCAAACGCAAAAATGAGAGTTTTCGGACATTTTCCTTCGGTCATCTGAACTTTGGCAGAAAATTTGAAGCTTTGTTAGTAAACGATTAAAGCTTCGCGGGTGTTTTTGCAGTTGTGTGTGATTAAAGTGCATTTGACAAAGTGCAAAGAAAAATAGGAGTGTTTCAAAAACAAACTCCAAGTGAAGAGGGGTGATATTCTGGCACAAAATAAGAACTACAGATGGCATTCCGTCAAAAACTCGGATTGATTGCATAGGAAAATGTTGTAGCATCTTTAAGTAGCAGTTTCTTGGCATACCTGCAAGGTTAGTGTGTTGAAAAACGTCTATTTATATTTGCTCCTGTCAGATACATGATTAGGCAGAGGAAAGAGGGGTATGTGGCGTAGGAGCTATGTTGTGGCTTGCTTGTATAATGTCCTTAAGCAAACTTGTATTACACCTGCAGTGCCTGAGGTAGACCAGTTAGTATAAATTGAACATGGAGTTTAATCTCCAGAAAGTGACCAAACTACAGCTACATCACGTCCATAATTGTGTATTGATACCGTTTAAAGGATTAGCCACGACAGAAACTTTCATTGCCAAGAATAACATGGTGTCGAATATGACAACATTAAAACCAAAGCCCTGACATGAAATCTTAAATACGTTTACACGATCTAGCACATTGCGCTGTGTTCAAATACGAAAAAGTGGAATCCATTACGAACGATCCTTTGAGAAACTGGCATTCCCAACAGACTGTTGTTAGGTAAATCCAAACCAGCACCTCATTGGCGCTAATTAGACACGAAAATCCAAAAAATCGCACGTCTTGCGTTAACGCTAAACACCTGGCTTATATCGAGGAATGTCTCGATAGTAAGCACAGAGGTTCTGTTGTAGCATTAAGATGGTGTTAGTTACTGACGAGGAGAATTCGGTACACTCAAAAACCATACTTTACTCTTTTGTTCGGTTCACATTCCTTGTCGGCAAATAGGACCGCTGTGTTTACTATCTAGACTTCACTCGGTATAAACCAGTTGTCTAGCGTTCTCGTAAGACGTGATTTTTTGGATTGTTGTGTCCAACTAGCGCCAATGAGATGCTGGTTTGGACTTATCTAACCAGCATTAAGTTGGTGTTAGTTACTGACGAGGAGAATCCGAAACACTAAATAGTAGATCTCGCTATGAAAAAGAGCTAATCGAGATTACAAGCCACAGCTGGCTCCTCTGTACAACAGTACAATACGACTGGCTTCCAATCTACTCCCAAGCACCCCAGCGGAAGCCGCCTGTGTCGAGGCTGGTCTGCTCTCCTTGCGGTGGGCAGCCGCCAACATTATGCTCCGATGTGCCCTAAGATATTTGGAGAGGACATCAGGCAACGACTGCGCCTTATTGCAGTCGTCCGCGCAAAGTATATTTCGGGAGTATACCGGTACGAAACTTCCCCAACTGGCACGTCTCCATAGAACCCGGTACCGGTCCTGGTACGAAAGCCGGCCGTGCACGAACACCAGCTTATCTAGGTCACTTGGCACTGGACCCTTCCCAGAGGTAACCCGAGCTAAGTTCTACCAGCTAATGAAAGATCGGTTTACAAACCACGCCCGGATCTTTAGAGATGCGTCCTAGCTAGTCGACAGAGTTGGAGTGTCGGTAATCACCGCCCTGGAAACTGGTACATTCCGCCACCAGTCCCTACAGGCTATTGAGAACTACTGCGATTCGCTGACTACAATTTGTTGGGTTCCTGGTAATTGTGAGATCAGTGGAAATGAAGAAGTTGATGCGCTGGCAGTGCGCGGGAGACGTACCGTGAAACTGCTTACCAAATTGATACCCTCCTTGGGTACAGGCACAGAATTTCGAAATAAAACAAGCGAACATTTGACCACCCATTGGAGGAACCAATACCGTCACCTCCAGGAGGTTAAAGGGGAGCTAGCATGTTGGATTGACCACCCCACAAGACTAGAGCAGAGAGCCCTTTCCCGATTGCGAACTGGTCACACAAAGATCACCCAAGAACACACAATCACCAGGGTCGATCCACCAAACAAGGCTTACTGTGGAACACCTCTTAGTGACATGTCCGGAATTCGCCAACCTCCATATCCTCCACCGACTCCCACTTTCCATCAGGGACATCCTGGCAAACGATCCAGTGAGCGAAAAAACTCTAATCTCCTTTTTAAGCAAGGCATCTAGAACATGAACATCGAACGCGCTGCAGGCGATCTAATTTGTACAATTCCACAGGCCCTCCGCCTCACTCAGACCGAGTGTAGCCTGTAACCAGGCGGCACATTACGATAAGCAATATGCCAAAACAACTAAAGAAAGCCGCTTTACTACAACCAACACCCACTAAACAACCTTCGACATCTGATGATGCGCTACAGAAAGCAGGCCAAAAAATAAATGCCAGACAAGCAATATTCCACGGTATTCCCAAACGAATAGCTTACATACATAGGGAAGAAATAAACAAGAAAGAAAACAGCTATGCCAAAGTCTCTCAAAAACACAAAAAGCACCAAACATCCAACAGCGAAAATCAAAGCTACTCTAGCGACCAACGATATGGGGGCAAAACCATACCGAACTGTTCGCATTGAAAATCATCATCAGAATAATCTATCGCAAGTAACAAAGAATTATTATTTCGAAAAGGTCATGATTGGAATGTGAATGGTGGTGAAGTGGTGTTAGATGGTGATTAATTTGAAGTAGTGGAAGAATTTGTGTACCTTGGAACTCTAGTGACCCGCGAGGTGACAAGGCGTCTTGCAGCTGCAAATAGGGTTTTTTACGGACTTCGTAGACAGCTGAAGTCCCGTAGTTTGCAGACATGCAAAATTCGCGTTGTACAAGACATTGATAGTTCCTTGTACGGCCATGAAACGTGGACGTTAAAGGAAGTTGATCGTAGAGCGTTCGGTGTCTTCGAACAATACTCGGCGGTAAAGGACAAAATGGCATATGACGGCGTCGCATAAATCACGAGTTATACCAAGTATATAAAGGAGTGGATACTGTCAAGCTAATAAAAAACGGCAGGCTGCGGTGGGCTGGTCATGTGGCACGAATGCCGGCAGAACGACAGGCGAAGATAATATTCAGTAGAGAACCGGGAAGAGGCCGACGACTCCATGGCAGGCCGCGTACACGATGGCTGTTTGCAGTGGAAGTGGACCAAAAAGCTCTGGAAGGGTGACTGGAAGAGATTGGCCCAGGACCGGGTCCAGTGGAGGAGAATTCTTCACTCGGCGTAGATTCAACGAAGCGAATTGTTGCCCATGAAGTATCAAGTAAGTATCATGATTGGAATTATCTAAAAAATCTGAAGTATTACAAATCTGCATTCGCTCAATGCAGGAAATCGTCTAAAATTGGCACGATCTGGCAGGGAACAGGTGTTATATGTAACTCTTTGCTCTGACGCTGTTACGCAAGAGTTAGCAAACTGACTTGTATCCATCGAGCTCCAACCGTCGTCATCTGATCCCTAATACATTTTTTGATCATCCAAACATTTTACTAGATATCGTCTTGAACCTGTACGAGGAGGGTTTGGCGATAACCAAATTATTACAACACGGACAATTTTTTGTTAATCACTCCACTCTTACTGCCTGGAGCACCCCTCTGCGTTCAGTTCTTTTTTTTCTCCAAAAAAACTTTGAATTTTATTCCGAAATTCTTGTGATAATCACACTTGTGACCCATAGTAAGGTAGTGCAAAACTGCTAAGTTACTTAGCACTGTGGATTTTTGTTTTGTTCAGTCTGATTAACTAGGAGATGAATATGCAGGAGACATACGTATTGTTCGGTCTGAGTAGGATGATGGCTGATGTTTCTTGTAAGTAACCAATAAGCGATCTCTGATTAAATGGGGCTTTCGAGGATTTGTTATTTTTTGCTGAGATGGGACGGGTTGGTACTGTACGGCCCGTGGTCTTCATCTGACATGATCCATTTTCGTTGATACGGGCCTCGTTTGCCCGGCTTGCTCAAACATAGGGGCTAACCCTAGTTTGAGTCCGACTGAGCGGTAGCGTCAGCTTCGTCATCGTGTACAGGTCAATAAAATAAATAAAGAAATGTGGCAGAAGAAACCTATTAGTTAGTTTTTAGTACTAGAGTACAATGGTTTTGGGCTAGCCGTTTGTCTATCTGTGCATGTTTGTCTGAGAATTTGTGACAGCTGGATCAGGGAATGGATGTAGAACTAAGATGTAAATCCGATGTTCAATGTGTTCATTCGATTCTTTTCATTCGGGAAGATTGGATTGGTGAATTAAGTTACAATAAGTTTACCGACACATGTGAATCATCCATTTCCGGTCAGCATAGCATGATGAAATCCTGTTTTTGTTGTAGTTCTATTAGTTTGCTTTTCCACTACTGATGTATACCTTATCGGTCATTTTATACACTTCTAGTCAATCTCTTTGCATCTTATTTCTTTATTCGGCATGTTATGAACCCTTTTATTACTATATCCTAAATTAGATTCATACTAACACTCACACAATTAATTGAATATTCTCTTGTATACACTCACAATCTCTCCCATTCCAAACGTACAAACGCTCGTTCCTTCGCGATAACACAAACCTGGCTACAAACGCGAACATGCAATTGCAATCATCTACGTATATTCAAGCAAGCGGTTATAGAAACCTAGACTCATACCTTTAGTTGGACCAATTAAGCAATGACTCTCATACTCACTACAAACCAAACGTTCCACGGCGACATGACCGGAAACTCTAGTGATATGGGGAAACTGGCTCTTCTCTTGAATATTCTCTTGTATACACTCACAATCTCTCCCATTCCAAACGTACAAACGCTCGTTCCTTCGCGATAACACAAACCTGGCTACAAACGCGAACATGCAATTGCAATCATCTACGTATATTCAAGCAAGCGGTTATAGAAACCTAGACTCATACCTTTAGTTGGACCAATTAAGCAATGACTCTCATACTCACTACAAACCAAACGTTCCACGGCGACATGACCGGAAACTCTAGTGATATGGGGAAACTGACTCTTCTAGCATCTAGCACTAAAAATTTGGACATCAGACTCACGTTCCGCGTGCAATCATTCAAGAATACATGCGAATATGCGAATGACCACACGATTATAACATTGAATTTATTCACGCGAAGTTCAACACAAGCTAGCGCAAGCGACAAACACGTTAACATGCAAACGCTCGAGAACTTCGCGATCACACTATCCACGCCAACAGACAGATATGTACCCCTGGACTCATAGTTCGACTTTACATACAATGTCACACGCAATAACCCAGTTAAACTCATTCCGGAACCGGTTCGGATTTCTGAATGGAGTCATTATGGATTCCAAATCAAATGCAACAACCGATTCCGACTCAATCGGTTTCAGAATCGGTTGTTGCATTTGATTTGGAATCCATACTGACTCCATTCAGGATTCCGAATCAAATTCCGAATGATTTGACCGGGAATGACAGGTTTTCTTCTGGCAACCGGGGGAAGTACATCTAATTTTTCCTTTTTTCTCTCCATTGACATGTATCATCTAACATCTTCTATCTAACCATCGCAAACGGTCCTTTTTCCCTTTTCCTATCGCTATCCTTCCTTTTCAAAAGGTCCTTCCCGGTCAGCGTGGCAAGCAGAAAGCTAGCAAAAGTTGAGCAAAGCGAAATTGATGCTGGCAGAGTTTCTGCGAGCATTTTGCGCGATTTGTGCGAGAATTCTGGCAACGAATTCGCTCAAATGCAACAACCGTTTCTGACAAAGGCGGTTAAACCAATCGATGCTGCTCATTTTTATCCAGAATCCAGCCTGAAATGTACGGCCAAGATCTCTGCACGCTTTCTGCCACATCTTTGTCAGATGTTTTGCTCGATTCGTGCTAAATTTTACCAGGTAGGAATTACCAGGATCTTTGCACAATTTATGTCCGAGTTATGCCAGGGTTTTGCTCGGTTCCTGTCAAAATTTGCTAAAAAACACGAGCGAAACCGAGTTTGCCCTAGCTCAACTAACCCGACAGGATACGCGCAGAAATCTAACAGGGCTGCCAAACCAAGACTTACAGAAATCTAGCAAAGCAGTCTCTGTCAGAAAATTTGCTCACTGGGTCAATGCTAAATGACTAACCCTTGCGCCATCTGACTTTCAATTAATGAAATGGGTACCCCAAGTCATATTGTGAGTAATTTTTAGTGAGCGTGTAACTTGATTTTGACATTTCTGCTCAGCTGCTTCGTGTTGCAGTTATTCCGTGAAAAAAGTAAACAACATTCACATGCAATTCTTGTTTTAAGTGAAATTCCGTAAAATACAGCAGTTTTGTGCTCATACCCGTTAAATACTGCCAACACACTAGTTTTTACCGAGGAGCAGTTTAGATTGGAACACTATAAACATGGTTATCGCTGCTTTTGAAGTAAGTTAATGAATTCCAAGTTTATGATCCAAATTGAATATTTTAATTCACTTCAGAACGAAAAAAATCTTCCACTGAACGAGTTGATGATTCCGCTGGATGAAGACGGCATAGAACGATCGGTTCCAGCTCTGGTTTGTATTGTATTTGTTTGCTTTGACGGTCAAAGAAATTGTTTTTTTTACGTGTCCGTTCCAGAACGAAAAGTGGAAAGACTCACGCATCTTCACACGCTACACTTCGTTCCCGTTCCGCGCCAACACCACCCTGGTAGAGGAAGGTGCCGCTCTGGAGCAATGGTTCAGCGAAACGGGCTGGTTCGTCAAAGATATGGAATGGTTACTGGGGTTGGAACATTACCGGTAATCTGTGGCAAAATTCTAAAATGCCATTCATCTACTAACTTTCACATTTTCAGTTTCTGGTCCACGTTGGTTTACAATCGAGGCGCCATCGAGAGTGTCGTTTCATTTACCCAGTCCGCCGTCCCTTACTACCTGGCAGGAGCGGCTCGCAGCTCACCATCCGTATTTCCACTTTATTCAGCAGCTCATCGTGCCACCCTGCAGGTCATCTGTCGGATGATAACCCAGCGGGAGTCCGACCGGTGCTGGATCGGTAAAGAATTTTTAGGTGAGCTACTGTACAAGCACTACTTGGTATCGATTCCGCTGTTGTTCGATCTGCTGCCGGTGTACGGACGAGACAACAAGCAGGTGCTGACGCTAATGGTACAGACTATTTTCAAGCTACAGCCGAAATACGGTCAAGATCTGAAAGTTGGATTAAAGTTTCTGCAGAGTGTAAGTATTGAAGTCCTGTATTAAGATTAAATCTAATCAAAATTTTATTTTTTTTTCAGACCTTCAAAACCATCCAACAACAAATCGTAACGGATCGACTCGACGGAAACATTGCAAGCCTAACCAGGCTAAACGATCTCGCCATCTACACGTTAGATTGCAGCACTGTCCTTGCCCTGCTAGTGGAATGCTATCCGGACTGTCGATCCATCTGTACCGAGCTTGCCATGGAGCAATCGATCACCAACTTTTACGATAACACCATCGTCGTCCTCTACAAAAACATCCATGCAATGGATAACGAATCAACCTATCTGACCTATCTGAACACGGCCCGAATGGAACTGCTATCCGCTTTCCGAGGAATCGTTAACTTTCAGTTGGAAACTGTTCTAGACAATCCGCAGCGTAGTCTGATTCCAGCGGACAAGTTTCTGTGCACTCTAACCGAATGCCTATCGGATCCGGTCTTCGTGAAAGACTACCAACGGCACTACCCGGTCGAGCAGGATTTGGACGTGCTGAGGCAAGCCTGTCGAAGTGTGGATACCTTCAAGATGGACTTCGTCCAGAATGCATACTGCTTGGAAGATGGCGCAAATGGTCTTAGCAATGGTTATGTGGAACCGCTTCCGGAAGACGATGAAAGTTTTGGTGAAGCAGCGGGAGGTGTTGCGGAAGATGAACTGGCCGAAGCTGGTCCGAGTACAGCGAGTGGTCCGGTGCTTACACCGGAACAGCAAATCGAAGCGAACGTTCAGAAGGTGCTGGATGTTCTTCCGCATTTGGGTGATGGTTACGTGAGGAAGATACTAAGCCGGTACGATGATGTGGAGCAGGCAATTGCGGCTGTTCTGGAGGGAAATTTGCCGCCGGATTTGGCGAACGCGGATCCAACGGAGCCGTACATTCCGGCGGACAAGTTGGATACGCTTTTCGTCGAGACCGGCATTGAGCGGTTGAATATCTACGATGGAGATGAATTTGATGTGTTGGTTCACGATCAGATTAAGGGTGTGATGAAGAAGGGTAAGGGAATGCCAGGGCAGCCGAAGAACTTGAAGGAGATGTTGGATGATAAGAGCCATGTTCGGGAGATGAAGGGTCGCTACCAGGAATATACGAACGTGTGTGACGAGTACGATGATGAGTATGACGACAGTTTTGATGCGATGGCGGACAGTGAGTCTAAAACGGTACGACTGACGGCAGCGATGAGGAATGCTTTGGTTGATGAGCTGGAAGATGATGATGAGGATGATGCGGAAGTGGAGGAGGATGTTGGACAGTCGGGTGGGAAGAAAACGCTTGATTTTTGCGAGAATCCGGAAGTCGTTCGTCAGCGGTACGAGGAAAGTCGGAGAAGCAAGTTTCAAGCTAGACAGGGTGGTTTTGTGCCACCGGGTGGTGGTTCGGGAAAGGATGTGGTAGGTAAAGCTAAGGGACAAGGGCAGGATAAGTCCGTTCTGTTGAATCGAAAACAGAAGGGCGAGCACAAATCGAGCCGGGCGAACCATAATCGCAAGCAGGGAGCTACGTTTAAACGAAATAAAGGTATGATTCCGTCCTGAGGTGTGAAATGGAAGGGGAGCGCCTGTCGGGTGGAATAGAGCAGATTTTGACTATGAAACGGGTGAACTGAAAAGAAATGCCATAAGCAGCTTCGGACAGAAATAAAAATACAAAGCGGCCGGCTGGAATATTAAATTATATTAAATTGTTTGATTTACTTTCTAATTTGAAATATCATGCTAGACGCTTGGTTAGACGATTTTCAAACGGGAATGAAACAAAACATATTGAGAAAACATGACTCCAGTCCAGCATATCCGATATGTTTATTCTTTTGAATAACTATCTAGTTGACTGGTTTGGATTGCAGTCACCTAGGTTTTCGGTGCGTCATCCTGCCTCAGTTCCGCGAGATGTTCCATCAATTGCGAATTCGGTGAGGGCAGTCGACAAGGCCTACGACTCTACTGAAGTTGGCAAAAATGGCGATTTCGGATCATATGCTATGCAGACTATGACCTTCGTGGCCCACTGCCCTCGCAGAAGCGGCCAATTCATGGCGAATGCTTTTCCGTCAAACACCCGGCCCCCTCGAATCAATAACGAAGCGATACGTAGACGACTTGTGTAAATACGGAGCAAGAGGGGCATCAACCCCGTGCATTAGGAAAGCGGGTTTGAGATACCAACCATCTGGGTTGCCTAAAGTGACGAAGCTGATGCAAAGAATCGAAGAGCTCGACGAATTCGTGAAAAGCAAGGGCAACGTGCACGGACAGATCAGGGGTCTAGTGATTCTAATAAATTCGCCGCAGCAGCAACCGAATGCGAACAGATGGCATTCCTGGAGAGAGCTGAAGTGGCTGAATATCACGGAGGTAGCGCATGCAAATCCCAAAGGGTGGCTGGTATTTCCGTTCTGTGAAAGAGTAAGGGAAACACAAGGAGAGAAGGAGGAACCGAAGAGGCCCAAGAAGGTCAGTGAAAGACAGCGAAACAGCCGACAAATGGAGAGTAAATGGCGAACAGTAGAAACCGTAGAAGAGTGAAAACTCAGAAAAAAGGATGGAAAGAAAGAAGAGCTTCAGCCGCACCAGGAGAGATATAAGGGAGATGCTCTAGTCATCACAGCAAACGATGGCGTGACGTACACTGCGATCCTTAAAAGGATGAGAGAGGAATCCATGCTGAAAGTGCTGGGGGAGAACGTAGTAAGAAACAGTTGCACTCAGAAAGGCGAGATACTGTTCGAGTTGTAGAAAGATCCATTGATCAAGAGCTCGGTCTGTCGGGAACTCGTGGCATAAGCGGTGACAGGAGAAGCGAAGGTGACAGCTTTAGTTCAGGAAGCAGTGGTCTAGTGCAGGAACCTGGACGGGATCACAACGGAAGACGAAGTGAGGAGCGCGCTAATAGTCCAATGTAACCTAAAGAAAGAGCAGATGCCAATCAGATTGAGGATCGCCAACCAGCTTACGTCGACCGGTAATATCAAAGGCAGATGGGCGGTCCGCTCACTACGATTGGTTCCTAGGTGCCTGGGTTATAGCCATCAGGTAAGAAACTGTAGTGGACCGGGCAGATCTGATCTGTGCAGAATATGTGGGGAGAAGGGACACATTGCCAGAGACTGCATAAAGCAATCGAAGTGCTTGCTCTGCACAAATGAGCGCGGAAAGGACACCACATGACGGGAGGCTTCTTGGGCGCCAGAGTACAAGAATGCGAAGGCAGGCCAATGATGCGCATGCCGCAAAAATAGGACGATTGCGGTGAGCTGGACACGTCGAAAGAATGTCGGACGACGACCCAGTGAAGATGGTTCTTGAGGGCGAGCCTACAGGAACAAGAAGATGGGGGGCACAACGAGCACGGTAGATCGATCAGATAGAGGACGACCTACGGACCCTTCGAAGACTGCGAGGCTGGCGACAAGCAGCAACAAGACCGAGTAGAGTGGAGACGGCTTCTGTATACAGCAAGAGACAACAAGGCTCTAGCCTAAACGACATGACATGCAGGCCAATGATGATGGAGATAAATAACCCAGCTTAATCTCAATCATTGCGGCATTGCAGAACAACTGTTGTGGCAGTCGACAACAGAAACGAAGTGTGGCGTTGCAGCAGTGCCGTATCGTGTTCCTCCCGATAATGGTAACTGGGTGGTGGATACTGCAGGGATGGCGGCAATCCAAGTGATAGGCGCTTTCCCTGTCCAAGAGGTGGTGGATAGTACACACGAAGACTTCGTGATCGCCGGGATTTACGGCGTATTTGTATGTAGCTGTTATGTCCCCCACGATGGACACTAGAGTAGTACCATCGGAAGCTGGATGTAAAGCTGTGCAACGAAGTTTCCGTAAAGACAGTCTGGAATCTACGGCGAGCTGGTGAGCAGTACACAACTAGCGACCACCAGGTGATCCACTACACCATTGATCGGCGGAATCGCAATGTAACGCGGAGAGTGAGGATTGCCGAGCAGAAGTGGAAAATATAGGACTTGGACCTGTTTGTGGATGCACTTGAGCTGTCGGAAACATTAACGAGGGCATGTGGCATAACAATGCCGAAGAAAATGGGGCCAGGGAACTGCTGCGTATTGGTGGAACAAAAGGCTCAACATCCTCCGGGCTGCGGCCTAGAAACCAGAAAACGCGATCAGAGAGAAAGATCTGAGGTAGACAGAGAAGAGCATAAGGTGATGCTCCGGGCGGCTACGGCCACTTTTAAACGCGAGATAGTCCTTAGTAAATCCACCTGCTAGAAGAAGTTGTGTAAAGAAGTAGACGGTAACCCCTGGGGCAACGATTACCGTGTCGTGATGGCCAAGATCAGGGGTCCAACGACGCCAACTGAAATGTGTGCTGACAAATTGAAAATTACCGTGTCTTTTCCCGAAACACGACCCAACCGCATGGTCGTCTATACCGCACGTTGATGCAGACAACGAGCTCCTTATCGTGGCAAAAGGGCTGAAAGCGAAGAAAGCCTTCGGTCCGGACAATATCCCCAACGTGGCACTGGAGACCGCGATCTACAGAAAAGCCAGAACGAAAGCTACTTCCCGGATAGACGGAAGATCCAGATGTCAAAACCAGGGAAGCCACCAGGGCATCCAGCATCGTTGCTGGATACTCTTGGTAAACTTCTGGAAGGGGTCATCCTTAACAGGCTGACGAACTACGCAGAAAGTGAGAACGGACTATCGCAGAGGCAGTTCTGATTCCGGAAAGGGATCTCAACGGTGAACGCCATCCGCACAGTCATCGCGAGCGTAGAGAAAGCATTGAAGCAAAATAGAAGGGGCAATCGCTACTGCACCGTGAAAACAGTGCCAGGTAGGTGGCGATCGCCGTAGCGCTGCACAGAATGCGGGTGCTAGACTATCTGTACAACGTTTTGAAAAGATACAGAACCGAGCACTGGTTTAGAAACGAACATGGGGCAGAGGTCGATTAGGGTCACAGCGGCAGTACCTCAAGGCTCCATACTAGGCCCAACGCTCTGGAATATAATAGAGTGTCAATATTGCAACTGTCTGTCCTGCCGATAATCGTCGAGATCCTTGAAGAGGTGGAGATATTGACGGGAGAGACAATAGGCAGCGTGGAAATCTGGATGGCTGATGTCAAGTTGCAGCAAGCTTATCAAAAAACGGAGGTAGTGCTGGTCAGTGGATACTCAATTCCATCGAGGCAAGGAACATTGGAGGAGCAAGATGCAGCACGAGACGTCTCCTGTGTAACCCGTCAGGGTAACAATTTAGCACTGGGTGGAAATATACCCTTTTTTTGCGTATACACTCCGTAGAGTGTATTGTTTACGTAAAATTATGCTCACCGCTGTTCGGTACCGTTCACATTTAGTTGTAAATTTTTGTTCATTTTCGCGTTTGTGAACGGTTTTATTCGTACAGATAGGTTAGAAAATTTTTGTTTTATGTTTGTGAATTAGTAACATAGGGCTTAGGTAGGCTACCGCTCTCCTCTTGCAAAAATTCGTGTGTACTGGTTATGCTGCTCATCTTTGACAGCTGTGCGACAAGGCGGTTGGCGGTTTGTGATAGTCGAGTGCGGAAGGCGGCCATCGAGATAAGGGAGAAAGTGACGAAAGCCAGGAACAGACGTTCCAGATTTGTTCCTTTTTTCGGGACAGTTTCCCGCCACCGTAACAAAAGTTCAGTGCGCGCGTGTGACGGCAAGCGAAATCCGTCAGTGTAGTGTGTGTGGTCCGGGCATACGAAAAAGTCCTGGTGTAGGGTCGCCGAGACGGGAAGCTAATCGCTAAGGAGCTACTCGCTTCCCCGGCTAAATAAAAAGGACCCAAGTGACACCAGTGCCGTTCTCACTGTGGAGGATCAGTCGAACGAGCCAAGCTCTCCTCCACAGTTAATTGCCAAGGAGAACGAAGCAGGACGGGCAAAGGTTCCCCCTGGGAAGTTTACTGCGGTAACTTCCGGGGTCGTTTACGACGAGTAGACGATCCGGCGATTCGTTGCCAACGTCGCTAGGGAGGTTCCAACAAAGGAGCCAAGCTCACCCCCATAGCTAAAAGCCAAGGACCGCTGCCGGAGCAGCCAACGACACCAGCAGGAGAACGCGGCCGTTGTGTTCCCGGCCGGTCGGAAGAAACCGCCCGCCTTCCCGCCATCGTCAGAAGCAGCTAATCAACTTCATTGACAGAGTGCAGCAGAGGAGATTTGGTGGAATAAAAGTTGGTAAATCTATTAATTTATTTCTTTGTTTACACTTTTCTTGTGAAACGAAAATCCGAAATTCTGTAGAAGCACCTAGGCCGCCCTGAAAAGAAGGGTTCGCCGGGCAAACAAGAATCCGAGTAGCGGGCAAACCCCTACTTACACCTGACGGGTGTTCCATTCTCAATACTAATGTATGGCGAATCGAGCTTGGCTGTTGCGCTGAGCTCAAAGTGAAACCGGAGAAAGTTGACAATCACGTTTCGCCTAATAGATGGTCGTGTCGCGAGCGCGTACAGAACGATATCGTCGGTGGCGGTATGCGTCATTGCCGGTATGACTCCCATTTGCATCAATCTGACTGAGGATGTGGAATGCAACCAGCAGAGAAATCCACGTAATGAAAGGAAACTGTTCCGAGCGGACTCGTTGGCTAATTGGCAGCAAGAGTAGGATAACGTGGAGAAAGGAAAATGGATCCACCGATTCATCCCAAATGTGTCAGTGAACAAATGCTTCGGTTCGGATATGCTTCGTCACCCCCTTGCCAGGAGTGCGAAAACGTGCCAAAATCTGGCCTAGGTTCGAAGAAGTTCGAAGGGGTATGTCTAGTGTGACAGTTGACAATATCGACGAAGAGATGTGCCACGACAAGCATATCTGGGACACTCTCAACAGAATGGTTACGAGTATACTCTTCGACCAGCAGAGGAACTAAGGAAGGGACCAGCAAAGTAGCGGCGTCAGCTAGAAAGCCGACGTGAATCCACACATCGCGTTTCGGGAGAAATTCCAGCGCCGGAGAACTCTCCGTCGGTGTTGACTAGGTCCACCCTCGGGGACCAGTTGAGTAGTACGAGACTTAGCACCAGGTTCGGGTCGTCGGCGCGCCATTGAACCGGACCGGTTTCACCAGAGTTGCCCTACCGACCTCGACACCCTACCGGATAGCTCGTGAGTATGTTAGATCCACCGCCAGGGATTAGCGTGAGAAGATCGCGTCGAACAGCTAGCAGTGGGTCACTGGAACAGGTTCGATACCTGCTTAACCCGTTGAGTAAGCTAGGTCCACCATCGGTGACTAGATCGAATAGATCGGGACGAAGCGGGGAGCTAAATGGCCCACGGAAACGATTATTGATATCTGGAGAAAGCTACCGCTGAGGAATTTACAATAGGGAAAATTCACCACCGTGGATTGTCCGACAGAATCGTGACAAATATGGGAGCTAATTGACTCGTGAAACAGACATCGGTACTGAGACAAATTTCGCCGCCGGGGAACTCTCAGTTGGAGCAGGGTGGTGTTAAACCGCCGGATAATATCTGGGGCCTTATTCTCACAGTTACGTCACCTAGTGACTAGAAGGAAATTTCCTTCTATTCACTAAGTGACGTGACTGTGAGAATAGGGCCCCTGAGTAGATAAAGCTGATCGCTGAATGACTCACGAAAATTGTCTACATCAACGATTCTCAACGCGAAGAATATCTCCTGTGGGTTTTCTGACCTTTCAGAAATTATCTGCTCGCTGACTTCTGTGCGGGTAGTCCACCGGAGTACTCTTCAGCGTTCTAGTGATGGTTCATCTGATCTCCGGACACCACCTGTTAGGGAGGATTCCCACGTGTCCTGGAGAAGCAGGTTACGGCGGTCTGCCAACATCCGAGCAAATAGTGACTTCGTTGGCGGATTCCGTCTTCTGTCCGTGGATGCATGTCGAACTGTCATCACTGAAAACAACGACGTCGTTATATTCGACTACTTCGGATATATCGTTCCCTCTTCTGATTCATGCACGGGAGCTTCACATCGTCACCTGTTTGCATGTCCCATGATATGAATGAGGTCTCCGCTTTAAAAATGAGCCGCCGACATTTGCAGCCCACTTTCCGAGTCCCTCCGGGAATATACAGGCATATATATCCCGCTGGCGAGGTCCCACGAGTAGCGATTTCCAAATCATGACGCCGAGCTCGGCTGGTCCCGGATATACATCTCCTACAACGCCAAGCATATGGGCTGAGTCTGAGCAACGATCCTCTGTAGGTTACCTAGGCATCCTCGCAGGCAATTTGTGTTCCTCTGGATAGTCAGTGTTATTGATTTGTTGGTTGAAGCGATGGAGTAGGGATCGAATTGGCACATACCATTTATCATTGGACACCGGTTCATGAGGGAAGGTGAACTATCAAAACCGAACCAAATTAAAGCGGATGCGAATAGCTCATGGACTAAGAGCATTCCTGAATTTTTTATCATGCAACAAGCAGTAACTTAGCTGGAAGATCATCGTCGGAATTCACGTTCGGAAGACAAAATCAATCGCAGGAAATACCCACGATTAACGAACCAGAAAGGCTCTCTTTCTTTACTTACTCATTCGATTATTTATAGCGTAAACTTTCCAATATTGCTTCAGTGTATCGGAAGACCCTGATTTCGACTAGTATATTATGCTAAGAGTTAAGGAACAAAATCATAAGGGGTTGAGTTACTAACGAAAGAGAAAGTAAACAAAGAGAAAATGTCACTTGCAGATAGGATCTTTTGACATGTGTAGCTAGATATGTTTACACCCGCACACTATTAAGGCGGGTTGTTGGCGGGTTACGGCGGGTTGTCCAGAACAATGTTTCAGTAGCCTACCGCTCGCCCGCATATTTTTTAACCCGCCAAGTCGCCATTTCGTTGACTGGGACAATGTTGAAAATCGCGCCATCTGTATGTGAACGCCATTACATTCCTACACTGTCGATTAGCTGCATTAGCAGTCTGCTTTCATCGACAAGCCAGAGCTGTGCAATCTTATTCTGTCTTCATTGAAAGGATATAAAAAGGTTTAGAAAATCTAGACAAGTATCTTAAAGTTCAGTAGGGAAATAGATAAAGTGAATTCTTGTTCGAGTGCGATTTTGATTTAAGGTAAAGATTTCCGACGCTGGAATTAGACGCAGATTCCGTGTTCCAGGAGCCATACTTACCATCTTCGAGGAATTCTAACTGCGTTTCTGACTGTACCTGGAAATAAATGGACGATGATCCGTACCTACTCTCGCTGTGTTCTTCTCTCAGGTTTTTTTTTCGGAAAATGTCTGTTCTCTGTGATCAATTTGTGAATGGAAATTGCTGAGCAGTTGTGAAGTATTTACTAATTGCCGTCTTTCTTGAATGTTTTGCGTGAAATTTAAATCAAAATGTTCTCTTTTTCGAGGGAAAACAGTGTCAATTTGAAGGAAGTAGAAAGTATCATTGGCGATTTAGTCTGGACTTTTCGGATGCTGCTCAGAAATTAAAATGATTTCGAAGAGTTCAAAAGTTATTGAATTCTTTATTCAGATAATTTTTTCTCACATATTTATTAAAATATGTTTTACTAAAAGAAAGATTTAAATTCTAATTAGCTATTGCATTATTTGATTAGTTTATTGTCGTTTTTTTACTATACATGTATGCATTTAAAAAATCTAGCAACGGCTATCAGTTCATTTGACTTGATCATCACACGATCTCGTCAGTTATTGTCATAAAGTATATCAGTGATAGATATTTATTACTAGCATTATTTCTGATCTTTTCAAGACAGTCGTTCGTATTTGTAAAGATATCATTGATTGATACGTGATTCATTTAATTTATACTGATTTCGTTTTTGGATCCGAATCAGAGTAGGCTCGCCCTCATACTTGCAAACTACATACATTTTTAGCTTTTTTGACAGACCGACTACCCTGATCCGGATTCTAAAACCTATTGGGAATTGTGAATACTTTCATCATGACTGCTTTTTTCATTGTAGAAACTGGTTTACCATATAGGTTACAAGGTGGATGCTGGTAGCACATGTATCGGAAAGGACACCTGTGTTAGTTGAAAAACCAACGTTCGAGATTTTCACAGTACAAGGTACACCCCCACGAGATAGAAGAACGAAAAATCGAGAGGATGCGACGACCACAATAATGGCGAAAAAAGATAAGGTTTTGCTATACTACACTCAGAATCCTGCGTGGACCGCAGTAGGCGCTGTGCTTAGTTATGTCAAATATTCTAAAACGACCTAGTTTTGAAGAGATAAGCTAAATCATTTGAACAAATTACTTCAAGAAGAGAGTGGAACTGAATAACAGTGACATTTCGGCTCATACTCAAAACTGGCATCTCGAAGCAACCGTTTGTTGACAGTTTGAAGACGTCGCTTCGTTGAAATAGAGTGAATAATTCAACCCGTTACAAAGATAAGTGCTAACCGGATAAGGACTTTCCCAAGTATTTTTTCTAATTCAACCCCGTTAAATTTCACGGTTCTAAGACTACATGTCTAATACCAATGCAAAGATACCACAGAATAGACGTGGGAAAAATAAACCGTAATGAATTTTTAAGACTCGCTTCAAAATGGTGAAATGCTACATAGAAACATTGCGGACTGGGACGGATAAAAATTCATACATACAGAAATTGACTCAAGAGACAGAAGCTTAAGATAGACACGCTTAAGCGGCGACAGTTTTGAGCTAACCTGCCATAATATAAAGACTGCTAGTATATATCTTTATTCCACTAGTTTTGGCATTCATGGAGAAGAACTCTAAACCTTCAGTGTCGGTTGTTGTAAAAAAGAAGGTGAAAAAGTTGGTGAAAACAAAAAAGAAAACAAAAGAAAATAAACAATTCTGACTTCAAACTCATAATTAAGGACAAACTTTAGAGTTTCTCGGCCCCGACGTCGAAGCCGATAGCGCTGATTGCTATCCAGTCGTTCTAGTGTCTTATTTACTACATCTGCTTGCCTCCGCGAATCTATACTAGAGACTACTAATATTTCGCAGTGATAATATCACGTGTCAAAAAATTCGCTTGATGCGAGAGTGATACAGAAAATTTTATAGAAATTGAATCAAATCGCAGTAGGTTGGTGCAGTGACAGTTCGCCTACGAATAGGAAAAAGAAATCATTGAGAAATATCGGTGTCAACACCAGAGTGCTTTTTCTACAAGAATCAGTGATGAAAAGTTTCCAGTTCAAAACACCATCAACGAAAAGTTTTAAACGGTACAAACACAGTGTTTAGGACGATTTATCTACGAGTAGGAAATAGAAATTGTTGAGAAAGTTTTGCAAGCATTTGATAAGAATCCGTGAAAACAGTTCCCAGTCGAAAGTGCTAACTGTAAACAGCTTTCAAATGAATACTGTGAGTGTTCGAGTAGCTGACCTTCAGTTCCAGGGAGCAAAACCGTGCTCTTGTTTATAGAAGATTAAGTGTAGTGGTTAGATTAAAGACGTTGTTACGCCCGTAAAACGCAGGAAGTTAGGGCTGTGGCGCTAGTAAAGAAAAAAATATATAAATTTGTTCAAGTAAAAGAATTACAATAAAAGAATATTTGTGCAGCGCCCATAGTTTTCGGCCAGCATCAACCCTGGAAAATTTCTCCAAGTGGTGCACCATGGAAGCTAATTTCCTGGGTTACATCACCAGCTACAGCCTTAAGCTAAGCTGATATTTTGATGCACTCGCGCTTTCCAAGCCATATGTTTACGGAAAAGAATAAACACTTTGTTTAATTAAACACAGTTTGTTGCTGCCAGCAGCAGACGGTGACGCTTTTGTAGAAAGTAAAGGCTTCCGAGTATGAGTCATAGTGAACTACTGATTCATCCACCGGGGTCTTTACCCTCGCGAGCGTGGAAAGAATGTTTTGTTTAGGTCTGAGACTCTCTCAGAGAGAAGTCTACACAGACGAAATGATAAAAGTCTTTTGCGTCAGATTGGAAGAGGTCAGTCGTAATAAGTTAGTTAGTGTTCGCGCGTAGCAGGCGCGCGCGTGCGAAAGTCAGCCAGTCGCAGGTCACATTACCGTAAAGCAAATATAGTGATCACGGTACTCATAATTCGGAATTGAAGAATATTGTAACAAGTGGGCATTTAAAGTAAACTGTGGAGAATTAAAACTATTC
Organism: Topomyia yanbarensis; assembly: GCF_030247195.1. Lineage (NCBI taxonomy): Eukaryota > Metazoa > Arthropoda > Insecta > Diptera > Culicidae > Topomyia > Topomyia yanbarensis. The sequence continues at coordinate 212,542,364 of NC_080670.1, read as the reverse complement.
ATACTATTCGAGGTGATTGTAATAAAACTGTGTTGAAAAAGGTAACTCCGAGGAAGTATTCCTACATTCTGGTGACAGCGGAAACTTAAAGCCGCAAAAGTGAAAGGCTAGGAAACGCCTAAAAACCTTGACCATAAGTGCAGTCACCTCGACTAGATTCGTGAAAAGCAGAAATGACGGTAGGCCTAATTTTAACCCACGTCCAGATATTTGAGTCAGAAATTTTTGCCCCAACCTAAAGCAGCAAATGTAACAATTTGTAAATAGTGTAAATAATACGTAAGCTGCTATGTTCATTTAGTTCTGAGTCGCATATGCTATGTTGACTGAAAAGATTGACTTTATTTTCCGTTGTCGTCGGTCGTCTAAGTTGAGACAATTTTACAGCGCTGTGCATTAACCTCATCAAATCGGTAGCGGTAATATCACGTGTCGAACGTTTTGCGGAATTCGGGAGTCCAAAAAAGCGAGCTCCAGCAAGTACCAGTACAGAACGAAAAACAGTCGTAGCCGGTAAACTCGTTTTGAAGATGGCAACTAGAATGGAAATAGTCAAACTTTTGACGACGTAAAAACGTTAAGGGTGGCCTACTGTGATTAGTATGACTTTTATCTATCTTGCGTCAAATTGAAGGGAATGTTTCTATATCCAAAATAGCTCATCAGATCGTAAGCAGCAGCTTATGATGGATCCGAAAAATGTCCCAGAAATCATAAAGATCCGATCTGGTGTACCGAGAGTTGCTTCACGAACTGCACTAATTGAGGTGCCCGATTCCTTGGAAAACCTCGTAAGCAGTTAAAAGTTATGTTGGTCCAGAATTTAGGTTGTTTGAAAACACCTAGCCAGAGTAGGTACCGTTAGTGATATCCAGTAAAGACCGACGAACGCACGCAAGTGCAACAAATGATGCCGTGACCAGGATAATACGAATAGGAAATAGAAAATATTGAGAAAGCGCAGTGATTGGTTAATCAGTTTCCTCAATTTTTTTTATGGAAAATCTAAAACGACCTAGCTTTGAAGAGATGGCAAAATACATAACGTCTAAAACTACATTATGAATTGGCCATCGTCGAACTTGCTGAAGTGAGAAATGGTGAGTCTCGAGGGATGCGGGTTCGAATCTCGCTTCGGGGGGAATTTTTTTCACATAATTGCATTCGCTTCCCTCATCATTACCATTTCGATCAGTTTTCCCCATTTGGATACCAACGGGGAAGTCTTAAATTCGGGCTATACTTTTTTGTGCACAAAATGGGCCAAATCTCATTGAATTCTTTGATCATTTGCCTATTCAGATAGACTTTTAATTCAATTAGAATTCAATTGAATTTTAAAAACATTGTTCCTTTGATTTCCTCGGTGTGCGTTGAAACGGTGTGCTAGTTATGGTTGCTGTTAAATAAAAAAAACCAGTCCTGTTATAGCACTGACACGTAGCGATCTGGCTTTGATACATTACGAGGGTTGTCTGAGTAATGATAGTCCCTTCGTTTTGAGTTTATTAAGTCAGATGGGAAGGGATTGATCGGGCCCGCTGCGCGTCATTGGAAATCAGAAGAACCATCATATATCTAGCTGGAGACTCGAGATTTTGAATCTGTAAAAGAAGTATTAACGAACTGGTGGCGTTACCTAACCCGGAAAAGATCCATAATTAAATCAGAGTCAGGTTACTCAGCAGTGTTTCAGAAGGCAGACACTCACGACGACTTATCCATGCAACAAATTACGATCAAAAACAAACTAATTCCTCAACCAGAAACTTGGCACCAGATTGACAACGCGATTCTCAACAACTGGAAAGCAACGATTTTGCAAACCATTCCCTATTTTATCATGAAACATAATTAGCGCATCCCATAAGTTTTCGGCAGTGGCCCAGAATCGTACATAGTTCCTACATCAGCAAAACGACCATTCGGTAGCAAGCAAAGCAACGACACACGGACTCAGCGAGCCTTAGCAGTTGTTGCCTTGCAAAATAGCCTACATAGCAGAGCGATAGGGATTAGGGGCTTTAGGTTCAATCATAATTGACTTGGAATAAAGCATTCAGTTGAAGTTAGACTTCAGTTGTGAAAAGACGTTTTTCAATTTTTTAACAATTAAGATTAGATGGTATGTCTCATTACTTGTATATATAAGTTACAACCAATCTTTCAGCCATAACAAAACACCCGCCGAGCAGAATAAATCCCTTAACTAAACGATCATCGCCATCGACGTTGAAGTGCACATAATTGCTGCCAAAGCATATCGCTACCGTCTTGCTGCGGCCACACGAATCAGATAGGGTTAATTGAAGACTCAGCAAATATGTCGAGTAGGGAATCTAAGTCAGAAGAATAAAATATTAAATTGAAATAGAATTTGAAAGAAATCGCACTAGGCTGGTAGCATGTGTGTAATTGTTGGTGTCGCATACGCTGAAGTAATAAAACTCTTAATAAAACATCTTCAAATCTAGTGTACATCCTACATGGCGACCGTGACAGTGTCGCGAACCAAATGAAATGAAAAGGTGTGCGATAGACAAAACACAAAATTGAACATAGGTGAACATTAAGTAATACAGATAAATCACTTCGTGTCGGACCGTAACGCAGTTTCCGAAAACGGAGGCAAGTCTACAAAGGGTTTTTTTTTAAGAAGTCAAACTAAAATTATTACCATAGTGTATCACGGTTCGGCGAAAGACGCAATTCGGCGAAGAAACGGCCGAGTTATTAGAATTGGAGCCGAGGGCGTGACACTCTTTTATAAAAATAAAAATATTTCACCTGGTTTTATATCTGTTTATATGCTGGATTCTTTTCCCGGGGCAAAAATAATATTCCGTAGTGATAATATCACGTGTCAAAAATTTCACTTCGTAGAGAATTTGAGTCAGATCGTAGCAGGCTGGCAGGCGGTAGTATTTATGACAGTTACCATGCAAATAGGAAATAGAAATCATTGAGAAAGTTCAGATTCCAGTAGACTGAATCAGTGATGAAACGTTCACCAACGACAACAAACAGTTTTCAGCGGTAAAATAGTGATCGTGACAGTTCCCGTACTAATAGGAAGTAGAAATCATTGAGAATTTTTTAGATTCGACCATCACTAAAAATCGATTCACACCACGTCGACCAGTTGTGCCATGTCAGTCAGGTTGTTAAATAGGAATCGATCGCGAATCGATCAGTCAGTTTTAGATAGTGTGTTAATTGGTGATTTCATTTGTAGTTTCTACAGTTAATGATTCAATATACTTTTTGTAATAGACCTGGTGGTTTAAAATAACTGGTGCAGCCGGTCGGTATCTGTTTAGAAGTGCTTGGAAAACAGTGTAAAAACTTGAATTCGTAAATCTGAGTTGAAGCAGGTCGGTGAGTAGTTTGATCCAGATCAAGTGAAAACATCCAGAGTCATCATGGTTTGGTTGTGGTTGGAGTTGATTTTTTCTGTTACAACACCCTTCGTTTTTATATGTAGTTGTATTAGCTGGCCCTAGAGATAAGAAAAATGTACACCTCTAACACTATAAAAAGTCAGCCAAACTGATTCAGGCGAAAAAATTCAAATTTTTCACATAGGAAAAAGAGTATTACAAAATTGTAGTGAACGGTTGTGTGTTTTTCAAAAATAATAGAAATAGAACTTAAAAAGAAATTACAGTGGAAGGTTAAATTTTTTTTTGGCACTCATGTGCAGCGCCCATAGTTTTCGGCCAGCATCAACCCTGGAAAATTTCTCCAAGTGGTGCACCATGGAAGCTAATTTCCTGGGTTACATCACCAGCTACAGCCTTAAGCTAAGCTGATATTTTGATGCACTCGCGCTTTCCAAGCCATACGCTTACGGAAAAGAATAAACACTTTGTTTAATTAAACACAGTTTGTTGCTGCCAGCAGCAGACGGCGACGCTATTATAGAAAGTAAAGGCTTCCGAGTATGAGTCATAGTGAACTACTGATTCATCCACCGGGGTCTTTACTCTCGCGAGCGTGGAAAGAATGTTTTGTTTAGGTCTGAGACTCTCTCAGAGAGAAGTCTACACAGACGAAATGATAAAAGTCTTTTGCGTCAGATTAGAAGTAGTCAGTCATTGTAGTCCGTCGTGGAAGTCGGTCGCGGAACTCAGTCGTATTAAGGCAAGTAAGTGAGCCGCAAGTAGTCAGTCGTAAAAAGTCGTATTAAGGCAAGTAAGTGAGCCGCAAGTAGTCAGTCGTAAAAAGTCGTATTAAGGCAAGTAAGTGAGCCGCAAGTAGTCAGTCGTAAAAAGTCGTATTAAGGCAAGTAAGTGAGCCGCAAGAGGTCAGTCATTGTAGTCCGTCGTGGAAGTCGGTCGCGGAACTCAGTCGTATTAAGGCAAGTAAGTGAGCCGCAAGAGGTCAGTCATTGTAGTCCGTCGTGGAAGTCGGTCGCGGAACTCAGTCGTATTAAGGGAAGTAAGTGAGCCGCAAGTAGTCAGTCATTGTAGTCCGTCGTGGAAGCCGGTCGCGGAACTCAGTTGTATTAAGGCAGTGGCCACCGTCGGCCGCGTCTGTACACATGTAACAACATGCTTCCTAATTTCTCGTTTTACTCTTAAATGTGTGATGTAATTTTTGAATGGCCTAATAAAAGGGTTTTATAGTCGTAAAAAGTCGTATTAAGGCAAGTAAGTGAGCCGCAAGTAGTCAGTCGTATTAAGGCAGTGGCCACCGTCGGCCGCGTCTGTACACATGCGACCTTTGGTCATATGATGACGACTTTTCGAGAAACATGTAGAGTATCGTTAAAAATAATATTCCGTAGTGATAATATCACGGTTCGAACGCAGTTCAACTCAAACTAGGATAAACTATAGAATTTCTTCGAAACTGCAGCGTTTGGTTACCTTGGAATTAACTCCCCGCAAATATTCTAAAACGACCTAGTTTTGAAGAGAGCAGCAAATTCGTCGCGCTTTCGTATACGAATTGTAAATAGAAATATATAGAGAAATTTCAGTGGCTGAACAGTGCTTGATCTGGATCAAGAGAACCATCCGGGATTGTATCTGTACCTTACAGCAGTAATACAATACTTAATTCAATAAAAGAACAAGGAATGCAAAATAACGGCAATAGCTTTGGTATCCAGATGGCTTCAGGTCTCTGTCAATAAACAGAAGAAAAAAATGTTGGTCGATCAACCTAAAGTAGAAATGACTGACGATCTGGAGATACATCGACGACATCTAGATAGTCAGCGAATTTTAACAACCGCTTCCATCCTCCAACGAGAAAGTAGCGGACAAGTTTAGCAATGTGAGTATAACTAATAACTCAACAACTTGGAAATTCTGAAATATTGCCAAATCGAATGAATCGAAAAACATCTCTTTCATGTCAAGCGCCAACATTTGGTCCTTCGAACCGGATAGGTGTGCGAGCGAAGCAGATGTAAACATTCACAAAAATAATATTCCGTAGTGATAATATCACGTGTCGAAGGCATTCTCTGTTTTGGCTATCGTTTGTCGAATGAATTGAAATAGAATTTGAAAGAAATCGCAGCAGGCTGAAGCCGTTGTTCACTGGCAGTTCGCATACGAATAGGAAATAGAAAATATTGAGAAAATTAGTATGATTTGAGTGGCAGAAGAAAACTACAAGGTCTCGTCGACATCACTCCATGCCCTGATCGGGTGATCAGGATTATTGCTGCTCCAGGATACGACACAAGCCACGGAATTCAGTATTTCTAGAGGAGATTTAGAAAAGAATACTTACCCTTGATAGCCGAGCGACCGAAATGGAATCTGGAGGCGAAACCACTAAAGGCGGACGGCATAGTTATCATCGAAGACAAGAAAAGCAATTACAGTCGATGGCTAAAGAGAGGCGTAGTCGAAGCACACCCTCTGTAGACGTGGCTGTACTAGATGTTTATCAGGAAAAAGACGAAGAGCTAACCACCACGAAAAACGTTTTATCTATCTTCCAGGACGAGCCAGGCCCAGAACCCACAATAAATACGAGAGAGATGGTATCTACAAAAGGGTAAAAAACCACGGGAAAAAGACGACAGAAACGAAGGATAAAATGCGGGCGCAAGGAATAACCGCGACGACCAAGTACGTCGCGGTATCCTCGGACGCATCCTTCACGGACTAATCCACGTCCCAAACCCAAAAAGTTGCAATATAAATTGAACATAAGGTACCTGTCACTACTAATGATGATCATCTTCATGAAAAGTAAACGGGCTTATCGCCTATGAATCAAAGCGCGACATGGCGAACAGTGCCAGTCGATTCGCGTTGTGACTAAGTCCCAGCTAAGGGACTTAGAGAGAAAAATTTTATTTTCAAGTGAAAAGTTTAAAAGCGACATGGCGAATCGTCCCGTATTGTGACTAAATCCCAAGCAAAGAGACTTAGAAAAACTTAAGTAAAAAGTTTAAGTGCGACATGGCGAACAGTGCCAGCCGCCTAGCATTGTAACTAATTTCCAAAGTGGCAAGAAAAAAAAGGGACTGCAAGTGACATTAAGAACAATTTGCAAAGTAGCAAAAGGTACAAAAATGAACTTTCTAACAAATGGAACCACAAGTGCGTAAAGTTTTCTGCGTTAAAATACAAAACTAAACACCTGTGAGAACAAAATGGGTTGGTTCTCAGCCGACGACACGGCGTCATCAAATATAATCTTCGAGGGAAGCGAAACCCAAACATGGGCGATGATTATTCTAGCAGCTTCAGCAGCAGTGTTCATCCTAGGCAAGGTGATTTACAAATTAAACAACGTGCACACGGAGAGGATGGCAGAACGCGCAACGAGGAGGATCGAGGCGCAAGCCTAAAATAAATCAAGGTAGATAATTAATTACAAAAATATAGATAATTAATAACCCGAGAAAAAAATGTATTGAGATTGATTTGAGATAATATCCATTCCCGATCCGATTTGGGTTAGTACAGTCCGTATTCGCTAACATTACCGCAATAGATAGTAGGTGGAAATTTGCTGAAGATGGCAGTAATTTTCCCTGCTGACGGACCGATATTTATTGATGCTGCACCTGTTCTACGTGTGCTACTCGACATTTTTTCGATAAGTTTCAAAACTTTTTACATGAACATGTTTTTACAGACAGACGAAAAAGAATTAGATTATTTATCAAGACGCTACACCATTTTGTTATCTAAAACTGTTTTCAGATTCAGCTCTACGAAGTTATTGTTTTATTCACTTTTCTTTCTTATTTCAGATAAACCAACAAGACTAAAGCGTTTCGCGTAGAACCAAACCTTTCTCGTATCTAGAAAGACTGGCCACGCGACTGCGAAAGGTCAGACGACCCAAAAACGTTTGCACCATCAAAAAAAAACCTCAAAGTTAGACTCATCCGCCAACATTGGCCCTTCGAACCGGATAAACGTTTGCTCAGACATCGAAGAAAATAGTCACAAAAATAATATTCCGTAGTGATAATATCACGCGTCGAAAGCTTGTTTCCGAATTGCAGTAAACGGCAGTAGGCTGGCGTCGTGTTGCTTTGACAGAAAAAGCATACGAATAGGAAATAGAAAATATTGAGAAATGGTAGGGGATGGTAAATTTTGTCAATGCCGTACACAAGAATCGACGAACACTTGGAACACATTTTCCTCACTACTCTTGCTACGAAGAATCGTGTAGTATAGGAAATGAGCCGAAGAAAAGTGCAATTCAAGAAGAGTCTCTGTGGAAAAAAGTAACTTAAATAAAGGTGTGCTCGCTGTCAAATATAATTACCATCGGTTGCATCTGATTGACTAGCTCACAGATTGGCAGTGAATGAAGTGTACTGTAGAGATCCCAACAAAAAATCAATAATACTTGAAGATGATGCTAGACGAAAACAAATTAGACTCATATTCGGACTGCGTGGCAGAAAAATCGCTTCGAGAAGAAGGTCACGAAAAAGACTGATCGGCCGAGAACCACCAAATGAGGGAGCTACCGGATGGTCGTGTTCAAATAACGTTAGAAACACGCCAACAGGTCGTTCGATTTAGCCAGCTGATGACGAAGACGACAGAATGATGTCAGCAGAAGTCAGATAAGCGCGCACACTATTAATCGTTCCCGATTTGATTTCGGTCAGTCCAGTCCATATTCTCTAACATTACCCGAATAGAGGGTAGGTGGAAATTTGCCGAAGGTGGCAGTAATTTTCCCGACTACGCGGATAATCTTTATTTAGGGAGCACCTGTTCTACGTGTGCTACTCGACAGTTTGTCGATAAGTTTCAAACTTTTTACATGAACATTTTTTCACAAAAAAACGGGAGTAGTTTGTTAATCAAGAAGTTATCGTTTAGCTATCGTAGGTTGTTTTAGATTTATTAATCTTTCAATCTTTTTATTTCAGATGAACTGACAAGACTGTGGAGCGCTTCGCGCAGGACTAAGCCATTTTCGTATCTCAAATAAACAAAAGTATCAAATGTTTAGAATTGGACAATTGTCAAAATTTTTACATGAATTTTATTGCTGAGGAAGAGAAATCATATAGAGGACTATAGAAAGAGAGCTGTGCAAGCCAACCACACAACTAAACGACATTTAGACTAAGTGAGCGTGAGTTTTACTGCACCGCGAACCGAACAGTTTACCTCAATCCTAAGAGTCTAACTCATGCGCCAACACTGGCCCTTCGAACCGGATAAGCGTTTAGCCTGTTGTCGGTGAAAATAATCGTAAAAATAATATTCCGTAGTGATAATATCACGTGTCAAAAACTTTGTCCTGTTTACTTTCGTGGAAAAAAAATAAATAGAATTTGAAAAAAAAATCACAGCAGGCTGGTGGTGATGTTTCAGTGACATTTCGCATATGAATGAGAAATAGAAAATATTGAGCAATTGCAGTAAGGGGTTGTTTGTATCTCAAAAATAATAGAAATAGAACTTAAAAAGAAATTACAGTGGAAGGTTAACTTTTTTGGCACTCGTGCGACCTTTGGTCATATGATGACTTTTCGAGAAACATGAAGGCTAAAACTGGATCAGCCTAAACCAAAGATTAAAGCCACAGTCGGAACAGTCAAACCCGGTCTGTGTGATTGAAAATAGCGCCTCAGTAGCCCACAATCAATATGGCCTGAAGGTAGCAAGCAAGCAGACAAATCTCCCGGATAAGCCAAACGTTGAGGGAGAAACCAATGTAGACAAATACGTAAAGGACGTCGATATCAATGTAATCGATCGAGGGGTGGTACAACAAATAAATTCTAACCAGAATCGAGGAGCGAGGAATCGATAACAAAAAATTAACAACGTGAACGGAGAAGACAGAATCGAAACAATATGTATGAGCAAGCAACCATGGCCCAAGAAGACAACAATCTGCGGACAAAGAAGGATGTCACTTCTCAACCAATTGGAAATATCCTGCCGCACGAGGGGCCCGAAATCTGAATTCCGAGAACCATTACGCAACCGAGTCGAGGAGCCGAGAGCGGATGTAACGTTTGGAAGCAGGAAGATGTGCACACTAGGACCATCGTAAAGTTAGGATGTTAAGAAAATGTCAAATAATGATAGAAAATTGTAAATATTTGGTTTTGACAAAAGTAATAACAAATATTATTTATGTAATGGCAATCTTAGGAGTTAGGACACAAAAGACTTTTTGACACAAATTTTTCTAATGACCCGCGCAATCGTCTTGATGATGCGTCTCTCCGAGGCAACATCAAGCTCAGTAAGTAAGGGGGCATGCAGCGCCCATAGTTTTCGGCCAGCATCAACCCTGGAAAATTTCTCCAAGTGGTGCACCATGGAAGCTAATTTCCTGGGTTACATCACCAGCTACAGCCTTAAGCTAAGCTGATATTTTGATGCACTCGCGCTTTCCAAGCCATACGCTTACGGAAAAGAATAAACACTTTGTTTAATTAAACACAGTTTGTTGCTGCCAGCAGCAGACGGCGACGCTATTATAGAAAGTAAAGGCTTCCGAGTATGAGTCATAGTGAACTACTGATTCATCCACCGGGGTCTTTACTCTCGCGAGCGAGGAAAGAATGTTTTGTTTAGGTCTGAGACTCCCTCAGAGAGAAGTCTACACAGACGAAATGATAAGTCTTTTGAGTCAGTCGTGAAAAATTAATTAGGGTTCGCACGCGCAACAGGCGCGCTGGCGAAGAAGTCAGTCGTTGAAGTGAGTCGTCAAAAGTCAGTTAGTGACCGCACGGATAGCAGGCGTGCGCGAGTCGTAAGAAGTCAGTTGTTTGTGATAGCCCTCGCCCGGCCGCGTTAGGTCAGTCGGATAAGTAAAGACATATCAAGTATTCGAAAACCTGTGCGATATTTGTGCGAAAGAAAACGCAATAGCTTACGTCTGTAAGGAAAATCCACCCTGCTCCCGTCTTATAAAACCAGTGGCCACCGGCGGCCTACGCTTTATGAGTATCGTCAAAAATAATATTCCGTAGTGATAATATCACGGTTCGAATGCAGTTCCACGCAAACTAGGATAAACTATATAATTTTTTCGAAAGTACAGCGATTGGTTAGTTTGAACAAATACGAATTTCTAAAGCATATCCGAAATTGCTGGTGATCAGTTGTCTTGTGGTGGATACCAACCTACGTTTATTGGAAACATAAGCATTCCACACGAACATCCCGTCGCGAAGCGACTAACCAAGGCGTCAGCATAATCGAGTCTACTGCGCGACAACGATTATGCTGACCATATCAAAAAGTGTCGCGTAGCCACTGAAGCGACCTAGCCCATAGCTTAGGTTTAATGAAAATAAAATTCACCCTCAAGCGAACCGCCGGGTGGTATACTTATGAAATATCACAAGTGTCCGAGTTAAAAAGTAAGTGAGAAGAATATCTTTTCATGGTGATCCTGCCAGGAGTAATTTTAATCATTAGTCGAGCAGCAAATTGACCACCGTTCGTTATATTGTTCGTTGTTCCACGCAAATATTCTAAAACGACCTAGTTTTGAAGAGAGCAGCAAATTCATTGCCCATTCGTATACGAATTGTAAATAGAAATAAATATAGACAAAGTATCAGTGGCTAAGTCACAGGAAATTTTTATTAGGGCCCTAATGAGATAGGATTTGAAACAAATCACAGTAGGCTGGTGTTGCGCGTTAAATTTTAGTGACAGATCTCGTTTGAATAGGAAATAGAAACGATTGAGAAAATACAGATTTGGATTGTTTACAGCAAGGCAAGTCTCCATTGAATTATCTTCAGCAGCCGTAGGCTAAAGTTGGACCGTGCGTAGGATCTAGACACTTGGATATAATTTTATTCCCGGCTCGATCGGTCTTCGTTTTTCCTTAGTCTTCTTTTTTAAAAATCCCCTCGCATCGCTACTCATATTATTATATGTCGGTCAAGAATTTTAACTGTTTGAAAGCACCTAAGCAAAGCAGGTGCCGTAAGTGATCTCCTATAAATACCGACGAAACTCATGCAAGTGCAACAAATGATGCCGTGACCAGGATAAACACGAATAGGAAATAGAAAATATTGAAAAAATGCAATGGTTGGTTAAAGAGTTTCCGCGATCACTGTTGCCGGAAATCTTCTGAAACGAGCTAGCTTTGAAGAAATTGTGTTTTTGAAGTTCACCCTAAGAGAAACCATAACCTTTAACTAAGTGTAATAAAACCTTTACACGAACACAAGCGTAGTGCGCGAGTGTCTGGGTAGTGGACGAGAGGCCGCTAGCATCCTCCGAAATGTGAGTTTCCTCTAGGTTTCAATATCATGTCTCGTGAGAATTTCGCTGAGGGACTCTGGGAATCAGGTTGATACTAAGCAGAACATAGTGACAGCCGTTCGTTAGCACCTATAGAAAAATAGTAGCTTCAATTTCCGAAAAGTTACAGAGACTATTTTTCAAACTAAATTGTTTTCGGAATAACCTCAATCTAACAGAACCCATCGATGCACTGCCCATTTATGTTAACTTATATGGCGACCGTGACAATGTCTCAAAGTAATGAAAACGAACGATAGAATAATAACATATATGGCTGGCATCTTCAGTTTTCTATCTCGCGAGAGACAAACCCTTCTTTTTTGCGGCTGACTAACAATACCGATAAGTTTACTGCATAGCCATTTTAACAACAAATTTTGCAAAAAGGTATAGATAGATTACTTATTGTCGACAAAAGATGCAAAAAACTGCAGACATTCAGTACAACACAGCTATGAATGTATTAAGTTGATTAATTCACCGATTACAACGGACCTATTCTATGGCTAATCGTGCCAAGCGATCTAAGGTCTTTAAGGTTTCTTTAAGATAGACATTATCCAGTAGACATGAAACAGATAATAAACCAGTATTCTACAAGAATCGGAGAAGGTCACCATTACAGAAACTTGTTGTACTATCCAATAAGGAAACATTTGACGGTCACGATTTTTCAAGAGACCCAAAATACGACGACTGTCTTGGTTATTTTTAAAAGCTTGATTTGATTTAGAATATCTGAATTCTATGCTTAGATACAACACAAAAATAATATTGTACATTAGTTTTTTTTCTCGATTAATGGTAGATTTTAGAATTGTGTGCCACGTTTAAACTGTTTCACAACTAAACAACAGAAATAAGTTCTGACACGAATATTGAACCGAAAATATTGAATTATAAAAGTATCCTATCCTTAAAATATAGTATAACCTCAATCGATTTAAAAATGCCCCTGAAGCACGATACCTTGTTGGTGACGGAGTAGAGTTTGTGATGTGTGATGAGACTGCCTGTTTCCATCAGCGCAACGAGGACAAATTCACCATCTTTGTCATCCACGGTACTTACTTTCTATAGCTGGTAAGCACCATTTGCGTTCGAATGCAGCGATAGTCGTTTACACCCAAGAATCGCAGTTTGCTCTGAAGAGAATAGAAAAAAAAAACGAAAAGTTACGAATTCGTTAAAATAGAAAAATTATAATCGCCTTACCTGTAACTGATAGGTTATGAAAATGTTGTCATTCTCTCGATCAATCGCCTTCCTTTCAGCCAACAAAGCGGTTGGTAAATTCCCTTCAACACTCGAATGATGGTGTGGGATTTGTTTGTCACCAACCAAAACTAGTTCAAAATTCCGGATTGGCTCAATTGGAAACATCACGCTACTTCATTACTTGACCGGTTTCATTTTTACCTACCGAATCCAAGTAGGCTACTTCAACGGGCAATCGGCAATCGAAACTGCAACCAACATAGTGAAGGAATGTTTCGATTTTCGTCGAAAGCGAAAACCAGAATCCAAGCAACCCTGTTCTATTTCAAATGGTTTTTGTTGGTAATAATTAAATTAACTTCACGTTGCTCAACTGCATCTACGTCTGCACTGCAGACAGCGATGGCGACGGGAGCCATTTTGAAGGATAGAATTTTCTTCAGCTCAATGCGGCTTTTGGGGATCTTTTCGGCCACATTTCAGCTCATTGTAACCGACACTTTTTCACAGTTATTGAAGTGGGCTAACTGCAAGCTTCCAATCGGTTCAATTTATAATCGCACTCACTGCCACGATTATTCAATAGAAATCGCATTTGTTAAATGCACTTCACTAATCAATTTTCATTTCACATCTTGCTAGCGATTCCTTTCTTTTGGCATGGAATCCAACCTCCACTGTGCACCGTTTCACTGTTCACAGTCGAATGAAACATAACGACGACGAAACCGACTGCCAGGCAGCTTATGCCGAATTTTTGCTTCTCTTTTGACTGCGGCATTCGTCGGTGTGTTAGTGCACACGGAAACGAAAAACTACCTAAAATTGAGTTCCTTTGACTCAATCTCGTGGTATGGTGGGGGAACTTAAAATTAGGTAAACCGTGTGAAGGTAGTTTCCATTTAACCACGGCAAAAATTACAACTCATTGATAGGTTTTTTATACTCAAATTTAAGTTGAATTTACCTAATTTTGAGTTCAACCCAAACAACTCAAAAGTACCTTCCCCCACGGAAGACCTCGACTGAGTCGAATCTCTCTTTTTGTTTTTGACAACACTAATAAGTGCGAAAGCGAAGCACAACTCAAAAGTAAGTTAAAACAACTTTTCTGCAGGTTGTTTTATTTAACCGTGCAAGTCGGATGTGACAGCGCACACGGTTAATTTTTTTTAATCATTTAATGAATACAAAATACCTATCCACTACTTACCAAGAGAAAAACTGAATATTTGTTTTGAAATTTGACAAGTAGTTAATAGTGCTTGTCGTAAAGCAATGAAACTTCCGGCAACAAAAACCCATCAAGGCAGGCGACGCTCAAATAAACATGCCCGTCATTGAGTCAAGCGTGTTACCGGGACATGACTTCCTTTTTGTGATGAAAATAAAGTATGATTCAGGAAGAGATCGAAGTAAGCTACGGTAGTAGGCGCAAGGTAGCAATATTCGATGCGTAATGTTTGTGTCAATCTTCCTTCTTCCTTGTGTTAGAAACGATTGAATTTGCCCGCAATATAATTCAAAAGGGTCCGATCTTACAGTGTTATGTGCTGTCCTGCCAAATATTGGTTTCTTTGAACAATTCATGGCAAGTGTTTCCGGTGAAGTTTTCCTGCTTCAACTGGAGTTACTGGAAGAGGTTTCCTCCATGAAGCATCAAACTGTGTTACGTGGGAGTGGTCGAGCAACTATTGCAGACAGCCCCAAGGAATCGAAGACGAACCTGAATGATAAGGGAGTATTTCCATTTTTTTTCTTTTGACCATTGTTATTAGTTGTAGGGTAATTTCGGGAGAGCTGCCGAGTAGGGGTAAGATACCGCACACTCTGTATCTCATATGTGGGGTCACTTTTGTGCGGTAATGGGATATTGTGAGTTTGTCTTTTGAGGAGTTACAGCACTGGAAATGGAAAATAATCCTTAATATGAGCTCACGAAGGTTTTATTATTTATGCGATCAGTTGCTGATATTCTAGAGCGAATCAGTCATGACAATGGCACTAGACTTAGATATAAACCTGCTGTCAGGAGTCTAAGGTTACATCCGAGAGTTTCATTTTAAGCTTATAACTTCTATAACGTATAATCATCTTTTTGTTTCACTTGTTTCCTTTCTGTCAGTCATCAACTGAACGAAAATAACCATTCTACCACGCTCCAATCTATTTATACTAAAACTAGGATATAATCACATTTTTTTCTTGAAATAATCTGGGAATGACAATGAAAGTTTAAAGCACAGATGCATGCTAATGCTGATTTTATTTTTGGATCTCGCTCTAGGTTCGCTCTGAACTGTCATTTTAATATGGCTTTTGTAAATATTAGAGCAAACCTAGAACGACTCGGATCTAAAGCCGTAGTCAGCATTAGTTTGTAGGAGAGCGTGTAAAGGCACTTTAACCTAGGCTTAATGAGCCAGGGCAAGGTGTAAATACCTCTGTCCCATCCCAAAGGACCAAAGGAGTCTTATTAACCTTCTTAGCAAAGTCACTCCCAACGTTTTATTCTAACCCCATATAAACTGAAACGGTCGGTACAGTTGTCCTCGTTTCTTCCTCATTCAAGTTTCAAAACGATTCGTTGGTTGAATTGTTCATTAAATGAATAATTCAATTGTCGTATAATATTGAAACATCTTCAAACCCAACTCTGCACAGTAGGCCTGGCCGTTTTAATATTTGCGACATATTGTAATATGCTTCAAATATTAATGTTGACAAGAAAAACACTAAAGAATATCTGCAGTGTTTTCCAGGATGCTTTTTAATACTGGCTGTGTAAGGGTTAGAATAGATTAGATTCAGGAAGAAAATTTTGTTGATTTGGAGTAAAAATAAAGTTCGTGGTATTGTGACTGAAAAAGTAAGTAGTTCCATCGCGAATTTTTTTCCGGTTTCTTTACTTTGGTTCTGGTACCTGAGACAGCGACAGATGATCATAATCGAGCAGAATGGAGTACGATGGGTTTCACTTTTCATCTGAAAAATCGGATTGTCCGCAATCCTCCTCTTAATTCCAAAATGCTTTCCTAATACATTACCTCCGATGACATAAAATTATATTGGCTTCTGAAATTGAGACTACTGCAAGGGGACCTTCTAAAAAAATTGATTGTTAGGAATAATTCATGGAAAAGACGCACCGGGACACGCCGCTATAGAAGCAAAGTATTTTTTTCTCCGGTCGGTCGCTACTTTTTAGATCCCTCTCCCCTTAATATAAGTTTCATCTCTCGTTTGCATCACATAAATGACCTAGGGCGAAAGAAGATTGGACTACAATCAAACCCTCTGATACTCCGATGGATATAGCCGATATTCCCAAAATTATTCCTTCCTCTGATTCTTCCAAGACTTCTCGCATAAAAATATTCAGCCCTACTACTTCCAGCCAACTCGAAATCGAATCGCTGAATATTTCGGAGATCTCACCGGAGCTGACGTGTTACAGTGAATGCTTGCTACGAGCGTTTTACGAACCAATTTCGGGTATACGTACCATTTACGGTAGTGGAGATCGATGGGGTCGTCACATGACCGACTCTGAAGTGCAAAGATCTGTTGAAGTACGGGGTTGGCTGATTTAAGAACCCTACACTTCAACATGTGAAGGTTCTATAATGCAAGCAATTGTATTCAGAAAAAAGTGCGGAGAATGAGACAACAAATTATTCTCTATCAGACCGAATCGCTTCCGGTGGCTTTCTTCGGGTCTTCTCTTTCTAATTATGTTCTCCTTGATAAGGTTCGTCTACCTGTTTGCCTGTTCGTGCCGCCATTACTCGCAGCAATTGCAAGCAGTTGGGTCACACAGCCACCTATTGAGGATGACTCTTGCGGTAGTGAAACTGAAAAGTGTCCTTATCCTCTTAAATCATGCCCTAGGTACAAGCAGCGCGAGGAACCCAACAAACCACTCAAAAAGACAACGTTTCGAATATGCAAAACGAAATTACTAATCGGAATAATCGAAAAAAAAGCCATGCGACGAACTGCGAATGAAAACTGCATGTCGCTTGGCTTCCCCAGGTTCGACCGACTTCTGCACGACGAGCTATAAGCTCGAAATTTAGCGGAACAGAGAGTGCGGAAACGCGGACATCGAACCGATATATTCCATCAGAGCGGCGACACAACTTTGTAATGCTGTGCAAGAAGTGCCAACGCGTGATCAAGTGGAGGGCGATCAGAATTAGAATGAAAGGCCATTTCTTCAATTGCAGCCTCATCAACGTTCATGGCCGAGGATGAAAAAGATGTAGTTTAGCGAATCTGAAGCGAGTCTATGACAGCTACCCACTACGGAATGTTAGGCCAACTTTCGAAGAATGGTACTCCTAAGCACCTTCTTCCGCTCTACATCGTCCAGCTACTAGATGGCACTGCTGTAGTATGTACGAGAACTCTGAATCGAGAAAATGACTGATTTGACGGTAAGTATCAACAATTAGTCAAGGAGAAGAATACAGCAAGGACGAAGATGTTGCAGCACAGAACGGAAAACGAAACAGTCATAGTTGGGATAGTCAAAACTCCGTATTTTGACGCCTGTAGCGATAATGAGGCGATGGAGCGGCTGTTCCGCGTTGATGCTAAATGGAACTTCTACGAGAAGTTGAATTGGTCGCGCAAAAGTTAGGCCTCAATACGCGAATAAATGTGAGGTGCTCTATAGGTGGAAGCACGACGAGAGTAGCGCAACAATCCGCCTGGTGATGCCCGCAGTCGATGACAGATTCCGAGCAACGAATATACCTGAGATTCAGAAGAGGATCGGATGGCTAAGACCTAATAAAGTCAAACGTGGAGGGGCTTTGGCTAGAATTCTTCATTGGATGATTTCGAAAATCTAAAACATTTGAGCAGAGGATTGGATAGATAGAGTATTATGTCCCGTTTATAAAAATTAGTTATGGCATATAGTGCACGAAGGCGGATTCCCGGACAAATTGACATGGTTAATCAAAGCGACAATGGGTTGAGTGATGTGGTAGTTCCCAGTATCATGAATCTCTTGAGTCCTTTGGAAACTCGGAAAGCTAAACGACAAGGTGGTGAGTTCTTTTGTCTACTGTTGAACACCGTTTTAAAAGGTAAGGGCAAGGAGAACGAAAATTGACACGAGCTGTACCACTTTTTGACAGTCTATTCAGCTTTTTGGTTTCGTCGACGATGTTGATATTGTGGCGAGTTACCTTATTTCCGATGGGCGAAAACTAACACGAGCTACAAAAAATTGTTTTTGAAACATCCTACCGAAGCTTAATCGTGATTGGTTCCCGATTGACTTTCTTTTCGGGAGACTGCCTGTTTACTACGGTTGGTTCGTACGAGATTAGAGCACAGACTCTCAGCACTTGCCTTGGGCGGATCGGATTTGATCATCGTAATAATGAATGGATTTTTTCGGATGCGGAATTAATCTTTAAAAATGAATTAATGACGAAGTTTCATAGCTGACATCTTTTATTCAATAGATTTCCTTTACATACAGTCGTTTTCGTCCTAGAACATGCTAACAAATCATTCCTTCTAGATCCTATCTAACACATACCGCTGCCACAATCAATTGTACCTTTGCATCTTGCTGGATTGATCTGTTCAATAAAGTTTATTTGGTTTGAATATTTTTCGTTTCTACCCTGTTCTCTCTAGTTTAGGATAAATGTGTGGGGATAACCAGCCTACTTCGATCGAATTGCTATTGATTTTCAGTTTTGACAGTTCATCTGTTACCTACTCTCGCCGTATCTCGTTCAATAATCTGAGCTTGTGTGACCTTTGGTTATATTATGACGACTTCTTGAGAGATACTGAAATGTGTGGGGATGTGCTAATACTATGAATGCTATCAAGGATTCAGAATGTTGGCAGTCAGATGGACCGTGTTTAAATCTATTGCGAGTGAGGGGGGGTTTAACTAGCATGTTGTTATAATTATTGCATCTTGACTAAGTCTTTCACTTTACATTTATTACTGACGCCTTTGAACAGATTTTCATTCGACTGTATTTGTATCTTGCGAAGAAAATCGATCCAAACTATGGTCAGAAATCTTAAGATATGTGGAGTTTCAGTACCGAAACGTGAACTGAGACGTTAGCTGCAGATGTAGCGGATGTTGGTGCATTTTAAAACTGAATATTATACGATTGAACATAATGAAGAACTTGCATTCAGTGGATTGTACTCTCAAGAAAACTAATTCAAATACCAAAAAAATCTCACAACGCTTTATGGGAAAATGATCAGTGGATAGAAAAGCCGGAAATGTAATAGAGTAAGTTCACTTAATGTCAGTAAAGTTGAAAAAACAGTACTGGAAATTACTAATAAGAATTAAGTAGAGCTTTCTGACTAAGCCCGACTAGACCGGATCTAGCTCGACAATCGGTTCACTTAGTCTATTAAGAAACCATGTCATGTGTTGTCGCATATAAAAGAAAATCCAAAATCGAGGTTATAAATATCTAAGTGCATTCTTACGGTTAGGTGCATTCATCTAATTTCGGGATGGCGTCTAAGACAGGAGTGTTTACGGCCCGTTTACTGTTGACCAGGAATTTCGAAGGAAGGGACCAGTTTGTTGTCCTGAACACATATACTATGCCTTTTGGCAACAATTTTGAAACTTTTGTTTCGGGGGTGTCGAAGACACCCGAACTTATATCTTTTACCAAGGGATACCGCGTAGTCGGTTCCGATACATATTTTAGATTGCCGGAGAGTCATCTTCGGATTATATTAATATATTAATTATTAAACCGCCCCTCATTAGTGGGCAGGTTTCCCGTCACGTTTTTCTAGCGTCGGAGAAACCTATGTATCTTGTTATTCAGCGCGGCGACGTGTTACATGTTCAGAAGGGCAGACGATGCTCTTCTGAAACCGTTGGATATCGATCTGGTAATCTTTCTTGGGTGATTTACGTTTGCGGTGACGTTCTGTAACGTGGCCTCTGTCTTTTGTGGTGAATTCATGCATGGGTCAAATCTGTGTATGATGTGCCTCGGCGTAGATATTTAATGTAAAAAAAAAATTTGGCTGTTCGGCCATCTATGGGAGCTGTCCATAAATGTCAGCTTCTTTCTCCGAACAGCCTAGATAAGCCGTGTAGTGTCGGTAGTGGTTGTTTCAACCGGCTAAGAATTACACTACGGACTACCTGTTCCGGTGGTAACACCAAACAGGGAACCCCAATTCCATAGTGTCATGCGACCCGTGCTATGGGTAAAATTGTTGAGGGGGTTTAAAATATTCTCAATGGCGAACGGAGCCTGGGAAGAGCCGGGCGAACTCCCCAGTAACTGGCTGTGGTCCACTAGGAGGTTGATAACTCTATTATCTTTCTCCGGACAAAACCAGCCTAGAGGCCGCGTGGCATCCGGCGGGTTGAAGTATGTCAGTTATGGAAATAACTGTCAAATTCATTCGCAAAGGTGGCCGCGTCACTTATGAGGAGGCAAAGAGCTTTAGACCGATCAGTCTGACCTCCTTCCTTCTCAAATCAGTGGAACGTTTAATCGACCACTACATTCGGGATGGTAGCTTGGGCGAGCACCCGCTGCATGCAATGCAACATGCATATCAGCGGGGGAAGTCTACTACCACCCTGTTACACAATGTTGTCTACAACATTGAAAAAGCTTTTTCACAAAAGCAATCAAGTTTAGGAGTTTTTCTCGATATTGAAGGTGCTTTTGACGACGTGTCTTTCGAATCCATTTTGGAAGCAGCACGAGATCATGCAGTACCTTCATATATCACGAACTGGATACACGCAATGCTTAGCAACCGACATCTGTGCTCATCGTTAAGACAAGTAGAGATGAGGAAACTGAGTGTCTGCGAATGTCCTAAAGGTGGTGTGCTGTCACCACTTCTATGGAACCTTGTCGCCGATAGCTTGTTGAGAAAACTGAATGAGCTTGGGTTTCCGACGTATGGTTTCGCCGATGATTATCATA